>NC_059425.1:20572333-20899383 GCF_021028975.2 Sphaerodactylus townsendi | reverse complement strand
TGAGAAGCGTATAAGGGAAGCTTCCCCTTATCTCTATTGTCATGTAAAACAACTGGGTCTTGTTGGAATTGGGTCTGTCAGAGGCTATTAACTGTTTTGACTGAATGGAACCTCCATATTTAGGAGCAGTTTATCAGATGCTGGGGGCGAAGAATAAAGGAAAACTTTTACCTTCCTGATCTTCTTGTGAGCCTCTCAGAGGCACTCTGCTGACCACTCCAGGACTTGTTGGATGTTGATTTAATCAAGACAAGACAACCTTTAATGGCATAGTTAAAGCTATTACATTGAATATAACGCTTAGCCCATCGAAGTCTCTGTTAGACATTAATCATCGTCTTTACATAGCGCCATTAACAAGACTAGATAACCGTTGATCAAAGACTACTAACAAAAAAAAATTGCCACTTCAAAAGTAACAGTTGAGTTTCGGTCCATTAATAAGGATTGAAGAAGCTCGCATTTATTCATTCTTTGGTAAAATGGTGCCACGCTGCTATATAATTTCTCCGCTAAATCTTTATGCAGTTGACTGTCCAACAGGATATGAGACAAGGAATCAGGGGTCCACAACCGCTGGTGCAGAGTCTGTCTGGATACGGAATTTGCTGATATCTGTCCGGATAAGACTGCGGAGAGTAGAGTGTTTGTTCTGGCTTGCATGAATGCTCTTCTGAGTCTGGGATGGTGTGGCATTGTCAGGTAATTTGGGCAGAAGTTATGGGTTGACGTCATTCCAAAATAGTACGGAGAGCAGCTTTTTCGGTCAACCTGACTCTCCTTATACCCCAAGTAGAAAGTGAACCAACTTGGAAGAGGACTTCATTTCAGAAGGGTCCTTCTGCATCCCTGGTGATCATAGAGCAGGATGTATTGTTGAAGGCTTTCACGGCCAGGATCACTAGGGTGTTGTGGGTTTTCTGGGTTGTATGGCCATGTTCCAGTAGCATTTTCTCCTGACGTTTCACCTACATCTGTGGCTAGAGCAGGATCCTTAAAGTTTTAGCCAGTGCTCCCCATAAGCCGGCGTGGTCTCATTCAAAGCCGCCTTGCGTACGCTGAATCTTACAAATGCCTCTGAAAGCCACTCACTGTTTTATATTTAACTGGTATGTCCCACCGTAGGTTCCCTCTTTAGAAGACTTTCTGCTCCTCTTGATTGACAATGAGAGCTTTTGCATTTAGAGCCAGGCGCTCTGGGCCGTGTGGCTGAGCTTTTTAAAGATGGCGTGGCTGGGGGCTGCGGGGCTGTTCCTTTACACGGGTGTCTGGCTGTTGCTCAGCATTGCTGGATCTGCGGTACCATCGGGAGGAGGAAATTGTAGGAGCCCTTCATGCCCGTTCTCTTTAAAGTATAATGACGTGAAACACGCTTGAGTATCACTTCGATAGTTTTCAACCCTTTCTACATGTGGACGTCACAACAACCTTTAGAGGTGGGCTGGGCAGAAAGGAAAAGTGACTGGCTGAAGGTCAAGCAGTGTGGCTTATGGCCAAGGAGGGGAGGGAACTGGCAGGCCGGTTTTATAAAGTACTCCAATTTTTTTCCATTGTCTTTGTGGAAGCTGCTATCTTAAATACAGAGCAGGGGTCAGGGGTGTCATGAGCACATTTGCTTGGGATGGCTTGTCAGGGTGGCCACTAGCTGGGCAAGCAGAGCGAGGCCCCTTCCACACATGCAGAACAATGCACCTTCAATCCATTTTCACAATTGTTTGAAAGTGGATTTTGCTATTCCGCACAGTAAAATCCAGCTACAAAGTGCACTGAAAGTGGATTGAAAATGCATTATTCAGCATGTGCGGAAGGGGCCAATAAGTCACTGCCCCAAGGAGCATTCAGTGTACATTTTGACAGTGATAGCGATGATAAAAGAAGAAAAACTAGCAGATGGACGGAACTGGGAGAATCAGAAGTGGAGACTGGGAACACATTGTCTCGGTCTTCGCTTTTCCTCTTTTTGAAAAGTATAATGTGTATAGCACCTAGCGTTTAAAATGCTTTGCATGCCACTTGCTATGTGACCCTTACAACAGTCTTGCAAGTAGGCCAGTATCATTCCCATCTGCAGATTTGGGACTGAGAGAGAGAGAAAGAGACTCTGAGACTCGCTTAAGTGAACTAGTGACAGAGGCAAGATTGCAATCAGGAATGTCTGGATTTGTAGCTTGTTCAGCCATTAATCTACACCAGCCCCGTATGCTTTAAGCTGCCTGCCCTGCAACTCTCCGCTGGTGGTAATTTTTCGATTCACCGACCGGCGCTATGCAAGCAACCTTAGGAGCAGTAAGAAGTGGCTCTTTGTAATGCATGCGAGATCATACCCTTGGCAACCCTGTGTTTGCACTTCAAACACCCCAGATGCAAATTCTTCTCACCCCATTGGGGCGGCTACTGGGCCATTTCCCATTTGCCCGGCTAGTTAAAAAGGCTTCATCAGAACTGCCCGCCTGCCTCAGCAAACAGCGCAGCGATAGTGGTTGCCAAGGGAAGGCCCTGTGTGTTGTGGAATGACAAATAAAGCAACTGGTGACTCAGAAATGGGAAACCGGAATGGTAATTCATTGATTCGGCTGTGCCCATGGACAGAAATTCCAGGGAGAGCTAGCAATTGTGTGTGGGAGAAGCTGAGGCCGATGAGATCATCGTGCCAATTTTGATGTGGCTGTGAAATTTCGGTTTTAGTGGTTGCTTTGTGAATATCTAAGCAAGTGGTGTGCGGAAGTGTCTCCTGCCCCGTCAAGTCCTTTCTCCCTTGCAACTAGTCACTGGGCTGAGAGATTTCATAAAATTACGTTCATTAGCTGTTGGTCTTCCTCTCCACCTGATGTTTGGCTCCGAGGGTAAAATAAGTCAAGTTGCAACTGGTTGACTGCCTCTAATGTTGGCATTGATTTATCAGCCTCTAAATAACCTATGACTGAGATGTCTGAAGGGCTTCCTTCACTTGATAGGCAGTCATCTGTAAGCTCTGTGTGTGGTGCCTCACCATCAGAGATCAAACAGGGAGACAGAGGCAAGTTCTTCTTAGTGGTGGCTCCCAACAGCAGTGTAGCATCGTCCCCTGGTAGTTTGTTGGCACATACTCTGTGTTAATTTGGGAAATGTGAAGAATCTTTCAACTATCATTGTAAGCTGCCTTTAACCAAGAGGAAAAGCAAAATATAAATGCCAAATAAATTTGAGAGAGCATTTTATGGCCAGTGGCTTGAGGGGTTCTCTTTCTGGGGTTTGGGAGCTGGTCTTGTTCATCTCTGGAAATCCACTCCCTGTCCTGAGTGAACAGTGGATTAGGTGCTGAGAAAAGCATTTGGAAGCTCTTAATTGAGAAATGGAATATTTGTGGTTCCATGGCAGTAAAGACTAGAACAGCGATGGCGAACCTTTTTGAGACAGAGTGCCTAAACTGTAACCTAAACCCTACTTATTTATTGCAAAGTGCCAACACGGCAATTTAACCTGGATACTGAGGTTTTAGTTTAGAAAACTGGTTGGCTCCCTCTTCCTCCGCCCCTTCACCTGCCACTCTTGGAGCAGGGGCCAGCCTCTGCCTCTAGCTCTCCCAGCAAGTCCCCAGGCATCACTAACTGCTCTGTGCCTTTCTAGCATCTCTGCCTCCTCTGTGCCCCCCCCCCCCCCCCCCCCGCCCCGGGCAACAGCCACCTGGAGCACAGACACCAGGCCTGCCAGCCAAGTCCTCCCTGCTCACCACGGTGCGCGCACGTCGTCGTGCTCAGTGGCCCAGGCCAGCCTAGATATATGTGTGTGTGTGGGGGGGTGATTTTCCACCCCCCACATGATGAACTCTGTGTGCGCGTGCCCACAGAGAGGGCTCCGAGTGCCACCTCTGGCACCCGTGCCATAGGTTCACCATCACTGGACTAGAACAAGGAAAGAAAAGGGAGAGTATCCTTGTAGAGATGTAGTAACTTGAGGAGCTTGTTGAGTAGTGTTCTCGCTAACTTCCTATATCAGTTTAGATCTGGTTCTTTCAACCAATGTTTAATATGTCAGGAGGGTATTTTCCTCCAGGCCAGATTGGCCAGGTATCCTGGAGTTTTTTTGGCTTCCTCTGAGTGTAGACTAGGAAGGGCCACTGGTGGAGCAGAGGTAGCTATTTATGAATTTCATACTTTATTTACTTTAGTTATGCGGGGGGTTGGATTAGATGACCTCCGAGGTACCTTCCAGCTGTATGTTCTTATGTCCTTATTATTGCACTCTTCATATTTTATCAGCAGCATTGTGGAAAATAAGAATTGAATAGTGCAGGAATGTAATTTTCTGTGTCAGTCTCTGGCTGTTCTGGGGTACACCGTGGCATCATGAATGGCATGCTGGCATATTGTAGAGGCAGGCCAGCTTGGCAGAAATCACTTGGAAAGCAGCATGGAAGGGCTCTGTAGGGAGACTGTGAGTGGCACGCACACACAGATATGCAGGCAGCCATTCATCTTGTGGCTGGAAGGCAACAGACACTTGATATCGTAGCCGATCAGGCTCCGCTTGTGGTCTGGCGAGCCATTTATCTGTGTCACACAGCCTTTTGTCTGCACCGGGTCTCTGCATGATCGTCTTACTTCGAAATGTTGAGTCTGGCTTTGTGGGGAACGAATGGTTAACGTTGAAAGGAAGCAAGCAGGTTATGGTGGCTTATCAAAGGTACGGGTATCCTCTAAAGGGCACATTACCTGTTCCTAATGAACGAAGGGAGTGTTCACTCTTGATACCTTGAACATCTTGTTTTTGCTGGACTCGGATCTTGCTTCCTATTCCTGATTGACTCTGTCTGTGGTGAGTTTGTTTCTGCTCCAAGGTGCTTAGGTTTGTGAATGCATTTTAATTTTTTTGCAAATATAAGGAAGTGCTTGTTTTTACAGGAGCAGGTGAGTAATTGTGGAAGGGAAACACATGTTGCCCCCGTGGCTGCTCCAGCTCCTTCAACCAAAAATTCTCCTGAATTTCTGTCATTCTAAAAGTACCCACCCATGCCTGGATCAAAACGCCCAGCCTCCCAACTACAGTAAGGGAGATGTACAGACGAAGATCTGTGTAGAACCAGTATATGAAAAACCTGGCCTCTACACCCCATCGTATGAAGTGTCCAGTCTGCATGTTGGCTGTGTATTTTCTCCCTCTTCCTCCTTCCTGCTTGCCTGCCTTGATTCCCCCCAGCTGGACCAATCTCCCACTTCGCTTGCAGCAGCTGCACTGTTTTTTTTTTTTAAAGTCTACATTTCGTGACTGACCCTTTGCTTTCAGCCACTGGAACGCTTGTGAACATTCTGAGATACCTGTGGCTAGAGGGGAGGCCGAGGAGGCTTCCCCAACAGGTGTCTGAAAGTTTATTTTTCCAACCTGCTGGCAGCCAAGCTTTCTGGATCGCTTCCCTATTTCAGCCCCAACCCCAGCCAGCGAGATGTAAATGCTGCCGTGCCTCAGAGAGAAACCGTTGGCTTCCATTGGCTTATAATTAACCAGCCAGGGCAGAGTCCAGAAAGGGCCAGTAGCTCTGAGGCAGAGCAGAGAGGGTTTTTTTTCCCCCAATGACAGAAGATCTTCCTCTAATCCTTGGTGGGAAATAGTTACTAGGCTGTGTGTGTGTGTGTATGTAAAGTTCCGTCAAGTCATATGGCAACCCAGTAGGGTTTTTAAGAAAAGAGATGAAAGGTTTTTTTGCCCTCACCTTCCTGTGCATGATGACCCTGGTATTCCTTGGTGGTCTCCCATCCAAATATTAACCATATCTGACCCTGCTTAGTTTCTGAGATCTGATGGGATCAGGCTTGCCTGGGCCATCCAGGTTGATGCACCAGTAGTTTGACATGGCATAAGATAGTTTCCTAAGAATCCATTCTGGGTGAGTACTATGTTAATCTGCTGCAGCCAAAATAAAGAAGCTTGTGATACTGCCTATTGTGGGTTTACTGGTTATGTGGCCACAACAGCCGGTTGGTTCAGAGGCGTAGCTGGGCCAAACTGCACCTGGTGCGCATTCTAATTTTCCGGGGGCCCCCCCCCGCAGCACCACCCCCCACGGCGCCCCCGCTTCCCCCCTTCCCACACTTACCTTAGTTCCTTTCCTTTTTCAGAACTTTTTCAGGCTGCAAAAGGCCTGTTCTCAGTAAAAACGGTCTGATGGAAACTATACTTCCCAGGAGACCTTGTAAGCCCCAAGGTCTCCTGGGAACTGTAGTTCCTCAAGCCATTTTTACTGCTAACAGGCCTTTAGCAGCCTGAAAAGGTTCTGAAAAAGGAAAGGAACTAAGGTAAGTGCTGCAAGGGGGCGGGGGCGGGGCAATGTTCTGCGCTCCCCCCAGGCGTGCGTCCGCCCCCTTGTAGCTCCGCGACTGAGTTGGTTCAATCTGGGAAAGCTTTTGACAACGCATAGTCTTGTAATACCTTAAACAGAACTAATGTGTTGCAGTGCCAGGTGAAAACTGTAGTCCTCTTTGTTAGATGTTGCATGCAGCTGAAGGGCAGGAGGAGCAGACAAGAAAGCCCAGCTTTCTGAGACAAATGCAATTACTTACATAAGTGTAAAAGCACTGGGGCTTCTCAGTGCTTGGTGGCTTGCTGTTCTGCATATACTGCCTCAGGTAGTCAGTGTATGTTGCAACCTATGTATGGGAAAGGCTTTTTCCAGAAAGCTGTGACTAGTCAAGCAGCTCTTACCATGGTCTTACAGTGAATTCTATCCCTAAAGCAGGGCTGAGTGCCACTCGTAAAGCGCAGTGGCCCTGTTTGGTGGTTAGGATGACCGGGCGTTGCTTGCTGAGATAGCTAAGCAAACGTCCTGAAAGCGCTGAGATTTCAACTTGCTGTGACAAGGCCTCTTGTGCGTGTTTCTTGACCATACATTACCTTCACTGGGGTGCCTATAAAAAGCTAGATGGCTGGTTAAATGGAGTGCTTCTTCAAGACCCAAGCCAGTCCTGAGGTGCTAACAGAAACAGCAGTTGAGTTTGGCGTTGACACAAGCTGGCTGTGCGCGTGTACCAAGCGGGTAAGCCTTTCCGTCAATCTTAGCTACTGGCAATTTTCTAATGAGCCAATGCCCATTGGAGACGTTGTGCTTGTAGATTTGGATTGGCTGTCCGTAGGGAAGGGAGGTGGTTATTTGGATTTGAAAAGCAGAGAAATTGTTCGTCATCAGGGGAGGGGCCTGTGCCGGAGAATCCGTTTCTGACTCATTGTTTCAGGCAACAACCAACGCCCTTTGCTGCAATATGCCTCTTGCCAGACTTGCTGTTCACAGCGATTGCCACCTCTTGGTGGTATTTCCCCTACACCCCCCCCCCCCAAAAGCATGATGCAGTTTAAAGCAGAGGCTGGAAGGGGCTGCTCCCTGAGCCCCCTTCTGTTACTTTTTTTTTTTTTTGGAATTTGCTATTCTGTGTTCCACGTAAAGATGATAGTAGATTGCATATTCCTCTGCCACAAAACAAAGCATGCTGGACTGTCTTTGTTGTAGAATGCTTCACCTGGGTCCTAGTGCCTACCTAGCCCTTCTCTCCCCCACCCCTTAAAAATACATTTTGGCATAAGTGCTCTTGTTTCAAAGTACTGTGTTCAATAATGCACAAATAATGGTTTTAACTAAGGCAGTGAATGAAAATGAATATTTATTCGTTTGGGACTATATTCTAATGTGAAAGCATACAATTTTCTCAACCGCTTCACCTCAGCTGACTGAACTATCATCTTTTTGTGAAGCAGAGTATAGCTAGGAATGTGGAAAATGGCACTACTTACTGCTCTACATATGGCAGCCTCCATATTGGCTCATCCATGGACGTTGGCAGTGTATTTGTCCCAGTGCATTCTGGGAAAACTTGGCTGCTTTGTTGCTATGGGTCAGGCATTCTGGCACCGCACAGCATTCCCTCACGCGGAGAATAGAACCCATAACATTTGCAGTCACAATTAAGTATAGCCATATGTGTATCTTCCTAATTAGGATTGTGCAATTGGTTTGTTTTTCCCTTAAATGGCTGGCATCTGGACAGAATATCCATTTACCACCTTTTCTCCCTGTTTTGGGATGACTGTTCATTTTGCTTCAGTTGTCCTATTGGTTTCCCATTCACAGTGATACTGTGAACTCCTCAAAGCGCTTATCAAAATCACCCTGGGAACTGCCAAGGCCTTACCTTGCTCACAACAACCTTGCTACATATGGGGTTTAAACCTACAAATCATGAGTTCACCTGACTCATGGACTGCTGATTTTTGCCACATGCCTTGTCTTGGGAAGGTGGGCTAGAACCTGTGTGAGGCTGAGCTGTTTTGAGCCAGACCTTATCCTACCCTCTTCATATAACCCAGGGGTCTTCAAACTATGGCCCTCCAGATGTTCATGGACTACAATTCCCATCAGCCCCTGCCAGCATGCCCAAGTGGTAGGGCTCATGGGAATTGTAGTCTATGAACATCTGGAGGGCCATAGTTTGAAGACCCCTGATATAACCCCTGTTTATGTGGGGTACAAGGTTTGAGGGGCATAATTCGGCTTGGCACAACGCAAGGCTCTCAGGGCTTGCTTGGCCAAGAAGCCTGAGAAATGGGCTGGTACTTTGGGCATTCTTTTTTTGGTCTGCCACAGCCTCTGCACTAACCCTAGTCTGTAGGAAGACTAGGGTTTCCCCCATGCGTGTCCCATCAAGACATATTCCTACTACGGTTATCTGCAAAATTGGTTTGTTGTTGCTTTTTTAAAAGGTGGTTGTCTTTCATTCAGGGTCTAATCCCCATCAGTATCTCACGGCAAAAAGTGCAAAGGTGCTCTTTCGTTCCTGTGACCTCTCACTCCAGAATTTGCGCCTACTTGCACGTCAGGGCGTATTGCGGAAGATTCTTTTCTGCATGCTGTGCGTTGTCAGGGCTGATTTACCACCCAGTCAACCTGAGCAGTTGCTCAGGGCACCAAACTGGCAAGGCGGCACTGACGTGGAAGGAGGCGACAGGCACAGTATGCCTGCCATCCCCTCCTGTGCCTGGGCCACTCAGACGGGGGAGTCTGAGGTCTAAATGAGACGTGACGTCTACCACGTGGCAGCCACGGGGGTCAGGCAACCACACAGCCTCTTGAGCTCCTTTGGGGAACTTCATTCTGAAGCCCTGTGGGGATCTCATTCAGATTGGGACGTCAGCACAGGGGGAGGAATGGATTTGACTTCCTCCCCACATGCTTTTTTTCCACCCTGGAAGGCCCCCGGGCTCTAATCACAGTGTTCAATGCATGTGCCCTCCAGTGGGGCAAATAATACCCCTAAGGCCATTTTGGGACCAAAAAATGCACATTGGAGAAGCCCAAAACTCCTCCTCACCCTGCACGGTGGTCCCAGTCTAAATTTGGCTTTTGGGGCACTTGAGAATAAAGTTTGCCTGAGGTAACTTGCAGAGGGAGTGTGGGTTCAGTCTCTGGTAATGTCTCTGTGGCTTCAGTCTCTGGTAATGTCTTCCCCTGCGCACCGCCTTTGAACTCTTCCTCAGCAGTGTGGGAAGAGATGTACACTTCTCTTGGGCTGCTGCCGCCCACTTGGGGTTCTCTCTTTAAGGGGGGCTGCAGAGGTGTTTTTCCACACTACTTGTTGGAGGCAGCCAGGATGGTGTGGGAGAAGTCACTTGAGGGGAAGTGCTGTTAAGTCCCAGCTGGCTGAAGGAGGCCCCATGGGGTTTTCAAGGCAAGAGACCTTCTCAGAGGCGGTTTGCCATTGCCTGGGCTGAGAGTTCTGAGAGAACTGGCCCAAGGTCACCCAGCAGGCTTCATGTGGAGGAGCAGGGAAACGAACCTGGTTCTTCAGATTAGAGTCCGCTGCTCTTAATCACGACACCATGCTGGTGTAGTTTACTCTGCAGATACAGTTGCCAAGTCCGTCTTGGGAAATTCCTGTGGATTGGCAGCGTGCCTCTGGAGGGAGTGTGTGTGTGTGGGAATCTGGGGAGGGATTTCAGGCAGAATCTATGATGTTCCATAGAGTCTGCCCTGCAAAGCTGCCATTTCCCCCAGTGCACCCAATTGCCATGGTTTGGATAGCAATTGTACTTCTGGAAGAACTCCAAACCCTGCCCAGAGGTCGGCAATCCTATCTGGCAAGCATGTTAAGTGTGCTGCACGTATTTCCTACAGTGTGGTGTAGTAGTTAAGAGCAGTGGGCTCTAATCTGGTGAATCAGGTTTGTTTCCTTACTCCTCCACAGGAAGCCTGCTGGATAACCTTGGGCCAGTTGCAGTTCTCTCTGAACTCTCTGCCCCACCCACCTCACAAGGTGACTGTTGTGGGGAAGGGAAGAGAAGGAGTTTGTAAGTCACTTTGAGACTCCTTACAGTTGAGGAAAGCGGGGTATAAGTCCAAACTCCTCTTCTTCTTTGTAAATAACAAACTAGAGAAGATTGAATCTTGCAGTGGTTCTGAGCTGTACTTCTGCTTGAATCCAAATGCAGACAATGAAGCCCTGACTTCTTAAAAAGAAGAGTAGTCTTTAGATTTCACATCTGAGTGGAGAAATGCAGTTCATAAAGGTGTACCATCCCTTTTCCCGCTTTTTTCTGCTTAAAATCCTGCTCCTGGGCTGGAGCAAGAAGATGGTGGGTGGGGAAATGATGTTAAGCTTGTTTGCATTGAAACAGCTATTTTCTCAGAAACTGCTTTCCATTAAACTGTTTTTAGAAAAGAAATCATGACTTCTGGATGGTGTACGTAACAAGCCATTAGCCTCTTTCAACATATTCAGCAACTTGTTAGCTGGGAGTTCAAAAGTTAGCCCCCCCAAATTTCCTCCTGAAGGCAAAATTTATGGTGACCATTTACCAGGGGTGGCGAGTGTCCCAGGTAATCAGGAACAGCCAAAGTGTGAGCAATAGTAAACACACACACACACACCCGCGCTTATACGTACCCAAAATGTTCTCCTGATTGCTTTGGGCGAGGCTTTGTCCTAACTTTAATTGGATCCTTCTGCCAGCCTCCCCACTGGATTCAAAACCGTGCTTGGAACATCCAGATGTGTGCCAGGGGTTTCTCAACTGCACGTCACAGCTAGGCAGACATTTGTGATGAGATGGGAAGAGCCAATTTGTGCTTTAGTACTCGTTTTTGTGCTCCCATATTGCTTTAGGGCAGTTTCCTACGGGCCTGCCAAAAATATATTTTTAAAAGTCTAAGACAGCGATTCTTTGGGAGCCTCATTTTGCACTCTTATGGGATGCATCCACTCCAGTCACATTTCTAATGCTTGAGTTTTCAATACACTGTTCTGGTTTTGAAGTTTATTCCGAAGTTATCAACGATCTTGATAGTAACAGTCATATCAGCCTTCGCATTGTGTCTTCTTAGCCTCTGTGGCATCCTTGACTTTTCCTCTGATTCTGTCATCAGGCAAATCTCCCCTGAAAGTCTATGAAACTGTTTTTCTATGAAACTCTTTTTTCAGATTCTCAAGATCCCAGGATGATGTTAACACTAAGGTTCTAGTCCTCCTTGTGGAAGCGTGCCACTGTACTTCTCTCTCTTTCTGTCCTATTTCCAATTTTACAATTAGTAACCTTTTCAACCTGAAGAGAACTCATATCTGAATGCCAGAGAGCCATCCTTGAAGCAATTCTAACTTTCATCTTTTTAAAGCCAGCCATTAAAGCCCCCTCCCCCTTTTTTTCTGTTAAAGTGATCTGCAGTTTCTACAGGTTCTTGTATCTACCGTTATTATACTTCTGTCCCCCCAAAATGTACAACCAGAGACTATTCATTTCACATTAGAAGTTTTAACCCAAGTTGGCATCTCTTGCAAATTAATATCTTCTGAGAGCCATTAAAAATTATTTCTGAAGTGATTGAAACTGTGACATCAGCCCTTTGCCATGTGTGGGAAATGCGGCAAGAATTTTGGTGTTTCTGGGCTTTACAAGTGCTGTCATAACATTCTTCCTTTCTCACCAATATTCTACACCTGTTTGGCACAGAATATTGGGTAGGGCAGAGGTGTCCAACTCTGGCGCTTCAGACATTCATGGACTACAATTCCGATCAGCACCTGCTGGCACGTCCATCAGCAGGGGGTGATGGGAATTGTAGTCCATGAACGTCTGAAGCGCCAGAGTTGGACCCCCCCTGGGATAGGGGGATCAGCAGCTACAGCACTGGTGATCGGAAGATAGGAGTAGATGGGAGGCAGAGAAGAACTTTGCCCTTTTCGGATGTTGCTCTGCGTAGTAGCCATTTCGCTTTCCCCCACCCTCCAGTTCTGCCTTAAGGAGATGATAATGTTGGTTCTCCATTCTTCTTCTTGAAAAGGGAAGATCTAGACATGAAATGGGCTTTGGTAAGCCCCAGGAGGGAGGCAAGCTGTATTTTTAATTTCCCTTTTGAGTTCTGTATGAGGAACTGGTCTTTGGTTGTCATGAGGTTGTCTAGCTATTATTTCCTGAATTGCAGCTCCCAATAGCCTAGTTCCTGCGTGGTTCCCTTCCCCCTTTTAATGTGCCCTGTTTCCAAAAGTAGATCCTCTTTGCTTCAGAAAGCCTTTCCCCCTCCTTTCCTGGAATGGGGAACAACTTTATATGGGAGTATCTTGTTATAAGGACCAAAGAAAAGCCCAGCCAAAGGTTTATCTAACCCAGGGGTAGGGAACCTGCGGCTCTCCAGATGTTCAGGAACTACAATTCCCATCAGCCTCTGTCAGCATGGCCAATTGGCCATGCTGGTAGGGGCTGATGGGAATTGTAGTTCCTGAACATCTGGAGAGCCGCAGGTTCCCTACCCCTGATCTAACCCAACATTCTGTTTGTAAGATGCCTCTGGGACTTGCAAGCAAGTGAAATTCGTAGAGGTTTACTGCCTCTGGCCATGGAAGTTCCATTTGGTTCTTACACTAGTTTTGCGGGGTTGGATTAAAGGTCAATTTTGCTTCAAAATATAGCCAGTCAAGAGTTTTCAGGAAGTTCACGAACTGGGAATGAAAACAGCTACACTCCCCTCTTGCTAAACTGGCCTTTCTAGGTGTACTTCTTCAGTTTACTTAGCTGTTACAGTTAATCATGGCTTATCCTGCTCACCTGTAGGAAAGGAAGACATTTGTGACATTGCCAGTGTACTGGGGAGGAATGTGAGGCTGTGTTGACCCTCAGTTTGCACATAAAAGCCTGCAGGGTCAGACAAATGGTCCATCTAGTCCGGTGCAAACCAGGCACTCTGGAGGGCCAACAATGAGGGCTGAGGCCTTCCCAGTGTTGTCTCCCGGCACTGGGAAAGCTCTATCTGGATTGTACCGCATCAGAGTGCAGGAGTTCCTGTGATTGACTGTTCCTCTGTGCAAAATAAAAGTCCCTGTCCTTGAAAAACAACAACCAAGCGTGTGAGGTAGAAGGCTGAGCTGGACCTGATTTTAAAATCTGTTTCTTACACGCGCACGCATGCACGCACACACGCACACATCCTTGCAGCCTGGAATGGTGCCGTGCAAATGTTTGCCAACTCCAGTGAGAACTAGGCTTTTGATTGCTGCAGTCATGTTTCTAATGATCAAGGGTTCCTCAGGGACAGAAAGGGAGTGGCCAAGAGAGAGGCGTGGCCTTGGTCCTTCCTTTTTGTGTGTATGATTTTACTTTTTAACTTTATACCTTCTAGGCAGGCAAGAGAAAGGTTTAATTCCATAATGAGAATGTCTTTTGGTTGACAGGATGTGAGTCAGAGGAGCAGATTATCCCCTGGGGTTTCAAAGGAGTGGCTGGGTATTATTATTATACTTACTTGCTTGCTTACTAGGCTTATAGAC
Organism: Sphaerodactylus townsendi; assembly: GCF_021028975.2. Classification (NCBI taxonomy): domain Eukaryota; kingdom Metazoa; phylum Chordata; class Lepidosauria; order Squamata; family Sphaerodactylidae; genus Sphaerodactylus; species Sphaerodactylus townsendi. The sequence goes on along the minus strand of NC_059425.1, from coordinate 20,885,611 downwards.
CACCACACCCCCCCGCCCCCAAGGGCTCAGGGGTTCAAGTGCCTGGTAGCAATTTGATGGCCCCATAAGCAGTGATGGCCATAAAGCAATTTGGCTGCCCACCTGTTCTTTTGCAGTTGCTTCCTGATGCTCCACATCTTCAATGGGCACAGTGTATGAGTGGAAACAACTGGCAGAGCCTCAAATTGCAGAGAATCCCCCCCCCCCCTTCAAATCAGGAATTCCAGAATCAAATGCTGTAGCTGCAGCAGCTTTGATATTCACAATCTTCAACTGCACTCGACAAACTTTGCCACATGCTGTGTGTCCTCAGGCTCAGTGCCTCAAAGCAGGGAGACAGGACGGCACCTGGTTTAGCAGCTGTACTGGACGCTGCGTAATCTGAAGCAGAGTCAGTAGCAGGAAAAATTATCAGCCAAGCAAAAAAGAAATCAGCCCGTTCCCCCTGATTCTGGCTCTTCGCCTGCCATTTTGCTCTTTTCCACTTGATATCCTTAAAAGGAAGCTTGAAACTTCTGATCTGACCCACTGAATCCCAATTCTAGCCTTGATCCTCGCTACAGTCTCTGTGGACTTATCTTGTGTTTGGTTTTTCACTTTGAAAGCCAAAATTGTGCCTTGTGGGAAGAAAGGGAAAATGGATGGGCTATATGTCTTGGTGCTTTTGCAAAAAGAGGCTTTGTGGGGGACAGGGGAGGGAATCCAAGCAGAGTGCTTTTTCCATCTTAGAATCATGGAATCATAGAGTTGGAAGAGGCCACAAGGGCCATCAAGTCCAACCCCCTGCCATGCACAATCAATACACAATCAAAGCACTCCTGACTGCTAACCATCCAGCCTGTTTAAAAACCTCCAAAGAAGGAGACTCCACCATACTCTAGGGCAGTGTATTCTACTGTCAAACAGCCCTTAGTGTCAGGAAGTTCTTCTTAATATTTTGGTGGAATCTCTTTTCCTGTACCTTGAACCCATTACTCCTGATCCTAGTCTCTGGACAGCAAAATACAAGTTTATTCAGCCAGGTGTCACCCATCTTATGTCTGTGCGTTTCGTTTTTTCTGCCGAAGTAGAATCTTACATTTATCTCTGTTGAATTCAGCTTGTTAGTTTTGGTCCATCTCTCTAACCTGTCCAGGTTATTTTAAATTCTGACCCTGTCCTCTAGGCTAGGGTATTAGCTACCCCTCCTAATTTGGTGTCATCTGCAAATTTGATTAGCATGCCCTCTATTTCATCATCCAAGTCATTAATAAAAATATTAAATAGTACTGGCCCAGGACTGAACCGTGTGGCACCCCGCTAGTTAGTTCTCTCCAGGATGAAGATGAGCCATTGGTGAGCACTATTTGAATGCTGTCAGTCAACCAATTACAAATCCATCTAACATTAGTCTTGCCTAGCCTACATTTATACCAGCTTGCTTGCAAGAATATCATGGGGACCTTGTCAAAGACCTCACTAAAATCAGGGTATGCTACACCTACAACTTTCCCTTTGTCTACCAAGCTTGTCACTTTATCAGAAAAAAAGAGATAAGATTAATCAGGCATGACTTGTTTTTGAGAAACCATTGTTGACTTTCAGTGAATATAGGATTTTCTTCTTAGTGCCTATTGTCTGTTTAATTATCTGCTCAGTAATCTTTCCTGGTATTGATGTCAGGCTGACAGGGCAGTCACTGTTTGTGTCCTTCCCCTCCCCCCTTTTGAAGATGGGGACAGTAACCGTCCTCCAGTCTGCGGGGACTTCTCCTGTTCTCCAGGAGTTCTCAAAGATCATAGCAAGTGGTTCTGAGATTACTTCTGTCAGTTCTTTTAATACACTGGGGTGTAGTTTATCCGGTCCTGGAGATTTGAATTCATTTAAATAAGCCAGGTATTCCTGTACTACCTCTTCATTTATTCTGTGCTGAATTTCCCCTACTGTATCTTCTGTTCCATTCCCCCCTGGTTGAACACTGCTTTCCTTTTGGCAGAAGATTGAGGCAAAGAAGATGTTGGATAGTTCTGCCTTTTCTCCTTCCCCTGTTAGCATTTGCCATCTTCTCCACGCAGGGACCCTATCATATCCTTTCCCCCCTTTTGCTATGGTCATAATAAAAAAAAAGCCTTTATTATGGCTTTTAACCTCTCTGGCAAGACTGAGTTCTTGACTCTCTTGGTTTACCAACAGCACTGGTTGGCAGCTTTTTGCTTTTACATAAATCAAGCCATAATTTTTGTCTAAGATGCTGGAAATGTGTTTTTTGCATTTTTTAACAAAGGTCTGGTGTGTCTACTTAGCAAAATAAACATTGGCTTGTTTTATGGAGTGGGGATACTGTGGTGCGAAGATAAAAGTTATTTGTTTCAAGGCACAGAGATAAACATATTTCTTTGGCAAGATGTCGTAGGCCTTGCAACTTTTAGCTAACTATTCCTGAAGCTGTTTTCAACCTAAAATGGCAGCAAAAATAATTTCACAATAAAATGATACCCCCGCTAATGAAAAAGGTCCAGCAACTTACAAAATGTGAAGTTCCTAAAAGTAGTCACAGTTCTTTGGAGCGCTCTCAGGCCACTCACTTCACAGGGTGTTTGTTGTTGTTGGGGGGGGGGAGGGAAACAAGGGCCCTTTCCCCACTTACCTTTGACCACCCTTTGCTGCGCGCTACTCTCAGCGCGCGTCATCTCTGGCGTGCTCCTGGGCTTAATCAAAAGGCGCCGTTTTGAGGAGCACCAGGGATGCTGCGCGCTGAGGGGGCGCGAGAGCGGCAGCGTCGGGACGGCTGCGTTGTCGCTGCCCCTGTAGTGGGGAGTGCTGCGGGACCCCGCACCACTTGAGGAGAGTAGCACGCAGCATAAGGTAAGTGGGGAAAGGGCCAAGATTATAAGCCCCTTTGAGTCCCCTTACAGGAGAGAAAGAGGGGATATAAATCCAAACTCAAATCCAAACTAAAGCCCTATGGGCTACCCATGTCAGCTGTAACTTGATAGCAGTTTATACCAGCACCAATTAATATTACTCAAGGCAAAGGTGAAAGGAGGGAAAATAAAGAAGGTTGTTGAAATCAACCCACAACTTGGGTAAAAAGAAGTCTTCACTGGGTGTCTGAAGCTGGATAAGCTCAGCAGCAGAAGAAGAATGGTGCGGGTGGGGGGGGGGAGGAGAGGGAGTTCCAGGTCAAGGCACCACTACCAGGAAGACCCTGGTCCCTAGGTGTCACCTGCCTCCCCTCCAAAGGTGAGGGCACACAGATCGGGTCTTTCTACAGGTATCTTAACCAGTGGGCAGATTTGTGGGAGAGTTTTGATCCTTTTAATGCCAGTTCCTGGTTCATTTAAGGCTTTAAGAAGCAATCATCAGCAATTTGAACTGAAACTGAAAGGGAACGGTCACTCCATATGGGTTCTTTTTCCCTTGAACTGGCCAAGATACATTCCTTATAACAAATTGCAGTCGGTAGTCCCCTGTTCCTTTTTCTGCCAGTTGAAACTGCCAATTGGTCTTTGAAATATTCTTGAGCCCTGTGTGGGGCAGGATTTGGTGGCTCTCCTGCCCTTGATCTCTGACTCATAGGACGATAAAATTTCTCTCTCCCTCCTCCTCCCTCAATGGCAAGAGGGGGACTTTTAGACTATCAGAGTAACCGTGATTTTACAATCATCAGTTGAACCAAAAGGTAGTGATAAAAGGTGCCCTTTGCCCACCACACCTGCCAGGGCAGTGCAAGATTTCTTTTGCAGCTTTGGCATGAGCTAAAAGGACTCCGGGGGTGGAAACATGATCCCTGTTCTGCATGCCGCTTTTGGGAGTGGCTCTTTGCAATTGGCCCAGGGCCTCATCTGCACCGCCAGCGAACGCCTGTGCTAGTTTTTTCTAACTACCAAGCTGGTCTGGTTTTGTCTGTGGCTGGCTTGGGCTGGCTAGACTCTCTGCATGGAGGGTCTCCTAAAATCCTGATTTTTGTTTCAAAGTCTTTTTTTTTAATGCACCTCTTCCTTCAAGTTGCGAGAAGCTGAATGCACAGTTGACTATAATTTTGAGTTTGCTGGAGCAACAGAGCCATCTGTACAGAGCTAGAAGAATGGCACTGGCACACCTAAAGTCAGGGGATAAATATTTCTTGTTGTTGGACGGTACTGGTTATTACAACTCTCTTTGCTACCAATTTTAGCACAGATGCATTGAATAAAGAACGTCAGGAGTTGCTGTCTAAGTGAGTCTTGAGTGTCTCCCCCCCCCCCCTTCTCCAAAACTTAACAACTGAGTAAAGATTTGAGTCCCCTTCTAACCCAGGAAGAATCAATCGCTGGATCTGCTAAACTAATCCATCTGCCTCATGCTGTTAGGAGCAGAATTCATTTTGTAAAGGTTATTTCTCTGTATGTTGCAAGCTTGAGATAAGTATCCACAAGCAAGAGCATAGGACTGAGTTGTTGCAGCCAGTACAACTGAATCAATTACTACTGTATTAATCAGTGGCAGGATCCAGTTGTTGTCTGAACAGTTGTGGAGCCGGGCCTTGCCTTTCAATAGCGTAATTAACTCCAGCTGCCTCAAATGTAGGTCCGTCACTTTGGATGACTTCAGTAGGAAGATGAGACTAAATCATGCCAGGAATAGCTAAATGGCACCTTCAGACTCAAGAACAGAATTTATTTTGTTTCTGTTTATAATCTGTTTTTCTCACTGAGATTTGAGGCAGATTACACAAAGTTGGTCAATGTGGTCATCAAGATGGGACGTCCAATAAACAGTGCAAAAGGATTTGGATTGCAGGAATTTGAAATTAAATAGAATGCTTTCTGAATATCAGTTTCTTGGGACTCATCTGTTATGGAGTACTTTGCCTTAGCTTGTGAATCCTTGGAAACCATTGACCAGCCACTGCTAGAACAACAACATATCGAGGTAGTTAGGAGTGGCAGACTCTAATCCGGTGAACTAGGTCTGTTTCCCCACTCCTCAACATGAAGCCTGTGGGGGTGACTTTGGGCTAGTCACAGTTCTGAGTGACACGCCTCTTTCATTCAGGTTTTCTAACTTCCTCAGCATTGGTGTTTATAACATGCCCGCAATCTCTTGGAATCACAACATTCTTCAGTAAGTTTCTGTTAGAGGTCCATTCATTTGTGCAGCATGTATCTCTCTTATGCTAGGATAAGAATTAAATTGCGTGGCAATGGAATCGTCTGTTGATAGTCATATTGTTCAGCAACAACTGTGAGCTTTGTGGGTGTAATGAAGGAAAAAAGCGTGTCCAAGACAGAATCATAGATGCCCTTTTCTCCTGGAGGCGGAGGCCAATTTGTGTGGGTGTTTCCATACCCTTCTCTTAGGGAGGCTGGAACTTAAATTTTCCTCTTCCTGTCCTGGGCGCCGACTCCATTTTGTCTCCAGTAATTTTCCTGCCTCTCAAGGGAGAGCAAGCTTTAGTGTGGACTCTGCTTAATTTGTTCTTTGCTGTCTTGTATGTGCTTGTGTGTGACTAGGATTCCGTCCCTGTCCCCATGTCCCCGTTCAGACCCTCCAGGGTGATAGAATGCTTGAAAATAGGGGAGAGGGGCTCTTTAAACAACGACCGTTCATTTTCCCGCCTTTTTCACATTACCTAAGACGGTGGACGGTCCTTTCTCCTCTCTGAGGGAAAAATTCTCCAAGATCTCCACTGACTATTGTGGAATTCAATTTAACCAGTAAGCAAACTTCCCAGTAACAACCAGATTGGAGCAAAACATTTTTAGCCACCATGGGGAATCCATCTCGACCAGCCTGTCTTCGCAAAGCATGTGTCCACTCTCCGTGCCAGCCAGTGAGAAAACCCTGCTTTGTTTACAGTCTCCGGCAGATCAGCCTTCAATTCTTACAATCCCACCACATCCTGTGTTTTGTTGCAAGAGGGGCCCACACGAGGTGTTGTGCCAGCAGTGGGTGGCAATTTGTTTGTGGGGAGAAAGGAATCGCCCAACTCCAGACGTCTTGCATGGCATGAGGGCAGGGGGAGGGACGAGATAACCTTTTCCATGAAAAGACGAGATTTTTGTCTGGAAAAGAATGAATAAGGTTCTGTTGCCTACATTTTTGATGCTTGTAATTTCTTGGGGGGGAGGGTGCTTTTTCAATGGCCAATTTATGGTGACGGGTAGCTTCTGGAATGTCAGGATTTTTTTTAAAAAATAGCACTTTTAAGTGTGTGCACAGTTTCCCCAAACATTACTGTGTTTCGTTTTTATTTTTAAAATTACAAGTTAATTATAGTAGTAGAAGAAGAAGAATTTGGATTTATACCCTACTTTTCTCTCCTGTAAGGAGACTCAAAGGGGCACACAAATTCCTTTTCCCGTCCTCTCCCCAGACACCTTAGGAGGTAGGTGGGGCTGAGAGAGTTCTGAGAGAACAGTGATCTTCCACATCCTCTACTGCCTCACCTTGTTAAGTGAAGGTGCCAGGGATCGAACCTGGGGCTTTCTGCATTCAAAGCAGATTCTCTGCCTCAGAGCCACAACCCCCTCTTTCTCAGAGCATACAGCAGTGCTTGTGAGGAAGATCTTAATTAGCAAGGAAATAGTTGTTGTCCTATAAATCTGCTGTCCTGTCTGCTCTTCCAAATGCCAAGGCAAGACGTTTACTGCTGTCCTGTCTGCCAACCAGCCAACAATTCAGATGACTCACAGTCTGCGTAGATGGGCTTTGGCGCCAGGCCTGCTGTGCCAACACAGGTTTGTGCCAAAAGTGGCACTTTCTGCCATTTTAAGAACATCCTTGATGGTTGGGGTGGGATCCAGGAGGATATCCTGTCCTGGATTTCCTTTTCTCCAAGCCTCTTTCAGCAGCCTTGAGCTACAACAGCTCCAGAGTCCCACCAACACTCAAGATTGTGGAGGGAAAAGGCATTTCAAGGCCAACCCCACTGGAACTAGCCCAAGGTCACCCAGCAGGCTTCATGTGGAGGAGTGGGGAAAACAAACCCGGTTCTCCAGATTAGAGTCTGTGGCTCTTCACCACCACACCATGCTGGCACCGCTCAAGTACCCTTCTCGAAACGAGGCAAAAATCCACTAGATGCATAGACATAACATGCACTTGAGCAGGGTGCAGACAGGTCCTGCATGTTAAAACGCTCTTTCCAAGTAGCTATTGTGGGTTTTCCAAGCTTTCGCTATCTGTACAGACAGAGAAGTCTGAAAGAAAGCAGTTTTCTCCTCTGCCACCACCCCAGCTCAGCCTTTCCAATCCCAGTTCTTGGCAGCTGAGATCCATCTGGCCCCAAGACATAACAAGAGGGATTGTCAGGCCTCTACTTTGAACAGCTCAGCCGCAACTGGCCCGAGCACAGCACAAAAGGGGACTTTTTCTTATTTCAGCTGGCAGATAAAAACCCAGGACAATTATTGACGTTTCAAGCACGCAAGAGGGGGAAGAGGAGGCTGGATTTTTTGTTTTTTTGCACAGCGCAAGGGAAGCCGGGAGAGTTTTTGCAAGCAGAGGCAGAATAAGAAATAGGACCGACAGAAGCCCGGGCAGCAGCTGCCGCACAAAGGGCCTCCCGGCTGAGTTTGGAATGACTGAGTCACCACCTGTTTTAAAAAGAGAGTGTGTCATTGGCTGCTGTGGCATCCAGAAACGTGGCACTACAAGTGGGAAGGGTGTTGCTTTGAGATGGATGACCAGCCAGAAATATTATTGCAGGCCGCTTCAGAAGTCCCTCGGGTGCAGCAATTACCAGGAAAACTGATTAATTTTTTAAAAGGGAAATAGAAAAGCCAATGGCCTTCAGACATAAAAAGCTCAGTAGAGCTTCCATTTGCAGAGGCAGCATACTTCTGAATATTAGATACCGAGGAGTGGGGACAAACAGGAAAAGGCTTTAGCCTTTTTGTCCTGGTTGATGGCTTCCCTTCAGAGGTGAGGCGTGTATGGCTGGACACATGACCTTTTCAGCGATGGCCCCTTGCCTGTGGAATGCACTGCCCCTTGAGGCTCACTCAGTGCCTTCCCTACTCTCTTTTAGGCACCAGAAAAAAACGTGTCTTTTTATCCAGGCTTTTAAATTAAGGGGTTGATGTTCATGAATGGTAAGTTCCTCAGTTCTGTGCTCTTTCCCGTTGTGTACATCCACTCTATAAAAGGCAAGTCAAGTGACGGTATAGTATAATTTAAAGTATTACATACGCACATTTGATTTTCCTCTCCAGTTTTAACTGTTCAGTTCAAACACACTTGTGTCATTTCGCGGCTGAACTTCTAAAAATTCAGAAATGTCTTTTCCCCTTTATGTAATAGTTGGTGTAAGCAGCCATGTCCTTTAGCAGTGATGGAGGTAGGAGTGGTATCTAATATTTAGAGTATTGCAGCTTATTTTTAATTATGATCTTTTAATGTTTTTTAACGTCATTTGTACGGTCATCTTCGCGCCTGAGAACTGTTTGACGTGATTCGTTTTTTATTCTGTTCTATGCTGTGGCTGTGGTTCAGAGTTAATGTTTTTGTTGTGTTTTACTTTGTAAGTCACCTCGAGCAGATTTTTCTGACGGGGCAACATAGAAGGAAGAAGTAGTCCAAGGTGGGAGTGAACAGGGGCCAGAATGGCGCTTCTCTCTTCCAAACCACAACCAGTCCTAATCTGCTGATCTTCACTTGAAAACAGGGCTGCTGACAGAGAACAGAGAGAGTCTTTGATTTCCTCTCCTGAAAGTCTTCCTGGTTGTTTTTTCCCCATACTGTACTGGGAAAGGAGCTTGTGCTCCCGTGTCCCAGGAAGGCCTCTGACCCAGATTGGCTGGCTGGGGGTGGGGAGTCTTTCAAAGTAGCAGAAGAACCTGTTCCCAACTTTGCCTAGCATAGACAGTTTTCTGTTCATGAATTGTACCTGGTAGGACTTTCAGAGGGCACAAATGGCAACAGGTTTCCAATTTTGGAAAGTATATTATATTTATTTAAGTATTTATACTACTCATCTCTCCAGTACGGACCCAAAGAGGCATATAGCATTATTTTTCTCTCCTCCATTTTAGCAGAGCCCCTTCCACCATGCAGATTGCTAGTTCTCTCCCTCTGTTTTTGGTGCTCTCTGTGCAAAAGTAGAACGGTAGTGCATTTTGCGGTGTGGGTCTTTGACAATGCTCAGGCAAATGTCTGACTTCATTGCCAATTCGTTAGTTCTGGCTGCAGTAGAAATCTGGGACCTGCAGTAAAGGTCTGGGAAATGCCGTCTGCTTACCTGTTTCACTGATGGTGACCTATCGCCTCATCTGTGCCACTAACTGTGACCGAAGTCACCTTTGTCCCTCCGGCTTTGTCCAAATGATAGTCATCTGCCTCTGCGTCTCCAGAGTCTGAACCCTCAAAAGAAACGAAACCCACACAGTGAAAGCTTTGCAGATGAACAAAAGTTATCGACGCTGTGCTTGACGTGCATGCGGTAGAAATAATTTTGCATATCCAGGTCACAGTGGTTTGCCACTTCCCCATCGTGTTCGCCACAGCCCTGTGGGTTTTCGGAGACTGGGGAACAGGAAGGTCTCTCTCATGTGGGCCTGCACACGCCCCTCAAACCTTTTATGCGGCAGCCAGACAAGACAGGTTTGGCCGTTTACGTTGCTTTACAGACAGGCGCATGCTTTGCTTGTGGCACCCACTGGGGATGGCCCAGTCGGGTAGAAGCCTCGGGCTGTTCAGCTGCAGTGACGTTTCGAGAGTGCTGTACCAGGGCTGCTGCCCTCAGCCGAAAGGAATGTTTTCAGCTTTCCTCTAAGCCGTTGTGCGCCGTGCTGGTTTAATTCTTGTTTTTACTGGCGCTGAGTCTTTTTCTCTCCAGGAAGCACAGTCTCAATCTTAGCCCTTATTTTATCCTTAAATTGCGGGAGGGTGTCAGACTCTCTTTCATATACATACCGACGTTTGCAAGTCTTGCTGGGTTTGTTTCTTTTTTGGTTCTCTCTTTCTCCCTCTTAAAAAAAAAGGCTCCAAAATCCCCAGTACATTCTTCATGTTGCTCACAGTCTTAAAACTTCTGCTAAGTGACAACTTCGGGGGGCGGGGGGGGGGGAGGGACAGGGGGCAGGGAAGCTTGTTTGACTCATTTCTCCCCAAAATGTCATCGAGACGGTGCCAAAAAACCACTCAAATCCCATTTCCCTGTTTGAATCTGTCTTCTCTTTTTTTTTTCCCCTTCCCACCCATTCAAAACGGTTGCTAGGACTACGCTGGCCCAAACAGGGGCAAATACCACAGCTTCCATTTGTGGAAATGCAAAGCAGCTGGAATGATTCAGCCCTGGCCGGAATTGGGTGGCGGGGGAAGGTGGCTTCTCTTCCCAGCCAAAGCCTCGCTTTATTGCTGGCTTTCTCTTCCTTAATGTAATATTTAACATCTTGCTTCCTGATTTCATTAAGACCTGAATTAAATTGTCACCGCTGCCTGGACACAAAGACCGGATTGTGTATAATAATAGCTTTTGATTTACTTCAGATGCAATGCCGAGATGGCTGTTTCTGGCCTCTAAATGGCAGCAAATTGGTTCTGGAGGGTTTTCCGGGCAGCAAATTGGTTGTAATTTAAAAAATATATATTTTTTATTTCAAAAACACAGGGAAGAAACCCTGAGATAACTTTTTTTTAAAAAGGTGTACGTAAAATAAACACAAAAATAGAATAGCGATGGTGGATCTGCGCATAAGTTTCTATAAATGTTTCTAAACATCTAAAAATAAAGTCTGTGCACAGTTACTGTCTACATGCCACGTGCCCAGATATTGATATATTTCTAAGGTCTTCAGTCTGCTGATTTACTGGAGGTGGACTTTTATCTTTCCATCATTGTAATATAAGTCTTTTAGCTGTAGTAAAGGCATTGGAGGTCTAGTCACAGTTCTTCTGAGCTCTCTCAGCCCCACTCACCTCATAGGGTGTTTGTTGTGGTGGACGGGGAAAGGAGATTGTAAGCCCCACTGAGTCTCCTTACAGGAGAGAAAAGGAGATATAAATCCAAACTCTTCTTCTTCCTAGAAAAGCCTAGAAAAACCAAAAGCTTCCTAGAAAAGCCAAATGAGTAGACAATTAGACATTTGGTTGAATTTAGGCTGTTGAAATCAGGCCACTCCAGCTGTGGAGGCTTATCTGGTGAACCAGATTAGCCTGTGCACTCCCACACATGCCAGCTGGGTAACCTTGGACTAGTCACAGCTTTTCGGAGCTCTCTCAGCCCCACCTACCTCACAGGGTGTTTGTTGGGGTGGGGAGCTGGGAAGGGCAAGGAGATTGTCAGCCCCTTTGAGTCTCCTTACAGGAGAGAAAGGGCGGATATAAATCCAAACTCTTCTTCTTCTTCTTCTTCTTAGGTTGTCTCTGCCCACATTTGGGTTCTTGGTCCTTTTTTAAGCGGCATGTTTCTGGCCCTCATTGTGAATTGAAGGGTTTGCTTAGATAATGTGGTAAGAAACATTTAAGCGATGGAAATGAGACGCACCCGTGATCCCAGCGGATCCCAGGCTGTCGGTTTTAAGTCATCACTGCTTTTATTGATTTTGCAGTCGTAACATTTTCAGCATGCAAATGTTGTTGGTCAGGGTGGCTGCCAAGTCTGCTTGGGTCATCAAAATAGAGTGGAAATGCAGGCACCTCCTGTCCTGAGCCAGAGGTGGGATCCAACCAGTTCTCATCACTTCTCTAGAAGTGGTTACTAATTTTTTCTGAGTGCCGAGAAGGGGTTACTAAAGCAACCTCCCTGCCCAATAGGGACTGGAGGTGTGACTGTTTGAATCCCACCACCATCGGAACCTGTTATTAAAATTTTTGGATCCCACCACTGTGCTGAGCATCCTTTGTTCTTCCACATCCCCGTTTCACATGTGTGGCTTTCAGTTTGCTTAGTGCAGGGGTGTCCAAGTCTGGGGATTCAGATGTTCATGGATTACAGTTCCCATCAACCCCTTCTGGTATGGCCAATTGGCTGATGGGAATCATAGTCCATGAACATCTGAAATGCCAGAGTTGGACACCCTGGCTTACTGTAATTGGTGAATTTTTAGCTTGTGTTCTATGACAGGCAGGTTCCCCATAGCCTTTGGTGCTTCAAGAAACCACTGCTGCTGGGGAAATGGCCCTGTTTGTTCCCCAAATCATAGTTATAATTTCAGGTTTCTTTTTCTATGCTGTAATCAAGGGGTCAAAGTTAATTATTCTGATTTATCATGCTGGTGGATTTGTAGCTAAAGATGCACAGCCACCTCCCCCACCCCCACCCCAAGTTGAAGTTCCCTTTTCCCCTCTGTTTGCTTGATTCAAAAGTTGTTGAGTTTTAGGTTCTAATCTGCGGCTCTCCAGATGTCCATGGACTACAAATCCCATCAGCCCCTGCCAGCATGGCCAATTGGAGAGGTTTTGGTTTTCCCACACGTTTGGTGGTGGTCATTAGTTCTCTCTGGTTGCTTTTCTCTTTTTCTCCTGTGTGTGTGTGTGCTGCTACTCTTTTCATTGTTTCATGAATGATATGTATTTATTGATATTTCTATCTGGCCAAGGGTTCCCAACCTCTAGGTGAGGGCTGGAATTCTCCTGGAATTGTTTCATCAGGAAGTGATCTTTTACCTGGAGAAAATGGTAGCTTTTGAAAGAGAATAAGAGTTTGAATTTATTCACTGCCTTTATCTCCTGTAAAGAGACTCAAAGGGGCTTACAAACTCCTTCCCTTCCTCTCCCCAAAACAAACACCTTGTGAGGCAGGTGGGGCTGAGAGAGTTCTGAAGAACTGTGACTAGCCCAAGGTCACCTAGCTGGGAGGTAGGAGTGGGGAAACGAATCTGGTTCACCAGATTAGAGTCCGCCACTCATGTGGAGGAGTGAGGAATCAAACTCAGTTTCTCCAGGTTAGAGTCCACCTGCTCTTAAACCACTGCGCCATGTCGGCTCTCAGGAAAACTGACTCTATTATATACCACAGAGTCTAGGTGAAACAGAAATCCCCCCCAGGTACTGTACCCAAATCTTCAGGAACTTCTCAAGCCAAAGCTGGCAACCTTAGTTTGGCTAGTTTCTATTTTAACTGTGCCAACAGTTATTGATTTTGTTGTATTTTTGTAATGGAGGTGAGCTTGCCTTAGGAGCTGGGGCGGGCGGGCAGGGTGGGGGTGGGGGGAGAGAGCCTGACTAACTCAATATTACTAAAGATCTGATCTTTTATTTTACTGAGGCTTTGTTTTTGCACTTCTGGCTTTGTGCGTGTTTGCTTTATTATTGAAGGATGGCAGGTGCTTTGAGCCCCTCCCACTTCTGAAACTGAGGGACTTGCTTGCCAGAGATTGGAAATAAAATGCAAGAGGTCCTTAAAATCTGGAAGGTGGCTGATAAGAATCTGGGGGGGGGTCCTCACTGAAGTATTTAGGTGTGTCCCTTCACGCAGCAGTAGCGGAAAAATCCTATTTTTATTCCCTGGGACTCCTATCCAGTTGGCTCTGATCTGGCAGGATAGTGGCGTTTCCACACTTCCCTTTGGTTTGGTAACGGCTCGCATGAGACCAGAAAAGAATGGATGAGTCAGAGAACGTGGCGTATCCTCTCCTTTCGCCCCTCACAGCTGAAAACATCCATGGGATTTCCCTCAATGGCTCTTTCCTGGCCTTTTTGTTGCTTTCCCCAAATGCAACAAGTTTCCAGTGGAGATTTCAAAAACCCTGCCAGCTTTCCACAACTCATCTTAGTGATTTTTCATATAACTATTTTAGGTGGCTGTTACTGTGCCAGACTCCAGGTGGGTCCACCCTAATCAAAATGGGAGGGGGGGAGGTGCACCAACAAATAGAGAAGAATGACTGCGCCAACTGAGCTGAATAGCACCACATGTTTGAAATAATTAAAGATTCTTTGTTCTGAATCATAAACTTACTGACCGGCGAACAAAAATTGGATGAGAAATCTCCTAAACATAAAACTTCTGGCAAAACATAGATATACCCTCTCCTTTTCGACCAGCAGCAGTGGCGTAGTGGTTAAGAGAAGGTGTGCTCTAATCTGGAGGAACCGGGTTTGATTCCCCGCTCTGCCGCCTGAGCTGAGGAGGCTTATCTGGGGAATTCAGATTAGCCTGTACACTCACACACACGCCAGCTGGGTGACCTTGGGCTAGTCACAGCTCTACGAAGCTCTCTCAGCCCCACCTACCTCACAGGGTGTTTGTTGTGAGGGGGGAAGGGACAGGAGTTTGTAAGCCCCTTTGAGTCTCCTACAGGAGAGAAAGGGGGGATATAAATCCAGACTCTTCTTCTTCTTCTTCTTCTTCTTCTAATATAAACTCATGTTCTGTGTACATCAAAGAATCCAACTCAAATGTTGTAGCAGCGATGATCACTGCTAGGGCATTTGAGTTGGATTCTTCGATATACATCGAACATGCACGTGTATTACATGGTTGTAAAGGACAGTCTATCCCTGTTTCTTGTATATTTCATGTGTGTAAAAGGAGAGAGTATATCCCTGTCTGTTTTGCCAAAAGTTTATGTTTAGGAGATTTTCTCATCCAATCAACCCCAGTTCTCCAGATTATAGAGTGCACCTGCTCTTAACCACTACATCACGCTGGCTCTCCATGAATCTCCTGACTGGAATTGTCTGCAGCTCTTCCTTCTAATGGAGAAGATCGCAGGGAACCAGGGCCTGTTATGCCTGACAGCTCCCAACCTGGAAACAATTCTTTTCAGACTTGAGCAAACAAGAGTCGAGCTGTAGGACTGCCATCTTGATTCGATTTCCCTTGACTGACTTAACATTGGTGGTCTTGCTGCTTTGACTGAAGACGCTGCACAGAAGTAACAGAATTAAGGATGAGGAAACAATTAAAAGCCCACAACATTCCATGTAATGACAAGTCAAGACAACTGATCATATTGTCTGAGATTGTGGTGGTAATTTGGCAGACACAAATCCTAATATGCATCCTACAGTTCTGCTTCTTTCGCTCAGTCGCTATCCAGTTTGGTTACTGCCTGTCATGAGGGCAAGAAAGTCTAACATCCACAACATCCACATTTGGATACATTCAGACGTACATTCAGGTTAAACCCTTCATTTTCTCCAAAAAAAAGGGACTGACCAGAGTCCTCTACAAACTTTCTGCAGGTATCCAAGACAGCGGAATGCAGAAGCAGAACACAGGGCTAGTAAAAGGATCAGATGGACAATTTAGATCTGGGATGTGTACGCTTATAAAATGCTCATAATTACTTCCTTCCTCAATAAATGTAACTCAAACATGAACCAGTTTTGCTGGACAGGAGGAGGAATATTTGGACAAACACCTCAACCTGCTAGCGGAGGGTCTAGCAGCACCTCTTGGAGCACAGGTGTCAAACTCGCGGCCCTCCAGATGTTAATGGACTACAGTTTCCATCACCCCCTGACAGCATGATGCTGGCAGGGGATGATGGGAACTGTAGTCCATAACCGTAGTCCATAACAGGGGATGATGGGAACTGTAGTCCATAACCTATGTCTTGGAGGGTCTGCTTTGGCCTCTGGACTGCCAGTTATTGACCTCTGAACAATCAGAAAGTCCTTGCTGCATCCGGCCAGAGGGGCAAGGCACGAATCAAATTGTCTGTTGTGAGGACACCGGTGCTTTGCCAAGAATGCTCTGAAAACCTGCCCAAACCTCACGTGTGTTTCTAAGCAAGCCGATTGTTTGTTTCTCAGGTATAGCTTTTAGTGGCATACAGCAGGAGACTAATTTAGCTATAGGAAGGAAACCTCCTGATTTTCTGCAGTTTAACTTTCAATGGTTGAGTTTATGCCAACTGTACAAGCCCGGGTTTAGAGGGAAATCATCCAGACTCAGGAACCCAAAGTGGTAATATTCTTCCCTTTTATGAGTAGGGTCGTGATTGGGAAATGAATAATTGCGATCTGTACTGGGGTGGGACGCTTCATTTCGCAGTCCTGAGGAGAATCCCAACTCTGGTACAGCCACATGATAGCAACTGCTTGTGGGGGTTTGCTGGTCTGGTACCCAGTCCTGGGTGCTATCACAGGCGGAGTGGCACAGGCCTCACATTCGTGAAAGGCCTCAAAGAAGGCACTTTGAAGAACAACCTTGAGGAATAGAAATGGTGCCTTCTTTTTTAAAACAATCTGAAATTCTTAATCAGGACAAAATAATTGCCAGAAGAGTTTGGATTTATAACCTTCTTTTCTCAATCACATGGAGTTTACAAGCTGCGTTCCCTTCCTCTCCTCACAGCAGACTCCTTGTGAGGCAGGTGGGGCTGAGAGAGTTCTGAGGGAACAGTGACTGGCCTGAGGTCACCCAGCAGGCTTCATGTGGAGGAGTGGGGTATTAAACCCAGGTCACCAGATTAGAGTCCACCACTCTTAACCACTATACCACAATAGTGTGCTACGAATCCCCAGATGTGCAGAGGAGTGTCGGCCCTGCACATGGCTAGATTTTCTCTGCTAATAATGGGTGCCTGAAGATCTCTCGGTATTTGATTTGCCTGTTTCTTTCATTTTTTCGCCTCCTGAAAGCCATGCCCTGAATGCCGGAGGGGAACATTCTTGTTTCTAGCTGCTGTTTGTGTAATCATCGAGCTCGGGTTTGTGTCACAAGGACAAAAATGCCCCGAAGAAGGAGGAAAAATATCAGGAGAGAAAAAAACAACTCATTGTTCTATCAAGGTGTCTTACCTTAATCCTGGAAGTCTTGACCTTTTGTTCCTAACTGAAGAGTGTCTGGGGCAGATGAAAAACAAACAGCACACAGGCCATATCGTCAAATTGCACAAAATAGCATCCTGCAGGCTACACATGGTTTGCTCCCATTTGTGCAGTGCCGTGGACAGATATGCTGGGAAGCAAACTGGGAGCTGATTTAGTTGCTGTCTAGCCTCTCCAAACCCCATTGCAGGCAAACTAACTGCTTTCAGAAGACTTTTTGAAGTAGTGCATGTCATGTATCTGTGGTCCTGTCCCCCCAAGATAAAAAAGATGGTTTCTCCAAATTCCTGTTTTTAAGCTTGTAAGTACCCTGTTTCCCCTAAAATAAGACCTACCCTGAAAATAAGCCCTAGCATGATTTTTTTTGGAATTTTTGGCGGATGCTTGAAATATAAGCCCTACTCCAAAAATAAGCCCTAGTTACAGATTTCCCGGCGCAGCTGATCTGGTCACTTGGGGGAGGGGGGGGCAAAATCATGGGGGGAAAAAATAAGACATCCCCTGAAAATAAGCCCTAATGCATCTTTTGGAGCAAAAAATGGATATAAGATCCTGCCTTATTTTTGGGGAAAGACGGGTATTTGGTGGCTTTAGTAAGTTAGAATTCAGTATTCCTTATACTGCTTTACTTAATCCAATTCCTGTAGCAGAAATTATTGTTAGGACTTTAGAATAGCTTTGTATAAGAATAGTCGTATTATTTCTTTGTTAAAATCATAATGTTGTGCTATGTTGGGACGGATGGTGTAGTCAACTATACAAAGAGGATGACAAATGGTGTTTTTGAGTAATCCTGTTTAGGGAACGACTGTGTAATTATTATTTTTTTTGTTACGTTATCTGTATGTACCTTTTAATATTTTTGAAACAAACTTATTTTAAATTTATATTAAATTAATATTAAACTTGTTAGGAACAAGATCCACCAGACCACGGCCACACAGCCCGGAAAACCCACCAGAACCAGTTGTTTTAAATTAAATGTAAAAAGAATTCAGAACTTCTGAAGCAGCTAAGACTGGGACAGTAACAGCGGAGGTTGCCCTGGGTCATTTTCCTGTTGTGTTTTGCTGCTTGCCAGGAAGGTGCCTTTCCGTGGCTATCTGTGGCTAGCTTGTTGGAGGAACAGGCACATGGTTCAGGAACAGATACGCTTTGCCGTCTCCAGCACCTCCATTTACAAAGATCTCTGATGGCAGGACTAGCGAAGCCACCTGACCAAAGCCTTAAGGGAACTGGAGCTAGAGCGTCAACCTGTGGCTCTCCAGTTGTTCGTGGACTACAATTCCCATCAGCCCCTGCCAGCATGGCCAATTGGCCATGCTGGCAGGGGCTGATGGGAATTGTAGTCCACGAACAACTGGAGAGCCACAGGTTGCAGACCCTGAGCTAGACAGAGTAGACAGGAGGGGCCAAGGGGACAGTCTCGGGACAGGGCAGGTATGTCCTTGAGCAGAAATCTAGAATGAGAGTCTTCTGCTTTTCGCCACAGGTCCCCCCTAGTTCAGCAGTGGCACATGTGACTTTGCATACACCGAGCCTCAGTCTCTGGCATCTCCACTTGCATAGTGCGGGTGTTGAAGGAACCCCTGGACAGTCCGAGCTTGAACAGACACTTGAAACTGGAACCGATGGTTTGACTCCAAAGAAGGCACCTTCGCATATTTCTGGCAAGCGTGCTTTCGAACGTGCTGTCGTTAACCAGATGGGAGTGCACTGCGTATGCTCAGAGGCCCTATGTTGCAGGACGCTTGTTTTTTACATGCTGGATTTGGCCCTCTCTTGCTCTGGTGCCGCCTTTCAACCGGGGTGCGGAGACCGATTTATCCCTCCTCCTTCAAAAGACGTTGCGCAATCGGAGCCGCCTCTCGGCCAGACAGCTCCCGTCCAGAGTGACTCCCTTGTTTGGCGCATTCCAGCCCTGCACGCCTGTTCTGTCTGCAACACAGAGCGTTTAGTCTTTCGCTTTCCATCATCTGTTTAGTGGGTGTCATTTTTTAAAACCAAAAAAACAGCTGCCTTTCGGTTTCCCGCTAGCTGCGTCTCTCTCGGTTCTGTTCCTTTTTACCCTCCTCCTCCATTCCCCCACAACTTCCCTCCCGCCTTCTTTTGTACTAAGTAATGGAAACTTGGATCGGAGCTGATTATAAACTTTGGATTTTCTCTTACCTCAGCCATATTTATAGCTTTCTGTCTGCTTCTCTACTGCCTCCTGCTGTCTCTCTCTCTCTCTCTCTCTCTTAAAACTGAAAAGCTTTTCATAAACCTCCGCCTTCACTTTGTTTCTCTGTACTGGTAAATATTACGGTTCAATAGAAATTATAGTCATATTTACCTGGTAGACTTCCTGCAGATTTATTTATGGATCTTTTTTATTTAATTAGACTGGTAGCCTGGCTAGTCTCAAGGGTTCAGTATGGATAGTTATGTGTGAATTAGCATACGTGATCTTTCCCTGTCAGGCTAACCATGTACAGAATATTTATACTGTGTCTCAGATGGAGATGTTGGTATGGTCAGTTGAGGTGCAGTGGTAGGGAAAATTGTATGCTTCCACGTTAGAATATAGTCCCGAACGAAGGTGAGAATTATCATTTGTTTTTACGTGTTGCCTTTGTCAAAACCATTATTTTGTGCATTATTGAACATTGTACTTTGATACAAGAGAATTTACAATACATTGAACAGTTATTATCAGTACTTGCCTTTTGCAAATTGGTAGCTGCTAAGACTCAGGCGGAGCGTTCTACAACAAAGAAGGTCCGACATGTTGAGTTCCATGGTAGAGGAATTTACAATCCTACTAATCATCTTTTTTTCTGAGACAGGATGTGATTAGTTCATTTTTATTCTGCTGTTCTCCCAAGGAGCTCAGAGCACAGCAGGGTGCATAATTCTCCCCTCCTTCATTTTTATCCTCACGACAACCTTGTGAGGTAGATGAGGCTGAGGGTGTGTGACTGGCCCAGGGTCACCAAGTGAGCTTCCAGGGCAGAGTGTAGATTTGAACTCAGTTCTCCCATATCCTGATCTTACTCGGCTTCCATGAGCAGCTCAGGCTGCTGCTTTGGAGAGCCTGCAGCAGAAGAGAGTTCTGAAGTGTACTCACCATGTCACAACCAGCGTGGTGTAGTGGTTAAGAGCAGGTGCACTCTAATATAGAGAATCGGGTTTGATTCCCTGCTACCACTTGAGCTATGAAGGCTTATCTGGGGAACTTGATTAGCTTGTGCACTCCAACACATGCCAGCTGGGTGACCCTGGGCTAGTCACAGTTCTTTGGAGCTCTCCCAGCCCCACCCACCTCACAGGGTGTTTGTTGTGGGGGCAGGGAAGGGAAAGGAGATTGTGAGCTCCTTTGAGTCTCCTTACAGGAGAGAAAGGTGGGATATAAATCCAAACTCTTCCTCCTCCTCTTCCTCTGCTTCTTCTGTTGTCAGTGATTTTTTATTAAGGACTTAGGCAAAAGTTTGGCTGATTAGAAAAAGAAAACTGTTCAAAGATATTTGTTTTTTATTGCACCAGTTGGCCAAATAGAAGCAATTGGGGTGGGGGGGAGGGAGGATTCCTGGAACTCCTCACTTGCTCACCACCTTCTCGTGCGCACTCCAAGAAACTCAGTCAGGGGACACAGCAGTTCAATTGCTGAGGACGTGCTGAAGGTCTCTCCTCCTCCAGTTCTCTTCAGAAAAGGGGTTTGTAAACAGGGACTTTTGCAAACATAATCACAGTTCCAGATCCTGTTGTCCAAAACGAAGTTCACAAATTTATTAGCAAAAACTGTCAAGGTTAAAAGTCAGCTCTCCACGTAATATATCAAAACTTAAAAGATTTATTATTACTACTACTACTACTACTACTACTACTACTACTACTACTACTACTACTACTACTACTATTATTATTATTATTATTATTATTATTATTATTATTATTATTATACACATAACAACACAGCACAAGTGTCTGGAATTCATCTCTGAATATCGAGTCCTTCCCAAGGACCTAGGATATTAGAGGTATTTGCGTAGAATGTGTGCAGTTCCTAGAAGTGCTGCTTTCTGCAGCATGTGGACTGATGTTCTGTCCAAGTTAGGCTTTCCAGATGTATTATTATTATTATTATTATTATTATTATTATTATTTATTATTATTATTATTATTATTATTATTATTATTAATTGGGTTTATAGACCGCCCTCCCCCGAAGGGCTCAGGGCATTATCCAATGCAAAAGTATTGCTCCCAGCCACAAAAGCTTAGGGACGAACAAAAATAACAACCCGCTCTTGGTTAGAACACAGACACCCTCTCTTACTTCCCAGCTGTCTTAAAAAGCCAATTACTCCACTCAAGGACAGGACTACCCCTTCCATCACTGAACCATTTTCAGGTGTGATTAGGCAAAGAGCAAAATTGCAGGAGGCAGCTCGTCAGGTAAAGTCAACCCTCATGCAGAAGGTCAATCAGGGAGAACTCAGAGTTGGTCAACTAAATTGACTGGGTTAAAAAAATGGACGTGTGCGTCATCAAAATCTTTAGCTGCCGTCTTAAAATGTATTGATGATGGGTAAACTGATGTACAACTTAATAGGCAAACACATCTCTTATTGTTGAAGATACTCTGATATTTTTCAGTTCAATCTTTGTTATAGTAACAACCCCCCCACCCCCACCCATGACAAGCTGGTGCCCTTCCCTCAGCCCTGCAGATTAAAATTGTCCTCAATAGATTAATCAACTGAAACTTAAGTTGATTGTGCTCTATCCAGGCCAATTTTAATTGGTGGAGCCGAGGGCTAGTTCATACTGGGGCTCCAATCTGCCTAGATGTCTTACGTCTGTCTCCCTCTTCATGCCGTGGTCGGTTGGTGAACAGTTTGCTGTTGCTCAGAGGCACTCTTGCTTCTTTCCTGTGTTCCTGGCGTGAGGGGTATATGTTTGGGGAAGCCCTGGCTGCGTCTGGGAATCAAGCAGGTCAGCCCCTTCTGAGCTCAGACTAGGTTTAGTGATTATGTGCGGCAGCTCCGAAATGTAGGCCAGCTCTGTAATCCCCAAATTCCAGCTGGAGGGGAGAGGGTTGAAGCTGAGAGAGAGAGAAACTCAACTGAGGTCCACCTAGCACGTCTGTGGCAGAGTCAAATTTTGAATCCTGGATCTTAGAGCTTTTTGCTTAGTTTCCCTCATACCCTGCGTGGAAAATTCCAGGTAGATGCTGTTCCACTTTTCCACCTGAGCCCTGGTTCTGTTCTGATTTCGGCCTTAAGAACATAAGAACAAGCCAGCTGGATCAGACCAGAATCCATCTTGTCCAGCTCTCTGCTACTCGCAGTGGCCCACCAGGTGCCTTTGGGAGCTCACATGCAAGATGTGAAAGCAATGGCCTGCTGCTGCTGCTGCTGCTCCTGAGCACCTGGTCTGCTAAGGCATTTGCAATCTGAGATCAAGGAGGATCAAGATTGGTAGCCATAGATCGACTTCTCCTCCATAAATAATAATGTATTGATGATGGGTAAACTGATGTACAACTTAATAGGCAAACACATCTCTTATTGTTAAAGATACTCTAATATTTTTCTTATAATCTATAGGAGCTGGTCATAAAATCAAATACAAGGTGGGATTTCAAACAAGCTTTGCCTGATCAGCAAAATATTTAACGGGCATCCAAGTTTACAAGATCATAAGCACTGACCTTTGGGAGGCTGCCTGTGTGTGTTTGGTTAAGCCTGGATAAGTCTTCTGCAGTGGGCCGTGAAATGGTGGCTCTGACAGAGACAGGAAATATCAACGTGTGAACTTGCACTGTCACACAGCTTTATCCGCACCACATTTCCAAGGGTCCTTGAATTCCTTTTCTGTGTGTGTCTTTGGTATTGCATGCTGCTGCATGCATTGAAGGTCTGTGTTGCGTTGTGTACACGCTGTGTTAGAAATAGTCACAATCTCTGTTGGGTAACCCGCATGAGTCTTTTCCCTGAGACACTCAATGGAGTTTGTTATGGTCGATGTCTGGGCGGGAAATTGCCTCATGATCATTTTGTGGAGGGTGGGTATGGAATCTCTCCTTCTAGTACAGTTTTGCCCCGCTCTGCTCCAGGTGACCCACACAGGGTGACCCACACAGTTCTCATTTTGCCTTCACAATGACTTTGTGAGGGATGTTAAGCTGAGACACAATGACTGACCCACGGTCACTTCTTTGGCCGGGTCTCCCAAATTCTCATTTGATTATAACCATTGTACTGCGCTGGAAATGGGCGTGCCAAACAGGCGGCATATGGTCTTTGAAGATCATTTTGGACTGTGCTGCAGTTTTTCATGTCATCCAGGGAAAGGGGAGACATAGCAGAGGCTTATAAAATGTTGCATGGCATAGAGAAAGTAAACAGAATTTTTTCTTCTCCAGAACAGGGAGTTACCAAATGAAACTGATGGGCAGCTGAGTCGCTTCATTACCTTAGGAATTTGCTGCCACAAGATGCAATGAGGTTTTGAGAGTCGATTCAGATTCACAGAGGGTAACCCTGTCAATGGCTATTAGCAATGATAGCTAAGTGGAGCCTGCATGGTCAGAGGCAGTATACCCAGTGGTGTGATTCAGCAGGTTCGCACCACTTTGGCAGAACTGGTTGTTAGAATGGTGCTTGTAAACAACCAGTTGTTAAATTATTTGAATTCCATCACCGGAACCGGTTGTTAGGTTATTGGAATCCCATCACCAGAACCGGTTGTTAAATTATTTGAATTCTGCCACTGATTATACCTCTGAATACCATGGGGACAGCAGGGACAAAGGACTAATTCCTTCGTATTCTGCTTATGAGTTTCCTAAAGACATGTGGCTCGCCACTGTTGGAAAGAGGAGGCCGGGCTGCCTTTGGACAGATCCAGCAAGACTCCTGTTTTATACATCCTTGTATTGGAGAACTTAACTTGCATTCTGCAGACAGAGGGATATTCCTGGCCCTCCATGTGTCTGGAGGGTGAGTTCAAAGGATCCCTGCCACCTCAGATATGTAGAGGCTCATTTACTTATTTAAATATGCTGGATTTTTTTATCATGTGTTCAAACTCCTGTAGCAGGTTGAAATAGCGCTTGGAAGCATTGTGCCAGCAATTCTGGGTTCAGAGGCAGGAGAACAAATAGGGAGGGCTGTCTCCTTCTAGGGTTCAGAATTTCCTAGGTGGCCACTGCTGGGCCAGTCGTAGTCCCATTCAGTAGGATTCCTGTTGTGCTGTCATCCGTCTTGCGATGTCCATGTAGCGGAGTTACAGCTTCTCACAAGGTCTCTGAGATACAGACTTAATGGACACCTCCCTCTTCCTTTTGCTTTTTAGGAACACCAAGAAGGAAGGGGACCTGTTGGCGGCCCAGGCCCGCCTGAAGGATGTTGAGGCCCTTCTGAACTCCAAGGAAGCTGCCCTCACCACTGCTCTGGGGGAGAAGCGAAATCTGGAAAATGAAGTCCGTGATCTGAAAGCCCAGTTGCTCAAGGTAAATGACCCCCCAAATCTGTCTAGGATTCCTCGGCCAGGGGTGAAGCAAACTGGCCTGAGCTGTTTGGGATCCCCCTAACTTGTGCTTGGTTGGCAGGGATGAGTTTGAAAAGCGGGTGAGTGACACCATTGCAGCCAAAACAACAGTCTTGTGGTACCCAAAAGTCTGGTGGATTTATTGTGGCACTGAAATAGACCCTGGCATCCAAAAGGCTATGCCAAAATAAGCTTGTTAGTCTTCCACATGCCAGAAGAGTCTTGGTGATTTAGGAATCATAGAGTTGGAAGAGACCGCAAGGGCCATCAAGTCCAACCCCCTGCAATGCAGGAACACACAATCAAAACACTCCTGACAGATGGCCTCCAGCCTCTCTTTAAAAACCTCCAGAGAAGGAGACTCCACCACACTCCGAGGTAGTGCATTCCACTATCCAACAGCTCTTACTGTCAGGACGTTTTTCCTGAGGTTTTGGTGGAATCTCTTTTCCTTCACATTGAACCCATTACTCCAAGTCCTAGTCTCTGGAGCTGCAAAAAGCAAGCTTGCTCTCTCTCCAACGTGACATCCCTTCAAATATCTAAACATGGTTATCATATCACCACTTAAAACCTTCTCTTCACCAAACTTCCATTTTGGTTGCCCTCCTCTGGACCTGTTCCAGTTTGTCAGTATCAATGAAGAAGTTTGATAGCCTTGAAAACCCACCTTTTTTGCTACACACCTGTGGATACACAACTGCATTTTAGGGCAGTCAAAGAATTTTGGTCCATTAATCTAACAAAGTGTGCTCAGTTTAGACTGAATCTCTACTTCCACTTTGTGCCAAAGCTCAGTTGCTACTAGAGCTTTGTTAAGGAACTTGTCTTCAGAAGAGGCCACATCGGCCAGCCGGGGGAGAGCAGAGTACACAGTCTGTGCACAACAACTTCCTCGATTTAGGAATGAAAAAGAAAATAGTGCTGAAAGAGCCGACCGCAGGACACAGACAGCAGATTGTCTCACTACCTCCCTCCTGTGTTCAAACAAGCTCCCTGCAACTCAAAATCTTGGCAAGGTAGAAGGTGGTGCAGCTAATGTTTGGTCACGTGCTGCCTGCCTGCCCACCATGCACTGCTCCTGCACACTCGAATGAATGTGCTTTGAGTGAAAATGTGAGGAGGTGGCCTTGGACAAAGTGACGGGCTGAGAATGAAACTCCACAACTGTGGCAAAAGGGCCCTTTTCTTTCCCTTTTAAAAAGAGCCCCCCTCCCTTAAGTTTCAGAGCCTAGCTTTCCATGCCAAGGGCCAAGATGAGTGCCGCAACGCCTCCTGTCTTCATAGGCCAGACCTGTGAGTTTGCTTCAGGTTGCTGCACTCCCCAAAAAAGAGTCACTTAGGAGACTGGAAGCACATTCCCTACAAGAGAAGGGTAGCTTTTTTAAAAGTTTCATTCGGGGAGGGTACGCAGCAGGGATCCACAGAGTAATGCTTGGTGTAGTGATGACAGGAGCAAGGAGTATTTCCTTCCCGGTTCTTGTGCAACGGGACAGGAGTCGCCCCATAATACTGGTCCGAAGTGCTACACTGAGGGTAGACAAAGAACTTGTGGTGTCGGCTACCATGAGACATGGTGAAGTCCACTGGCAAAGATGTCTTTAAAAGGGTGTTTGATCCATACATGGAAGAGGATTAGTCTGACAGACTGTGTAGCTGAATGAACCTGCCTGTTCATGAGCACTGAGTGTATCTCTGAATTCCTGTTCTGGAGTATAAACAGTGGGGCAGAGATGTTGCCTCCGTATCCTCCCGGCGATGTTTCTGGAGGCATGCATAAGGAATAGGGTGTGGAGCTAAATAGACTTTCACCCTGATCCAGCAAGGCTCTTTTTAGCCTCTGCCCAACTGTGCTGTTGTCCTGATTTTTCCCTCCACATGGCCAGTTACCAGGAGTCACGGCTCCGTGTTTCTCCCGAAGCAATTGAACAGACAAAGCTACAATCTTGTGTCCTGCCACCGACTATACAGAGATCCTGCCAGCTTAGATCATAAACTCATAGAGTTGGAAGAGACCCCAAGGGCCATCAAGTCCAACCCCCTGCAATGCAGGAACACACAATCAAAGCACACCTGACAGATGGCCATCCAGCCTGTCTTTAAAAAACTTCCAAAGAAGGAAATTCTTCTTCCACCACACTCCAAAGTAGTGCATTCCACTGTTGAACAGCCCTTACTGTTGGGAAGGTTTTCCTGATGTTTAGGTGGAATCTCTTTTCCTTCACCTCCAACCCATTCCTCCTGGTCCTAGTCCTTGGAGCAGCAGAAAACAAGCTTGCTCCCTCACCAATTTTTCACTCCTTCAAATATCTAAACATGGCTATCATGTCACCTCTTAAACCTTCTCTTCACCAAACTAAACACACCCAGCTCCCTAAGTCCCTCCTCGCCAAGCTTCAATCAGCCTGTTTGGTAAGAGCTGCCCTTCTTCCTATTCATCTGTGATGCATCGTTTTTCTTTTCCTCCTTCCCCAGCTGGAAGCGGCTTTGGCCGAGGCCAAGAAGCAGCTTCAGGATGAGATGCTGCGGAGGGTCGATGCCGAGAACAGGTTGCAGACCCTGAAGGAAGAGCTGGATTTCCAGAAGAACATCTATAGTGAGGTGAGTGGGTGTCCCACAGAGGGACCCAAGCTTTGCTTGGACTGTTGCGCCCTCTAGTGCTTAGATTCCAATCGTTGTGGGGCTACGGATCAAGTCAGCTGAGAAAATCAGGTCAGGGCCTGGCTTTTGTAAGCTGTTGCAGTCCTTGAGGGCGTGGGCTTCCGCTTCATCTTGGTGTCAAGCCGCAGTTCTGTGGACCGATTCAGACTCTGTAACTCTGGGTTTAGAAGTCTTTATTGATAGACATCGGTTGGCCAGAGGAAAAAAGCCAGTTCTGAAAACTGCCTTGAAGAACCCAGATATATCAAATCCTCCCTTTGCCTTTCCCCGTCCCAATTCCACACCTCCATCCCACACGGCCCAAAGCTTTACAGAAAGGGATGCAAGACAGGCTCAAGGTCATGAACACAGGGATGAAGCCGCCACCTGGCCCCAGGCACATCTACTTCGTCACACTAGGCAAAAGCGAAAGTAGCCATATCTTTCTCTTAGCCTTAGCTTAATAGTCTTAGCGAAAGTAGCCTTATCTTTCTCTTAGCCTTTGCGGGATGCTGTAACAAAGGTTGATAAACTAGTATTCTTTGGGAAAACATTCCAGGTTTCTTGGGGCTGTGACAAGAAAGGCCCCGCTTCTCATAGAATCCAGTTGAAGCCACTGCAGGGCCTTGATCACATCCCTTCCTTCTCCTGCAGGAGCTTCGCGAGACCAAACGTCGCCACGACACCCGCCTGGTGGAGATTGACAGCGGCCGCCAGCAGGAGTTTGAGAGCAAGCTGGCTGAGGCCTTACAGGATCTGAGGGGCCAGCATGAATCCCAGGTCCGACTCTACAAGGAGGAGCTGGAGAAAACTTACAGTGCCAAGGTAACATGCTCACCCCCTCTCACTCGAGGGTCCAGCAACAGGAAGTGGGGAAGCTACCAAGAGCACAGAGCATCTTCAAAGGCATTCGTTGCAGCAAGGGCCTAACTTAGGGATTCCTAAAGTGGGCGGTACTGGAGAACTGGGTTTGATTCCCCGCTCTGCCACTTGAGCTGTGGAGGCTTATTTGGTGAACCAGATTAGCTTGTGCACTCTAACACATGCCAGCTGGGTGATCTTGGGCAAGTCACAGTTGATTGGAGCTCTCCCAGCCCCACCCACCTCACAGGGTGTTTGTCGGGGGGAGGGGGGAGAAGGAAAGGAGATTGTAAGCCCCTCCTACAGGAGAGAAAGGGAGGCTATACATCCAAACTCTTCTTCTAATGTGGGAAATTTAAAATGCCATGAGAGCCTGATCCTGTCATGGTCCAGCCCACATATTGGGTCCTTGGAATGTTTTTAAATTGCCCCCATTAGTCTCTAAAAGGGCGTTTTAAAATACAGCCCAGAGTGTGTCGTACCTGGAAATCCTCTCATGTCTAGTTTAGCCCTGAATTCCACTCCTTTTGGGGATGTCTCTGGCTACTGTAAAAAGAAGCAGCTACTTCTGTCAATAGCTCGGCGACGAATTCTGGGGCATCCTTTGTTCACCTTAGCTGACCTTCTGATTTTTGCCTGTTGGGCCATTTTTACGAATATAGTATCATCAGCATACAGGGCAGCCATTACTGAATTCTGCAATCTGAAAAATAGAGGCGCCTGCCCCTAGAGGCAGAGGCGGGGTTACCAGGGGGGAGGGTGCGCACCATGCACCAGGCGCACGGCTTTGGGTCACGAGGGGGCAGAAAATTCCCCCCTCCCCCTTCGGTGCCCCCCCCCACACACACACACTTACTTCAGCAAACGGAGCAGGCTGGAGAAGAGGCCTGCCTGTGTTCCCTTCCAGGCTACAAACAACCTGGTGGGAACTACATTTCCCAGGGTCTTGCAGGGGTGGGGTGGGAAGCCAGAGTGTGCACTGGGTGTATCTAGAGAAAATGTAGCCTGGTTCAAAATCTGAGTTTTCTGCCCCCCCGCCCCCCGTCCCCCCCTTGGTATGGGCCACTGCCCTTCCCCACCACAACCAAACATTTTTTTGCCCCAGGTCATGAAGTCAATGTATGGACCCGGGGGGAAGCGGGAGGGGTGTGGGGGGCGATTTTCCACCCCCCGCATGACAAAATGGCCACAGCCTAGGGACATTTGAGTAGGCCCTTCCTCCCCCCAGAAGTTTACATTCTAACTGCTGGAGGCAACTTGATGGCAGTTGTATCAGCCAGAGCTGATGGGTAACCACTGTGGCCCACTGGTTAAATGAGCAAGATGCAGAAAAACTGGGTTCGATTCTCAACCTCTCCAGGGAAAAGATCTCATGTGGCAGACGTCTCCTGGGAGAATCGGAGTTGGCTGTACTAAGCCAGTGATCCAGCTCGGCATAAGGAAGTCCATAAGATCTGGGGAACGGAAACGAAGGCTTTGTGGGGAAAGGTGGGGCTTTTAAGGACGGGTGTGGAGCAGGAGAGAAAGTGGGCACCATGCAGGTGTATCGGAAGGGAGCTGGTGTAAAAAGGAGAGAACTGGTAGTGACTTATGGGGAACAAAGGGTGTAAAGAGAAAGTGTGGGACAACCACAGACAGGCAGTTCAAGATTTAAGTAAAAAACAGTAAAACATTTTAGATAATAAAAGAATAAACTGAGAAATAAAAGCTAAGTAGGGTCAAACTTATTTAAAAAGGTGCTCAACCGCTCAGCATGGCAGCCAAAGGTTAAGTATTTATCAGGTGGTGGTGTTCAGAAGGCAGCTTGCCTTGGGTTTACACAAGTCCAACCCACGTCACAGGGCTTGGCATTTTCGGCTTGTTCTGTTCATACCCTCCCGCGTCTCATTGTGATTCGACTTCCTTTCCAGCTGGAGAACGCCAAGCAGTCCGCCGAGAGGAACAGCAGCATGGCGGGAGCGGCCCACGAGGAGCTGCAGCAGACCCGCATCCGCATCGACACCCTGTCGGCTCAGCTCAGCCAGCTGCAGAAGCAGGTAAGGCTGGCAGGAAAGGCTGATGGCAGAAGGCAGTTGGTGCAGGCAGCGCTTTGAATACAGGCCTCTCGGAGTGCCTGCAGTTTGTGATCAGTATCAGATGCCTTGACCTGGAGCGTTCCATTTGGACATTGCCAAGTAAAGCTCATGCTAACATTGACATCAGAGGCCAAAAACAAAAGCATGCATGATCCTCCACAGCACACTTAAATGCTGTCTGTTTAACTCCAAGACACTTCGGTTGATGCATTTGCTCTTTGGTTTAAAGTTTCATCGTGTTCTGAGAAAATGCAGTTAAGTCTCACTTGATTCTCTATTTTTTGCTGTGGTGATGGACAGATCGGCCAAGAGCTAGCAGGGGGCCCATGAAACTTGCTCCCATCCTTCCCCCCCCCTTTCCCCCTGTTGCTGTCTGGCACGACTCACTTTGAATCATGGAATCATAGAGTTGGAAGAGGCTCCAAGGGCCATCAAGTCCACCCCCCCCCCCCCCCCCGCAATGCAGGAACACCCAATCAAAGCACTCCTGACAGATGGCCATCTAGCTTCTCTTTAAAAACCTCCAAAGAAAGATGGCCATCTAGCTTCTCTTTAAAAACCTCCAAAGAAAGAGACTCCACCACACTCCAAGGTAGTGCATTCCACTGTCGAACAGGACTTACTTTCAGGACGTTTTTCCTGATGTTTAGGTGGAATCTCTTTTCCTTCACCTTGAACCTATTACTTCTGGTTCTAGTCTTTGGAGCAGCAGAAAACAAGCTTGCTCCCTCACCAACATGACATGCCTTCAAATATCTAAACATGGCTATCATGTCACCTCTTAACCTTCTCTTCACCAAACTAAACACACCCAGCTCCCTAAGTCCCTCCTCACCAAGCGTCAATCAGCCTGTTTGGTAAGAGCTATCATGTCGCCTCTTAACCTTCAATTCTCAAGACTAAACATCCCCAGCTCCCTAAGTCTCTCCTCGTAGGGCATGGATTCCAGCCCTTTTACCATTTTGGTTGCCCTCCTCTGGACCTGTCCAGCTTGTTAATGTCCTTCCTGAATTGTGGTGGAAGAAGGAATTAAATAATAAAATTAAATAATAATTGGAGTTTGGCCGTAGCAGTGTCTGCAATCTGTTTTGACTCCAAGGCTCTGCTTCTTAGCAGGGCTGCTCTCCAGCTTCCCAGGGTGGGGATTTGAACCCCCATTCTTTTAATGTTTCAGATTTTTCTGCAAGCCTTGGAGGTCCCCCAAGTTTGCAGAAAAATTTGTTTTGGATAAGTGTGACTTTGATCTGTGGATTTAGCTATCTGCAGATAGCAGCCATACTTGAAAAACAGATTACAGGTTTTAGCCTTGTGCTGCGTTGAGTGCTTGTGTATTTTTAGGAGGGAAGCGTAGGTTGGGGGGTGGGAATGGTTTATTTTAGGATGTTCTTTATAACTGGCTGTTGTGGGCTTTCCAGGCTGTGTGGCCCTGGTCTGGTAGATCTTGTTCCTACCGTTTCTCCTGCATCTGTGGCTGGCATCTTCAGAGGTGTATCACAGAGGGAAGTCTGTTACACACTGTGTCCAACACTGTAACAGACTTCTCTCTGTGATACTCCTCTGAAGATGCCAGCCACAGACGCAGGAGAAATGGTAGGAGCAAGATCTACCAGACCACGGCCACACAGCCCGAAAGACCCACAACAGCCACTTGATTCAGTCTGTGAAAGCCTTTGACAACACATTGTTCTTTATAAGTTTGTATCTTATGGTGCTTTTATGACTGTACCCCTCCCAGGGACTTTGGTGATGGGGGTGGGGAAAATTAATATACAGAAAGTTAATAAAGCGTCAGGAAAAAATGACTAAATGATGCAAACTCAGCATTATCTGAGGTCTTGGTTGCTGCCACAAAGGAAAAGGTTCACGTCTCCCCTTGACAGCTGCCCTAAGGAGGTGGAATCCCTCTTCTCCCTTGGCAGTTTGTCCCTTTCTGAGTCCTTGGTGCTGGGCTTTGCCGCCTACCGCTTCCCTCTTATGCATCCTTCTCAGCTGTCTGCCAAGGAGGCGAAACTGCGGGATCTGGAGGATGCGCTCGCCCGAGAAAGGGACACCAGCCGCCGCATCCTGTCTGAAAAGGAGCGGGAGATGGCTGAGATGCGGGCCCGCATGCAGCAACAGCTGGATGAATACCAGGAACTTCTGGACATCAAACTGGCCTTGGACATGGAGATCAATGCCTACCGCAAGCTCCTAGAGGGAGAGGAGGAGAGGTCAGTGCGCAGCTGGGCCAGGACTGGGGGTGCTTACCCATTCTTTCCCAGGCAGCCTGGTGTAGTAGTTAAGAGCAGGTGCACTCTAATCTGGGGAACCGGGTTTGATTCCCCCTCTGCCACTTGAGCTGTGGAGGCTTATCTGGGGAACCAGATTAGCTTGTGCACTCCAATACATGCCAGCTGGGTGACCTTGGGCTAGTCACAGTTCTTCGGAGCTCTCTCTGCCCCACCCAGCTCACAGCGTGTTTGGTTGGGGGCGGGGGAAGGGAATGGAGATTATAAGCCCCTTTGAGGAGAGAAAGGGTGGATATAAATCCAAACTCTTCTTCTTCTTCTCTGTTGGGATGGGGTTGTAGATAGTATCGGAATCCATCTTTACTCACACCCTTCTTCAATTCCTTCATTTAGGCTGCGTCTCTCCCCGAGTCCTTCTTCTCAAAAGGCTGGCGGCAGGGCCCGGGTCTCCCACTCATCCCTTCAAAGCTCTTCCAAGAAGAGGAAGCTGGAGGACGGAGAGAGCCGCACCAGCTTCTCCCACCATGCCCGGACCAGTGGCCGCGTGGCCGTGGAGGAAGTGGACCTCGAGGGGAAGTTTGTCCGCCTCAGGAACAAATCTAATGAGGTAGGGGGGGGGGGGGGTTTGCGTGCTAGGGGTAGGGGGATTTCCTGGTTTCCAGTCCCGGGCAGGAATGCATTAGGGACACTGTGAATTTCAATCTCTGTAGGATCACAGAGCTTTCAAGGAGGTGTCGGAGAACGTTCCATCTGGACAAAAGGATATTTCGAGCCCCAAATTGTGTTTCGCCATCCTTTCCCTTCGATACAACTTAATCAATAAATAAATATTGTGGTGAGGCGAGGAAAGGGGAAGTAGAACGGCCGCAAGTAGAGAACTTGAAACGGGGTTAATCCTTTCCAAGGCCTCCTGTAAAGGCCCTGTTGTGACCTGGTTTGGGGTCTGATGGAGCCATTAGCAGTACTTGGGGTATTTTCACTTGTAGGACACCAGCTGCAGATGGTTCCGTTCTGTTCTTCCCTTCTAGGTTTGGTTGGTGTTTGAAATTTCAGATTTTAAAAAACGTTTTGTTTATTTGAACCCTTCATATCCCGCAGCTTTGATCAGGTGGCTTACGGTAGTGTACAATATGGTCTAAAATTCCAGCAGGTGCAGTACTTCAGTAGACTCCACAGGTGTCTTGGCAGAAATAAACGCTAGCTAAACTTCAAACATTCTCAAATGGAATCGTCTTCCCGATTCCTGCATTTTATCAATGAGGAGGCCATACGGGCTTCCCTTGGGAAGACTGTCCCCCCATCTGGGTGCTGCCACTGGGAAGAGCCCGTCTCTTGTCACCACCTACCAAACCTCAGAGACCGAGGGTAAAGATCTGAATGTTTAGGGAGATTCGTTGGGAAGAAGAAAGGAGACCCTAGGTATCACAAGGGACCTTGAATTTTTGATACCTGCTTTCCTTTTGGGTGTTGTGTTGTGTCTGATTTTTGTAGGAGTTTGCTGTTTTCTGGTAGAGGTCGATGTCAGATGGGGATATATCTTTTTTAACAAAATACATTTTCATAAAGGTATTAACTATCTTTCCCCTGATTCGAGGGAAAGAAAGCGCTGATTTAAAGCAACGTCATGGCATAGCAGGGCCTGTGGGCAAACAGCAGATATGCCAGCTTTCTGCATTGAGGGGCACACAGGCTGTTCTGTAGTGTGTGGGCTTAAGATATGAAAGAATGTGTTAAAGTCAGAACTGTATCCATCCGGTTTTTCTTTTGGGGGTGGGAGAGGAGGCTGGGTCAAGTTGCCAGTCGAGCGCGAGCCACCTTGACTGGAGGTATTTCAACGGTTTCTATGGTGTTGTTTTGCCCAGGACCAGTCTTTGGGAAACTGGCAGATCAAGCGCCAGAATGGAGAAGAGGCCCCTATCTGCTATAGGTTCCCTCCTAAGTTCACCTTGAAGGCTGGACAGTTAGTAACGGTAAGTATCTGTGAAGATACTGTCATGCGGGCTGTCCCCAGGTTGGGAAAAGGGATGTGATGGAGATGCATTGAAGCCCCGTCAGGCCCATTGAAGCCCCGTCAGGCACAGTTCTGTTTCTTTGTTTAATGGTTAAGAGCAGATGCACTCTAATCTGGAGAACCGGGTTTGAGTCCCCGCTCTGCCACTTGAGCTGCGGAGGCTTATCTGGTGAACCAGATTAGCTTGTGCACTGCCAACACATGCCAGCTGGGTGACCTTCGGTTAGTCACAGTTCTTCGGAGCTCTCTCAGCCCCACCCACCTCACGGAGTGTTTGTTGTGGAGGGTGGGAAGGGAAAGGAAATTGTAAGCCCCTTTCAGTCTACTGCAGGAGAGAAAGGGGGGGATATAAATCCAAACTCTTCTTCTTCATTTATACCCCACCTTTTTCCCATATGGGGACCCAAAGCTGCTATCATTCTCTTCTCCCTTCCCCATTTGTCTTCACAGTAACCCTCTCAGTTAGGGTTAGGCTGAGAGTATGTGGCTAGCCCGAGGACACCCAGCAAGCTTCCGTGGCAAAGTCGGGATTTGAACTTGAGGTTCTCAGATCCTAGTCTGTCACTCTAATCACTACACCCCACTGGTTCTCAAAGGGATGTTTTGCTAATGAACGGCCATCTGTGGTTCATAGCCCTGAAGCTACCTAGGCTGCTTTGTGGGCTAGATTAGCAGCGTGGGCACAGAGCTCCTTTGGAGAGTGAATTGCGATAGGGCTGTGGCTTGGCCTCAGCTTGGTACCCAGAAGGTCCCAGGCTCCATCCCCAGCATCTCCTGGAAGGATCAGGCGATGTGAAAGGTCGCTACTTGAGCTGCCACCAACCCGAGTAGTGTAACGAACAGACTGAGTCCAGGCAAAGTAACTTCAAACAGTTATTTAATCACTGGCTAAGATAGATTCGAAACCAAGACAGGGGAACTCTGAGACTTCAGAGTTCCTGGCGAAAGTATAAAATCAGACCCGCATCCCACTCCCAGCCAGATAACATAAACAGTATTCTCATTGCAGAAATTTCAAAGACCAGATAGCACTCAGACGTGGTTAATACTTCACATCTTGCACTCCAGGCAGCTGGCCACCGAAAGATTTAGGCGCGCACAGGAGTGGGAACCAAGGTCAAAACATAGCTCACACAGTTATACAACAGGCATTTGACAAGTAGACAGTGTTGACCTCAGTAGACCAAAGGCCAGACTTGGTATGAGGCTGTCTCATGTCTTCCTCCTCCTCCTTCTGTCTACAGATCTGGGCTGCTGGCGCTGGGGTGACCCACAACCCACCCTCGGATATGGTGTGGAAGAACCAAAGCTCATGGGGATCTGGAGACAGCCTGCGCACGGCTCTCCTCACTTCTTCTGGAGAGGTAAGATGCCCTGAGGCTGGCGCTTGGCAGGAGGGGGCAATCAGGAGCTGGCATGAGGCAGCTGGCCCTCAGCAAAAACAGAGAGGCCGATCCAGAGTCCCAAGACGAATTTTGTTGGAGCCTGTTGGCTGGCAGAGCTCCGTTTGGCCGGTCTCTGCCCTCGCGTCTGGGTCTCGTGTGTGTGTGTGTGTGTCTGTTTTTGATTATCAGTTTCCAGACATGCCTCTGTTGTCTCCTAGGCTATGTCTAATATTGATTAATAGTAATGCCTGCAACCTGTTTTCAGCACGAAGGTTTTGAAACCTAAAGCTTATTTTCTGTAGGTTGTTGAGGGTTTTGTGGGTTGTATGGCCATGTTCCAGTAGCATTTTCTCCTGACGTTTCGCCTGCTTCTGTGGCTGGCATCTGGAGATGCTAGCCATAGATGCAGGCGAAATGTCAGGAGAAACTGGAACACGGCCATAAAACCCACAACGCCATAGTATTTCCAGCTGTGAAAGCCTTCGACAATATTTACTTTTTGTCTTTTTCACTCTCCGTTCTGGCTTTCCTGCTGCTCTGGTGCTAAACACACCCCGTCCTTCCTACCTAAATGGAGCAGTGACGCTTCCTCCTTTTCCATATTCTCCACAGGAAGTGGCCATGAGGAAGCTGGTGCGCACTGTAGTTGTCGAGGATGACAATGAAGAGGATGATGACGAGGTTGGCATCCATCACCACCGCCACCACCACCATGTGAGTTCCTGAGGCACTGGACACCGGGTGTCTAAAGCACAGACACCTCAGACTCCCGTTCAGAGGTTTCAGTTGACATTGGGGCAGGGCTGACTTCTGTAGAGCTCTTCTGAGGCACACTTCCTGAAAGACGCCCAGCACCTTTTCCCAAAGGCGAAATGCAGATAGTGTGTTGCTGTGGGCAGGTGCCAGGAGGAACAGGGGCAGTTCCCTGATGACTAGACGCTAGTGGAGCTGCGAGCTGGCATCTCTGGCCCCTCAATCCCCGAGCAGGATCCTATGGATTTGGCCTGTATTGTGCTCTGTTACTCCAGTCAATAATTGAGATTCTGGAATAGTTCAAGAGCTTTATTGAACTGTATCAGGACCTTAGCTGCAAGAAGCCAGCCTGCCCTATATCTCCCAAGTTTCCCACTTTCCTAGACTCCTCCCTCCCACCTTTTCCCACAATAGGATGAATAACAGAAGTACAGTATTGTTATGTGTTCCTGGTCGTCTCAATCTAGCCCCAGGGAGGAATGAGGGAGGTATACTTCCCTAAGTTACAAGCACAGCGATTGAAACAGAATGGCCCATTAACATACAATGCAGGTGTGTGCATCAAGTGCAGGTGTGACCTTGGCACCAGCCAGTTGATGCCAGGCCGGGCGGGTGCCAGGCCTGACAGTCTGCTAACGATAGCATCATCCTCTGGTGTGACGTAAGAGCGTCTTGCGCTGGGGAAGTCACCATGCGCTGGCGAAGCTGCTGTCGTTCAGTGGAACTGCCCGTCAAGTTCAATAAAAATAGCTTTGCATTCAACCATTTTGTGTTTTTAACAAATACTGAAAGTGGCTTTTAATTGGAAGCCATCCAGCACAAAAATCAGAACATCTAACAGGTCCTAAGCAAAGCGATACCCTTGGTTTCATTGCCTTTGAAGGGGTCTTTCTAGGAGGGTGTTTTTCATTGTAATAAAGACAGTGAATATAACTGTGGGATTGTGTAGGTATCCACTTTGGTCCATAGTAAAATCCCCAAACTAAATTTGTTTTCTTCATTTATAGTCTGCCCTTTCTCGTTGAAACTCGTGGGATTACAGAATTAGAAAGGCAAGATTTGAGTCCAGTAGCACCTTACAGACAAACCGTATTATCTGGGTGCAAGGTTTTGGGAGTCAAAGGCCGCTTGTCAGATACCTGACAAAGAGACCTGTGATTCTGGGAAGTTTATACCCTGGAAATCCTGCTGGTCTTTAAGGTGCTACTGGACTCAAATCTTGCCCTTCTGCTGCAGACCCGCCTGGAACTAGAACTAGAAAATGCTGCAGCCCAGACCTGGGTAACACCAACAACAAACACTGCAGTGAAATTGGATTATTAAATTAGAGAACACTGAAATGAAAGCTGTAGACTGCGTTGAATAAACAATTCAGTGTTCCAAAGCATTTTCCTTTTTACCAATTCTCTTTATAGAAGCGCCCTCTGTGCCTCACCCTTTGTGGAGTGATATAAGCATGGGAGCCCTCCTTTTATTTAAAAAGCCTGCCTGAACAGCATTAATCATTCAGTTCTAAGAACTGTACCAGTTTACATATTGTGCGACATGACAGAAGAATGGGCACTTTCCTGACACCCTTAGACTCGCCTGCCTGCTAGGAAGGGGGCCGCTACGGAAAGGGCTCTGTTGCAGGTTCTGTTACCCATTTGTAAGGTGGTTTTGTAATACCTTTCATTAACAAAGTAACCACAGACCAGGCTACAAGCTTATCTTTTCTGGATTGGGGGGGCATGCTCAGATTAAAGTAAACTTGCGTCACTGTTCATGTGCTACAATCTTGAGCAGTTGTAACCTATAGATAACTGCTCTGCTGGGGATAACTTGAACAGGTGGGGCACAGACTAAATTTTCCACTAACATGGAAATTTCTAACTTGCCCTTCAGATGTTCATGGACTGATGGGAATTGTAGTCCATGAACATCTGAAGGGCCACAGCTGGACGCCCCTGCACTAACGGAAGGGGTGAAGTAATTACCACCAATTCCCTTTTCCTGTTGTAGACCTGAATTGTCCCTCACACTCCACCTGAGATTGTCTTATCCCCGGAGGCAGCATTTCAGGGAGATTAGTTAGCTTCAGTGGGAGGGGGTCGGCAGGAACATTCTGTTCCACTGGCAGAAGAGCCCCTGCAAGTGGGAAAGTCGGTCT
Organism: Sphaerodactylus townsendi; assembly: GCF_021028975.2. NCBI lineage: Eukaryota > Metazoa > Chordata > Lepidosauria > Squamata > Sphaerodactylidae > Sphaerodactylus > Sphaerodactylus townsendi. Next base: position 20,847,287 of record NC_059425.1, on the reverse strand, counting down.
GCAGCCAGCCCCCTGTTCATTGTGAGACTTTGGGTGAAAGACCTGTTGGAAGGGCTGTTGAAACCACACCTTGGCCTGCTTCTCACCATCTCTCCTTCCTCCTTCAGAGCCACTGCAGCAGCTCCGGGGACCCTGCTGAGTACAACCTGCGTTCCCGCACGGTGTTATGCAGTACCTGTGGGCAGCCAGCAGAGAAGGCCGGCGGCACCAACGCTGCCACCAGCGCTGTGTCTTCTGGATCATCCTCTTCCAGTGTCACCATTACCCGTGCTTACCGCAGCACAGGGGGGACTGGCATTGGAGAGAGCCTGCTGCCCAGGTCTTACATTCTGGGCAATTCCACCCCACGCCAGCAGGTCAGTGTTCCATGGTGTGGCAGGAGAAACTGTGGAGGGGGGATAAAAATTTATTTTATTGGATTTATATCCCTCCCTATCCCTGCAGGGCTCATGTCTCTATAAACTCCTTGAATCTGTGTGTTTAGCTCTCCGCCTTTTAATGGCGTGATTGTGCTTATGTACCAGCATGGTATAGCGGTAATAAGCAGGTGGACTTTAATTTGAAGAACCAGGTTTGATTCCTCACTTCTCACACGAAACCTGCTGGGTGACTTTGCGCTAGTCACACTTCTTCAGAGTTCTCTCAGCCCCATCAACCTCACAGGGTGTCTGTTGTGGGAAGAGGAAGGGAAGACGTTTGCAAGCCACTTTGAAACTCCTTACGGTTGAGAAAAGAGGGATTTAAATCCAAACTCTTCTTCAATCTCGTGTCTCCTTTGAATCTCCTTCCTCCAAACATAAAGCCTCAAATTGTTTTCCTGAAGCGGAAAGTATTCCAACCAGTGGTGGGATCCTAATAATTTAACAACTGGTTCACCCCACCCCTCCACTTATCTGCTGCGGAGGAACTTCTTGTGCGGGTGGAAGGGGGCAACGGGGCCTTGCCACCACTGCTCTGAAAGCCCCTTTGCTGCCCTGGGAGAGGGAACAATGGGGTTTTTAGCACCTCAAGAGCAGCCGGTTGCTTTTAACAGCCGGTTTGCCAAACTCATCAAAAAGTTAGGTACCGGTTCTACCAAACTGGTGCAAACCGGCTGAATCCCACCACTGATTCCAACCCGCTGGTGATTCTGGTCGTCCATTTCTGCATGTACTTATTATTGTATGTTTTTCAGTCAGAGTGTCCAAAACACATCCCAGTGACCTTTTCCCCTCTTTCTCGTTTCCTTTGCAGGGTCCGCAGAACTGCAGCATCATGTAACTCTTCTGATTGACCCCCTCCCCCCACCCCCGACTTGTTCACTGCCCAAATTATCCAAAGCTATTTGGTCCTTATGTGCACAGGAGGAAAAACAAACAAACAACAAAAAAAGAAAGAATGAAAAAAAAACATTTTTAAACAAATTATTTTTTACGGCAAAAAATTTATACATATTATTATATATATAAAATGCTAAAGATGCTTCAGGGGGTTTTTTTAAGGAAAAAAATCTTTTTTTTCTATGACGAAAAAAGGCTTTAATTTTTTTTTCTTTTTTAAAAAAAGAAACAAGCCAAAGAGACGGAATTGTTGGTGCCAAAAAAAGAAAAGAAAAATCTTGTTCGTTTAATATATCTTTAGATAGGTATATATGTATTTTTTTTCCTTGAATACCAAAGTTTTCTGTTTGTTAAAGAGAAAAGTCCATAGAGAAGGGCCTCTAGATTATTGTTGCTTCCTGGGGGTAAATTCTGTCTTTTGCACTTAACTGGCGGGATGTATAGAAGAGGCAATTGCCTGCATAACTCCCAGCTAGCAGCATCCTCAGTTCTCATTTGCCCCTGTGGAATAACCCCATGTCATCCCTAGCATCCCTCTAAATTCAGAGAGGGACCTTGTTTACATGTTGAGGGAGATTTAGGGGAACCAATTTGTTGATGATACATGTTAAGGACCTTCTGGTTCAAAATCCTAAATAAGCAACACAGCACATTTAATCTGATGTAAATAATCCAAGATGGATTCCCTCTTGCTTCCAAGGCCGGGTTTGAAACACTACAGGGGAAACAATGGTAGGAGGCCATGCAGGGTAAACTCCAAAACATCCTTAAATTTGGCAGGATTATAAAGTCAGCTGGTCTTAAAATCCCAATTGTAGCTTTTTGGTTTACACCCTCCTCCCTCCATCCGTTTCAAGAAAAACACCTGTGTTGACTGCAGTCACTCCTAATTCAATTAGCTGCATCTGCATGTACGATTTGAAATCTGGATTAAAACATCCGCCCCAGAGGGAGACCTGGATGCTGTCTGGAATGGTACTTTCAGCGGCTCTAGCAGTTTCAGGGGGAGGCATAATTTCCTCCCCCTCACTCTTCCTTCAAGGAATATAGATCTTAAAAACGAAATGCCTTATTTTGGAAACTAGAATTTAGATGTCTTGCTTTGTCACAACAGGGCTTTGCTTGCTGGGTTTTCCTAGCAAAGACAATTATCTTTAAACCGACATGGGGTGCTTAAAAGCGCCTCTTTGCCCCGCTTTGCTTGAGCTGCAGCCACACTGTTATCTCTACCCGCTTCATACCAGTTGCTTAGCTATAGTAGCCAATATTGATGCTCTCGGGTTGATTTTTTATGTACTGTAAGTTCTTCAGTGGCACTTTTGAGGGTGGAAAGGGGAGGGAGAGAATGTATGTCAAACTAACCAAGATGTGCCTTGGGGAAGAGATGATATTTGTGGGACAGTAGTTAGAGGTGAGAGACAGAGGAACAGGAAGCCAAAAACTGCCTTTCGTTCGCTAGTTTATTGTTCTTTTTCCAGAAGTTTTAATTTGAAGGAAAGTGAGCAAGACAACGGGCCTTTTTTTTCTTTTTTTTTCTTTTTTGTTGTGGGACCAGGCACTTTTCAAAGGTTGTCGAATTTAGCAGAAGCGTTGGACGCTTGGGTTTTGGCAGGTCTGTTGCTCTCCCACTTTCAGAGTTTCCACGTGAGCAGGGACTTCATTAGTGGGGGGAGTTCCCTGTTGAACATCTGGAGCGCCTTTCTCAAAAGGGGGCGGGGGGTTCTTCCCTGGAGGTGTATCGGTGTGATTCAGTTGGAATCTGGTCCAGCAAACATTAAACTTTGCCTCTGCTCCCTCCCATCTCCTCCTTAACGTGAAGCAGATGGTGACTCCCTAAATCTTTTTTTTAATTAGCTTCTCACTTTGGTCTTTAGGGATAGCAGGTACAGGGTTGGGAACTGAGCTTGTTTGGGGCATGTTTGGATGAAGCTGGGGAAATGGTGAGCAGGGGCCCAAAGGTTTTCCTCAGGACATCCCCAGCCCCCACAGTGATCCAGCTGAACCCATCCAAAGTTGGTCCCTGCGGGTGCTGTAGCATGAGGATCCAGTGTGAACCTCAGTATGCCAGACTCCTGCCTGCTGGGTTGGAAAGATTGGGGAAAGTGGAGTTGATGCCTTCTGGACGCTGCCACGGGATGTATTTCTGGTATACCCCGGAGAAGCCTTCAGGGAATTAGGAATTATTTTTTTCCTGGATCTTGACCCAACATCAGAAATCTGTGTCTTTTGGACATGAGAGTATGTTCTAAGGCAGGGGTGTCCAACTCTGGCGCTTCAGATGTTCATGGACTGCAATTCCCATCAGCCCCTGCTGGCATGGCCAATTAGCCATGCCAGCAGGGGCTGATGGGAATTGTAGTCCATGAACATCTGAAGCGCCAGAGTTAGACACCTCTGCTCTAAGGAATTTAGGAAACAAGGTTAGAGAGTCCCAGAGAGAAAGGTCTCAGCTGGAGACAGGATGTTTTCTCCCTCGAGAGCTGAAAGTGGTTTGAGGGAAGAAAAACCACTCCTCGTTTCTGCACAGTGTCCCTTTCTGCCTTTGGGCAAACAGGTTCTGTGGAGGATGGGGGTGGTGGTGTTTGTGCACTTATTAAACCTGTTTGATCAGAACCAGAGGTGACAAAGGAATCTGTGCACCCTGGGGGGGGGGGGACAGCCAAATCTCTCTCTCCAACTGCTTTCAAGTGGGTTGGCAACATTGGCTGCAGCCTTAATCACTTTTTTTGGGGGGGGGGTTCAAGGTGGCCTTGACCTTTGCCTGCTCCCCAACAGGCAGTGATAGCCTAGCTAGCACAACCTTTTCTGGCCACTTCCACTCAGTAGCTGCAACATCGAAAGCCCTGTTGTGTGTGTGTGTATGAATGTGTGCACTGCAAAGATCCCCTCCCCCAACAGCAACCAGACTTGAGATGTTTTTAAGTGTCTCTTGTGGCCATCAGAACGGCTTTGGGGGGCTGGGAGTGTCTTTGCATGTACGCATTTCCTTATGTGCATCTCTTGGTCGCAGCCAAATATTTTCCTCAGGTACACAACTGCAAGTGTGGTCACCACACAGCCTTGCCCTGCACTGCTTCGCAACCAGCAGGTGGGAGCTGCTGACGCCCGTGTTGCGTCGCATCTGCACTGTGGCCTTAATCCAGGGTGGGGGGGAATGCCTTGGTGCAAAAGCAACACACTAAAACTCGAAGCCCCCTCGCCTGGCCACCATCTCTCTCCCCTTTGTTCTCTCACTGGGCACAATGTAGCTGTCTTGAGTTCGAATCCTGATGCTGCCCAGTATCTGACGTCTCCTCCACCCTTCCTGGCAAGGGGCCACTGCCCAGAACCTAATTCTCCAGGGAGAGCCACTTTTTTGCTTATTTTTTTGCCGCTAATTTTGGATGCTGTGAGGGAGGTCTGATAAAGCTTACTTTGCTGAGAACATGGCAATATCGCAACGTTTCTGTATTTTCTTAAACCAATACACTTACGGAAACCTGCTCTTTTGTGTCTGTTTTAATTTGTCTGTTTTAATTTGCTGCTTACACTAACGGGTCTGCTTGAACTGTATGCCAGAGTGGTGCCCTGAAACAACTTCTTCGTATGTGGCCTTTCTGTGGTTGAACACTCCCAGGGCAGTTCACAAACCAAGTTTGGTTTGAGCAGCAGCGGTGTAGCGGTTAAGAGCAGATGTACTCTAATCTGGAGGAACCGGGTTTGATTCCCTGCTCTGCCACCTGAGCTGTGAAGGCTTATCTGGGGAATTTAGATTAGCCTGTGCACTCCCACACATGCCAGCTGGGTGTCCTTGGGCTAGTCACAGTTCTTTGGAGCCTCCCCTACTTCACAGGGTGTTTGTTGTGAGGGGGGAAGGGCAAGGAGATTTTAAGCCCCTTTGATTCTCCTATAGGAGGGAAAGGGGGGGATATAAATCCAACTCTTCTTCAAGTGCAGTCTGGCGAGGGAGGTCCCATTTTCCCAGGCCCCCATCCCATGGACTCTCTTCTTTGCTGCAGGCTTCCAGAACTGCCCTGCTGTCACTGGATCAGCCTCCTTCCCCACTTCATGCTCACTGCTTGCCCGAGTTTCTGTGAGCCATTCTGGGGTTGCTATGGCAACCCCAAATGCTGCTGAACTCCACTTTGTTTTGTTTATTCATTTGTCACATTTGGCCAAGTACAGACACTACTGTTAATGTTTGGGATATTTTAAAAACCCGCAAATCAGGCATGCATGTTGAATGCTAGGCTTGGCTATTAAATATAGAGAAGCCTTGTCAATCATAACCAATTTATACTGACCCAGACAAGGGACTTTCAAGGCAAGCCAGCCAAGAGCAGAGGCGGTTTTTCATTGCAGAGCTTGCCTTGGTCGTCTCCCGTCTGAGTGTCAACTCCGCTTCGCTTCTGAGATGTGCTGAGATCGGGTTATATCTTGCTGCCTTTGCTACACCCTTTGGGGGTGGGGAGGATGACCATAAAATCCAAGAACACATGAAGAGCTTGACCTAAATAAAACCAGGGCTGGCTTCAAGTTCTACTGAAGACCTTCTGCAATAAGGGCGGATTTAAGGAATGCTAATCACGATGGTGATTGAATGGCTCAGTCAAACTTCTGGGGACAAGAGTCCCACCACTGAGGGGTGACAGTCATGAAGGCCTCTCTTCACATGGGTTCCCACTAACCACACCTGTCAAAATATCCACCCCCTAATAACACAGCACCTAAGGCTAACCTGCAAGCACAGTAGGAACATCTGGGGATGGTGTGCTACTTTGGGCCAACAACTAACAAGGACTTAACAAATCAACGCTTTTGAGTTGAAGCCAGAAACACAGTGAGAGCCACAGTACAAACCTTGTTTAATGTGCAAATTTTGGTTGGCATGTTCTGAACCAACTGGTGTCCAGATAATCTTCAATGCAGGGGGGCGGGATGTAAGACTTGTTACAGTAGTCTAGTCAGGCTGCTACCAGGTTTGAACAGGGGTTGTTGGCTTCAGTGTGTTGCTTGCCCAGAATTATTTCTTTTTTAAAAAAACACCCACTTTGTCTGAAAAGCACTTCAGAACTGGCTCACACAGCACATTGGTAGACACATGTTCAGTATGTGAAAGATTCTTGGCATCTTCTGCTGGGAACGATCCTGGGTAGCTGGTAAAAGGGAAGACCTGTCATTGCTGCAAGCCCTGGAGAGTTGCTCCCAGTCAGAGTATACAAGCATATAGAGTTAGATGGAGCAAAGGACAAGGCAACTTAGTGAGGATGTGATGCAAGTGTTGGAGCATGTTTTGTGTCAGAAGGTCTCAATTCCCAGCATCTCCAAGTAAAACAATTAGCAGGTGATAGGAAAGACCTTCATCAGCCTAAAATCCTGCAGAACTGTCTCCTATCATGATGGGTTTGATGGACCAATGAACTGGCAGACTCATTCATTGTTGTTGGGGGAGGGCATAATCTTCCAGGCAGTGTATTGCACACACAAAGATCCCAGGTTCAGTCCTTGACATTTAAATGATTTTGGATCACGCTGGGGATATCTTCTGTTCCATCTGCTGCTGGCCAGATAATACTGATCTAGACTGTTCAACAGTGTAGTAGGAGAGCTTTATCTAAGCCATGCTTAGAATACCGCACTCTTTCACATCACACATTTAAGAACACCGTAGTCTTTAACCTCACACAGTGTGTTGAAATTAATAATGTGGTGAACGCGGCAACAAAGTCTGAGAATGAGCACAGGCTAGGCCTGCTACTGCTACAGCTTACCTAACATTTCTCTAAGACAGCTTGCATTTTATGAGTGTTCCCCATCCAACGTTCAAACCTTTTGAGCATTTCAGAGGGTCCAGCATGCTCGTAAGATACACGTGCACACAGGCAATTTCCTTCCATTTCCAGCCTACAAACTGTACCTTCCTGAAGAGGTGGGAATCCTTCTGTGAAGCAGGGTTCCATAAACAGACCATAGATGCACTCACAACCTGTAAGGCTGAACACACTCAAACACAGTTAACTTAAAGAAAATAACTTTATTAATTTGCGTCACCCTAAGTACAGGGTGCTGGAACTGAGGATTCATGTCCTCAGTTCCAATATTTATTTTATTTCTGAACTCAACAACAACCAATCAGCTTTCTCCACCCGCCCAGTCTCTGGCCTCTCATTGGCCGTGAAGCTCTGATGGGATGTAGCTTCTCAGTTTGTTTTCCCGCTCTTGCTGGAAAAAGGTGGGTGCCGGTGCATGCTGGGAGTTGTAGTCCTGACAACAGCCTCTCTTTCCGTTCAATTATTCTTTTCAGTCTTCTGCAGCCAGGCTCTCTGACAAGGTGGCTTGGTGGCTTGAATCTGAGGAAGTCTGAGAAAGCAAAACCAAAGGGTTGAGTCAGAAGGCTGAGAAAACAAAACTGAGGGTTGCTATCAACTCCAGCAATAAGCTAAGTCCTGAGGATGTCCCCACAGGAACCAACTGAATGCCACCTGCTGCCTGCACATTTCAAACTGCAAACTATTAATGTGAACATGTTGGGATACATGGCTCTGGAGCACATGGGCACAGCAAGGGTGTTCCATTTGAACGTCCCTCTTCCCTGCATGTTATTTGTGAGGACTGCAGCATTGGCGAGGGAAATTTTATTATTGAAACATTTATCAGTCACGTTTCTGCCTTATGGAGCTCAAGAATTGCTTATGATACCTAAAATAAAACACACAAAATACATAGAAAATACCTGTTAAAATCACAGTTTAGGGCTGTTAGTAAAATAATCAAAAAAAGGTCCAAAATAAAACTGCCTTCAACTGCCTCCTGAAGATGAGGCAAGGTGTACTTCCCTGGGGAGGCTATCCCATAAGTGTGGGGTTGCCACTAAAAGGGTCCTGTCCTGTGTGCCCACCTCTCCCTGTGGTCTTAATTCCTTGGCAGGAAATATCTGGGAGAAGATGTTCATAGGTGCCACGTGAACTACTCCAGAAGCTTCCCATGGAGAAGAATTCCAAGATGGCACCACTGAGACAGTTCCACTCCTAACCTTGCTTCAGCTGACCTGGGGCCTCCAGAGTCAGATCCTAAACTGAACTAAACATGTAGCTCCTTCTTTGTTTCTCAGAAAAGAACAAGTGATGCTTAATGCGATATTATATCCCTTGGAAGGCATTATATTTTCAGCGTAACCGAAAATGTAAATTTTTTCACACAAAAAATGTCAAAGTTTCCTCAGGTCACACTTGTGCTAACAAATAGGCTATATAGCTCTTTTATTTTAATTCTTGCCCTTCTCTGGAGCAGCTGACTCAAAAGAAGAATGTGTCAGAAGAAAGTGCAGGAAACAACTCAACTGCTCTGGGATATTTGGAACCAGTGTTCCCAATAACTGGCAAACATAAATAAGTATTATTAAAGTGGATAAGCTACCACAGAAAGGGTGATTCAAGGCTTGATCTGATGATATTACAACTTAAGCAGAGGTGGGATCCAACCAGTTCTCACCACTTCTCTAGAAGTGGTTACTAATTTTTTCTGAGTGCCGAGAAGGGGTTACTAAAGCAACCTTCCTGCCCAATAGGGACTGGAGGTGCGTGTGTGCGGCGGCGCCACTGTTTGAATCCCACCACCATCAGAACCTGTTATTAAAATTTTTGGATCCCACCACTAAACTTAAGTGATTTGTTCTTGAGAGTAGGGCTGATTCCACATGGGCCAAAAACAGCGGTGTGAAAATGGTATAAACCCTTCTACACCATTTTAAACCCTTTTACACCGTTTTCACACAGCTGTTTTTGGCCCATGCGAAATCAACCTAGGAATTTGAACATGGGACTCCAAAATCCTACTCCAATACTCAAACTATTGCAGAATGGCATCTGCCAACACCTTTTCTAGGGCCCAACAAGTTTTAGAAAGTGGATGAGCCCAGCAAGGTTTCTAAGTGACTGCTGAGGATTTGTTTGGCTGTACAGATTTTCCAAATTGTTGCTTTGGCAGCAGCTGCCACCACAGCACAAGGATCTGCACTGTGTTAACAAAGGGGCTTTCCCCACTGACAGAGTTGAACTGGTTTCTACCTAGGTTCGCCTCAGTGAATCCCCACTGCCACCGAGCTCAACATTGTTTTGTCTCAGTTTCCCCCACCCCCTCAGAACTGCAACATCCTTGTCGCAGTTATGAACTACACTTTTCTGCCGGAACAAGGTCGATACCGCTTCGAAGTGGGGAAGCATCGAAACAACACCTCATCCATTCAACCAATCATGAGCCACTTTTGTGGCATGTGCAGAACGGGAGAGTCGTGATGGGCAGAAAGCGCATGTAACTGTAAACTGTAAAAAAAAAAGAACGCTCCCATTTCCTGCCATAACACAAGCACCAATCACGATCGAGGAGCGAAACAGGCACCAAGATGATCCCGCCCACTTAGCTCGGTTCCAGGGGGCCAACTCAGTTGCTGTGGGGACAGCCTCCACTGAAGGGAACCGAGTGTTGCTGAGCCCACTGTGCCGCATTAGAACTCCAAATGTGCCCATAGACTGAAAAAGGTTGGAGACTCCTACTATAGAGACATCACCACCCCATGTGGAATATGGTTGAGAGTTCAATATGCAGAGGTGTCTTATACCAAGTCGGATCATTGTCTGAAGCGTGTAAACTTCCCCCACAACTGTCTTCCGGTGAGAGCCATTCGCAGGTGTGACAAGCCTCCCACATTTAAGTCCTAGTTCCCCTAATTCTCCAGCTGCGAACGTTTTCCACCCTGTGTGTTACCTCCTGTGATCACTAGATGGTACAAGAGTCTTCTCCAAGGTTTCATTTTGCCAGGCATGTCATTTGCGTGTTTGGAAGAAGAGAGGCAAATGAGCAGGCTGTCTCTGAAATGCTTCCAGACGACGGCTTTCCCCTGCAGACTCTCACATTTCTGTCCTCAGAAGACAATCACAGGCCTTCTCCTATATTTTCCCCACCACAGCAACCTTAGTGAGGTAGCGTCAAAGGCTGGAATTAACTGGTTGGTTTTCTGGGCTGCATTGCCATAGTCTGGTAATTTCACCCACTTCTATGGCTGGTATCTTCAGAGACACGTCACAGTAAGATGTTTCTCCCAGTGCGGATTTGTGTAGTTGGGTATCCATTTTGTCCACCTCTCAGGCGGAAGGGTGTGAGGTACATTTGCATGTGTCTGGGTGGAACCTGAGAGGTAAACAAAACAGACACCCACCTACACAAACCACTCTACACTGTGCCACGGAAACACATTTTACTGTGACATGCCTCTGAAGATGCCAGCCATAGATATTGGTGAAATGTTAGCTGTGCACACATGCAGCCACATGGCCACCATGTTGGTGCTGGGCAGATAAAGGGTCACCCAGCAGGGGGAACTCTTCTGGGTGGCTCAGTTTGGCACAGCGCTTTTCCGTGCAGCTTCAGGGATCGCTTAGAGGGAGTGTTGGTTAGGAGCTAAAACTACCAGACCACAGCCTGCTAAAACCACAACAGCCACCTGTGAGATAGGTTCACATGCATGTCTTGCAGCCCAGTGTTTTGCAGTGCTGCATCATGACAGCTTTCATTGCTGTGGCTGGTGATCTGCACACTGTCAAATGGGAAAAATCCCCTAGCTAGTTTTTAGTCTTTATTACTTTCATCACTTGGGTGAGTTTTCTGCTTGAGCTGTCTCAAGCTACTGGCTGGCCCCTGTGGTCTATTTATTTATTTGCATCCTACTTTTCTCCCCAGTGGGAACCCAACTCTCAAGAAGTGAAGCAGCCAGCCATGAACGCATCAGGCCTTAAAAATCAACCACATTTTCCAGGATATAGGTTTTTGTGAGTCAAAGCTCTCTTTATCAGATAGTGCGGTTAGAGTGTTAGATTCAAATTTGGTCTGCTCTGTTATGAACACTCGCTGGATGACCATGGGCCGGTCACACACTCTCAGCCTAACCTATCTCACAGCGTTTTTCTGAAGGAAAAGTAGAAGACAGGAGAATGATGTAAGCTGGTGTGGATTCTTATTGGGGAGAAATGCTAGGTTAAGGGTGGCCAACCTATGCTCCAGATGTTAATGGACTACAATTCCCATCAGCCCATGCTGGCAGGGGCTGATGGGAATTGTAGTCCATGAAAATCTGGAGCTCCATAGGCTGGCCACTCTTGTGCTAAGTATAAATCAAGCAAAATAAAAAATAAATTAGAATGAAGATCCAGCTGATCTGCCTCCTGACTCCAACACACTTCACCTTTTCCAACTGGGATATAAGACCCATCTTCATTCTCATTTGTATCTGATGAAGTTAGCTAGGAAGGAAGGAAAGAACCAAAAAAGACTGAGAAAAGCAGAAGGGATAATTAAAACTGATAAAATATACAATATGTCATTATTACACAGTGCTTAAAGAACTAAAGTTAAAAACAATGTTAAACTCTTAAAATTACATCGTTTAATAGATATTTGAATTACTGCCTCTCCAATGACAACAAAACATCAAATTGTTTGCACAAAACTTGTTACGTGGACTGACCTGATGCGTTTCGACCTGATAGGTCTTCTTCAGAGGTAAAAAGTACAGACAAAACAAACAGTTCAAAATAATACAAAAGTCACAAAGAATCTGGTAAAAAGGTTGATTATGAATCTCCAGTCAAGCGTAGGTCATATAATTACTGCCAGATAGAAGCCTCTATTTATTTAGGAGCTCACATTATGGATGGTAATGAAAGAACAACTATCTGTCCTCAACTGGACACAAATTCACAGAGTGTGTGCCAGTGCCAATCAAAAAAAGAGTGAGCTTTGACTCATTAAAGCTCATATTCTGAAAGTTTTAAGTGGTCTTTAAGGTACTATTGGATTAGTTACCAACCTCCTGTTGGTGCCTGGAGATCTCCCATAATGACAACTGATCCATAAGGACAACAACCATCATCCCATACTTCCAACTAATCTCCCCATACAGAGACCAGTTTCCCTGGAAGAAAATAACTGCTTTGGATATGCCCCTACCGGACTCAAATTTTGTTCTACTACTACTACAGACTAACCTGGCTACCCACCTGAAATTACCCCACAAGGAGAATAAAATAGAGTTGGGAAATTCCTGATCATTTGAGGGTGGCCAGTAGAGAAAGCAGGGTTTGAAGAGAGGATGGACATCAGCTCACAATACAGCCCACCATAAATGGAGGAGGCATGAAGATCCCTGTATGCTGCCTTGGAAGAACTGTGGGATAAAAACTGCATCGAATATTCTTTTCTTGCAGCCAAGTATGTTGTAAAGTGTATGGCTACAGCCTGTGGTGCAGCATGTATTACACAGGTTACTCCACTGTCAGAAGTCGGCCGGGGTGGGGAGTCGGCGGGGGGGGGGGGGGGTCAAATGTCCAGGTCCTCCAGCTGTCCTTCAGAGTTTCCCACAGTGGCTACCAGTGGCCAGCCGAACCAGACTATTACAGAACCAGTGGGTTCTGTAACTTTTGTTTCCCTCCATGTGTTAGTGTTAAGGCCCCTTCCGCACATGCAGAATAATGCACTTTGCTATTCCACACAGCTGCAAAGTGCACTGAGAGTGGCTTGAAAGTGCATTATTCTGCATGTGCGGAAGGGGCCTTAACACTAACACATGGAGGGAAACAAAAGTTACAGAACCCACTGTACAAAATCAGACAAGTTCTACGCCCTTGCGTAACGCAAACTACAGGATGAAAAGTGGGGGGGGGGGCGTTTGTTAGAGGGGGGGGGGAACTTCCAGACGCACTTGTTGTCCATTCGCCCACCCATATCCTTGGCTCGAGGTTCAGTTTCAGCCATAGGCCGGCGGCTGAACCGAAATCGCTCCCTCGCATTTGGGCGCCGCGCACAGTCCTTCTCTCGCCAGCGTCACGTGTGAATGTAACGGGGATAGACGCGTTTCGAGAGGTAGCGCCTGTCCCGTTGCAACCCAGCCCCGTTGCAATCAAAGGCCGCTATTATGATCAGCTGATCCGCCCGTCCCTGAAGCTGTTGATGCGAACCCCCCCCCCCCCGCCTTTTTTTTTTTTTTTTGCTGGGTAAGTTGTGAAAGAGTAGGAAAAGTTTTTTTTTTGCTCTTTTGGTTGCAGAGTGCCAGGCAGAGCTCACTTGGCAGGCGCTGGAGTGACGCCAATTCTCCCCGGGAAGCTAATCGGGGCGAGAAAGGAAAGAGAAAGGAAGAAAGAGAAGCGCTTAAGAGTTCTGCCCGACCTCCTTCGCCGAAGCCAGAGCGCGCAAGAAAGGGCGCGCGCCCCGGGCGCTGCTCGGCAAAAACAAGTTTCCTTCCAGAGGAGCTTCTCCAGATCTGCAAAGACCGGAGGCGGCGGACCCTACGTGAGTTCCCGGCGTTTTTAGGGCGCCTCGGGACATTTGGAGGGTGGGGGCAGGCCTTTGCAGCTCCTCTCCTGTCCCGCACAAACATTTTCTGCAAGTGCCAATGAGCTGCGCGCCTGCAGATCCAATGGAGACCCAACGAGTGCCTGAAATGCAGTAGCGTCCAAGCGCGGGGGGGGGGGGGGGGAGGATCGCGCTGCGAAGCTGGCGGTTGCATTGGCACAAACGTCTTCCCATACGCAACTTCTATGTGCAAGCGCGCTCCCGGCATGGTTTTGTAAATCGGTTGCGCAGCCGGCTGTGATCGGAAGGGCCGGTGCTACATAACGGAGACTTTAGGGTCAGAGCCCTGGGAAGCCAGAGTGTGTAGACTGCGCGGGCGTTTGGTATGGGTGGGAGATAAGCCAATAAATAGTGTTTTCCGCACGGGCAGAGGCATGCATTATTCCCTGTTGCTGCTGCGGTTGCCTGTGCAGCTCAGTGGCAAGGGGGCTGCCGCATAGTAGGGTGCCAACCTCCAGATAGGACCTGGAAATCTCCCGGAATTGCAGGGGATGTTCAGACAACAGATATCAGTTCCCAGAATTACACCTAATCTCCAGATAACAGAGATCTATTCCCTTGAGAAAAATGACTTCTTTGTGGGATCTATGGCATTGCGCACCCCAATGAGGTCTGTCTCCTCCCTAAATTCACTTTCCTCAGGCTCCGCCCACAAATCTCCAGGAAGTTCCCAGCTCAGGAGTTGGCAACTCTTTGGATTTCTCCATAGATTTCCAATCTCGACCCTCCAGCTGGGCCCTCCCAGGGCTACTCCAGCTTTTACAAATAGGCAATCTCATGTTGTTGTTATATCAATAAAAAAAATTGTAAGATTAGTGGAAAATGGTTCTGTGAATTCCAAGGTTCCTTTTTTTAAAAAAGTAAGTCTAGGCTGTCATTACAGAACCTGCAACAAAAAGGTTTATCTGATCTCACCCCCTCCCCCCACACACACACTTTAATGAAAATGGAGCTCAAACCCTCTTACATTGTTATAGTGATGTAGAGATATTGATTTCCCTGTTAATCCTCTTCTTCCTGGTTGAGAGAGGAAATGGCTAATGGAAGGAAATTACCATGTAGGCAGGACCAGGAAAATTCAGACTTTCCTAGCTGTGTGGGAAACTTCCAGAATTTCCCACTTTCTTTCCCAAAACTCCAGCTTTGCAGCAAAACAGCTTTGGGAAAGATCGTGGGAATGCCAGGAAAATCCTAGGACAGGGGTATCCAACTTTGGTGCCCCAAATATTCATGGATTACGATTCCCAACAGCCCCTGCCAGCATGGCCAATTGGGGGAAGCATCGGGGAAAAGTAAACCCACTTCGCAAAACCATAAAACCTGGGGCCTAGTGGAAACGGTTCTAGTTTATTGTATGCCTGCAACCCTAATGGACTGTTTAGTATGGCTTGCTGGATCCAGCAACCTTTCATTTGGAAGGAAAGGACAAGTTTCGAGTCCTTATGAAGAACAAGACTTTAGTTCTGAAGCCTGAAGGCTGAGTGGATGGAATCTGGGAGAGGACATTCAGCATTTGTGATTCTGTTCAAGAACTTACCTTGCTGAAGCCAGCTACCTCCTGGAGAGAAAGATGAAGAAGGATTGATTTTTATACCCTGCTTTTCTCCGCTGTAAGGTGTCTCAAAGGGGCCAAGAGAGTTCTTAGGGAACTGTGACTAGCCCAAAGTCACCCAGCAGAAATGTAGGAGTGGGGAAACAAACCCACTTCACCAGATTAGAGTCCGCCACTCTTAACCACCACATGATGCCGGCAGGGATACTAGGAAGCCCCTCTGAAATTCACAGCTGGGTAGACGCTGTCTCACCTCGGACAGCCTCAGTTCAATTCGAGCCACACATCCTGCTGGCCTGTCTTTGCAAGAACTTAGATAACCTAGGACCTCACAGTTAGCAAGACCTTTCTTAGTTCACGTATCAAGAAGCTGAATTTCAGGAACCTGTCAACTTATTTAATATTCTGTGACATTCAGGTAGGTATTAACTACGGACCCCAGAAGGTGCGCTTGTCCGTTGGGCTTCATGACGAAGCTGCTGGAGGGGCAGGTGCTTTAGAAAAAGTCCGCAAAGATTTTCTAGGTGTGAATGACCCTTTTGTAGTGCAGTCCAGCTCGAGGCCCAAGCTCCTTACTGCCTGATCTCGAGGCATGTTAAGCCTCAGAGAATCATTAGGGAGGCAGGCGACTGAATAAAGGAGCAGTAAAACTGTTTTTCCTAGTAATGCAGACAGACCTCAGCGTGCCAAGAAAGGGAGGGACAGGGGTCTTCTTTATTGTCCCTTCCCCAGGTGAATTGCTGCCGTAACATTTTGTCCTTGAGGAATGCCTTTTGAATAGTTGCAGTGGCAGTTCCAAGAGCTGCTTCCTCAGGGCTTCAAGGAATGAAATCTTGGAGTGGATAAAAAATGGACCCTTGTGCGGGGGGTGGGGGGGGTACCGCCCAGGGAGACATATGGGGGCAAATGTCCCCGGGCGGTGCCTATTTAGTCACATGGAGGGTGGAAAATTGTTCCCCACCCCCCTCCTTCTTCCCTCCTGGGTCCCACGTGGCCGTCACTCTCTGGGGAAGGAAAGGCCTGCCCTTTTGTGGATAGCGCGCCATGCCAACTGCCCCAAGGACGCTGCTCGGCCATCCCTGCTGCTGTCCTCTCCACATTCCTTTTGGGTGGTGGCCCTGCCGGGTGGCAGAACAAGTCAGGAAGGGGAGTCCCACAGGCTCCTGGCCTTTGCTGGCCTCCAGCCCCTCTCCTCGCCCCAGGGGCTACCTGGACCCCTCCGAAAACTCAGTTCTTGCCCCAGGCTCCATTTTCTGTTGATGCGCCACTGCCCTCATGCATATGTGTGAACACTCAAGGCCTAGAGACTCCGTGGTGGTGAACCTTTGGCACTCCAGATGTCATGGATTACAATTCCCATCAGCTCCTGCCAGCATGGCCAATTGCTTCTCCCAATTGGCCATGCTGGCAGGGGCTGATGGGAATTGTAGTCCATGACATCTGGAGTGCCAAAGGTTCGCCACCACTAGCCTAGATGGTGGGAGTTCAATGTGAAGAGTTCTGAAGCCTGTTTTTGAAAATAGAACCAGGTTCAAATGATCCCATATGGATCAGAACTACTTGGGGGTAAGGCAGGGTTTTCAGGTCTCCCTCTTGGTATGTTTTTTCAACCTGAAACTCCACTGGCGGTAAATGTACAGATCCTGACACACTTACGATCACCAACTGCTCAGAATTGGTTCACATCGGGTAAACTGCTAGTTTTGTTTTTATTTATTCTAAATTGGGGAACGCAGCGTGTGGATCTCCCAGAGCACCAGCCTGCCGTTTCACACTCTGCAGCTGCTGAGGTAATGCTTTGAAGTGTTGAGAATGAGAACACCTTGTGGTAGTCTTGCAGGTACAAAAGAGAACAGAAAACCTCACAGCTTTTCTATGGGTGGCAGACAGGCGATTGTAGAGAGGATGAACATAGACCTTCCAGCTGTACACATTTTGTGGATGGGAGGGGAGCATGGCCAGTGATTCCTGATATGAGAGTTAGGGAGTTAACAAGGCCCTGTTTTCGCCTGAGGCTTGTGTGTTAGGTCCCTTACAACATGGGACACTGTTCCCCCATCCACCTCAAATCCTGTCATTCATTTAAGAGTTTTGGAGTTCCTAGTTGAAACATGGGCTCATTCCGCACATGCAGAATAATGCACTTTCAATCTGCTTTCAGTGCTCTTTGAAGCTGTGCGGAATAGCAAAATCCACTTGCAAACAGTTGTGAAAGTGGTTTGAAAACGCATTATTTTGCGTGTGTGGAAGGGGCCATTGATTCTGAGGCATGTGAAGACCAATTGGGATTATGGGGTGAGGGGGGGGGCTTAAGATCCCCCACACTGCCTGAAGTGTCCCCAAGGAACTGCTGTTTGCCCCATTGGGGAAAATTGTATGTACCTAATTTCCCCATTTAGGCAGTTTTGAGTTGGAGAAATTGTGTGTAGGGGGTGAGGCTCGAGTTGGAGAAACACAGTACAGGGGTAAGGTTTACGCTTGTTCTCATCATGGCCCTGATTTTAAAACATTGACTCCATGTGGCTGAGAATCTCAGTTTCCACCTGAGAGTCTACATTTCAACCTGGGACTTCCCGAACACATCTGCATGATGGGATCTAGTGTGGATATGAGGGTGGCCCTGGGAACGGTGTCTTTTAGGTAGGCCTTCAGCATTGTTGAGGAGGCCAAATTGACAGCTTTCTCCCTTTTCTGTTGGAAAACATGGCAGGCCCAAATCCCATAGGTGTAGTTTACACCACTAAGCAAATGTTTGTGTTGGGGCCTGTTAGGAATTCTGAGCCTGATGCCTCAGCAGAACTGCCTGTTGAGCTTCAACAGAAGAACAAGAGTTTGAATATATATCCCCCCTTTCTCTCCTGTAAGGAGATTCAAAGGGGTTTACAATCTCTTTTCCCTCCCCCTCACAGCAAACACCCTGTGAGGTGGGTGGGGCTGAGAGAGCTCCGAAGAACTGTGACTAGCCCAAGGTCACCCAGCTGGCATGTGTTGGAGTGCACAAGCTGATCTGGTTCCCCAGATCAGCCTCCACAGCTCAAGTGGCAGAGCAGGGAATCAAACCCGATTCTCCAGATTGGAGTGCACCTGTTCTTAACCACTACACCATGCTGGCTCTTGAAGGGGCAGCTATATGAATCTGCCTCATGCGTAGACCAGTGGTCCATCCAACCCCATATTGTCGCTTCCAGTTGGTAGCAGCTCTCCAGTATGTCTTTCCTGTGTCTTCTCCCTGGAACCCTTTTCATTATGGATACCAAGGACTGAACACGGGACCTTCTTGCTTGCAAAACAGATACTGAGCATTCCTGCCCTTCCTCTTGGATTGAAACCCAAGTCCCCTAGATCCTAGTCCAACACTGTAGCCCGTATACCATGCTGGCTCTGTATATCTTCAGCCAGCATACTTAAACAGGAGCAATGTGGATAAACTTGACTGATGGCAGCTTTCTCACTTCATCTGCTCCTGAGCATTTTGCTGTCAAACCTCAAGAGCCATTTGTTCTGTGCTTTGGTCGCAAGATGGTATCATGGGTTTCATTTCCGGCTCTGTGTAAGAAGCTGTTTCCTAAACGTGTTTGCAGCTTTCAGAGAGAAATGCACGCTCAGTGTCAGGGAGACGCTTTGATTTATTTCCAAAATGGTGGGGGAAACCCACGTTGTGACTCTTTTGTAGTGTGGTCAGATTGGGCCTTTACTCAACCCAGGGTTGAGGTGAGCCGAGTCCCGTCAGTGCTGGGAGTGCCTTGGGGGGTGATTGTCTTGGATCTGGCAGCTGCTGGTGCTGCTCTCGGGGAAGCTTTTACCAATAATGACCGCTGTGGGATCAGTCTTGAGCTGAACAACTCCTGAGGGGCTGCTCGCCCCGCTGGGTCTTGGTTCAGCATCCTTCTGTTACCAGCTGTCTTACAGGGCAGGGGCCACTGGGAACTTTCCTGTGAGTCAGACAACCCACCCCTACTTTTCATCTTCCAATAACCAACCAAAACGCTGGTCACATTAAAAAAAAACTGCCTTGCTGAGTGAGAACTCAGAGACCTGTTTGCTGTGTAGAAGGCTAGCCTAACACCTTTGGTTGGCTTATATGAATGCTTGACCTGTTTGGGTCCAGCACCAGTTACTTGAGAGCCAGGTTGGTATAGTGGTTAGAGTTCTGGGCTAGATCTGGCAGACATAGGTTCAAATCCCTTCTCTGCCACAGGAGTTTACTGGGTGATCTTGGGCTAACCCCATGTTCTTAGCCAAACAGACCCCTCAGAGTTGTTGTGACGATAAAATGGAGGAGATGAGAATGAAGCCTCCTTGGGTCTCTGGTGGGCAGAAAGGTGGGGTATAAATAAAGTGACTAAATAAAGATGAGAGAGACTGTGTATTAGAGGCTCCATTTGTCTATTGTGGCTTACTAATAGCTAGGATTGCTCTGTCCTCAGTAATACCTTTCTGGATTATGTCATCTCCCTGTTTTCAGAAGTGGCCACCAATGGAAATTCACAAGCACAGCATGGAAATCAACAAGCCTTCCCTGTTTTCCTCCAGCATCAGGTACTCAGCTGTGTGCTGCATTTGAACATGGAGGTTCTGTTTGCCAGCCATGGAAACTCAGTGAGGCTGAGTCTGCCATGAATTGGCCTAGCTGAAAGACTTCCCTATCAAAGCCACCCAGTAGCGTTCATCGTATCTTGTGGCGGTGAGTTCCATAACTTATACAGTTTATGGGAGTCCTGAGCCTGTGCTTTTCAGGGATATTTAGCTAGAGGTGCCAACTTTTCTCTAGCCGTCCCTTTTACCAGAGGGTTGGTGTGCAGACATCAGGAAGCAATGATGCTTATGTCTGTGCTGGAAAGAGCTTTGCCTGCTGATTTCTGCTGTTCAAGCATCTCTTAAAAGCACAGGAGCAGGGGAGGGTTTTCTTCTCAGTCAGTTAGATGCCTCTTTCCTCATCTGGTAGCCACCCCCCTCCTCCCTTGTCACAAATGAATGGAAGTTAGGCCATGGCTACACTTGGTCAAGAGAAACGCTCTGTGTGCCTGGTTGGGGTGTTCTGTTCATTACCACGTCATGGGTATACTCTGTTTCACATAAAGATGATAGTTTAGTCAGTTGAAGCACAGCTGCTGAGAAAATTGTATGATTCCACATTAGAACATACTACCGAACGAATATGAGAATTATCCTTCGTTTTCACTCACTGCCTTTGTCATAACCATTATTTTGTGCATTATTGAACAGGGTACTTCGATACAAGAGCATTTATGCCAAAATTTATTTTTACTTTCAAACGGATGAAGAGAGCAGGGCTAGGTAGGCACTCAGACCCAGGCGGAGCATTCTCCAACAAAGAAAGTCTGGCTTTGTTCTGTGGCGGAGAAATATATAATCTACTAACATCTTGATGTGGAACAGAATATAGTTGCGATCTGATGTCAAAAACAGGCTAATTAATTGCAACCATCTCCCTCCCCCCGAGTAATGAGATGTTCCAGAGGGTGTGTTCACGTGGTTGGATTCCTATGACCAGTGAAGCACTGAAGCCTCATGATGCCTCTATATTTTTATAGCACCAGCAAATATTACATAAATAGGATTAAAGGGGCACACCCACAAGTCAGTAGATCCGCTTCTCCATATTAGGAGACCCTGCACCCCAAGATGCTTTTCCTCCAGCCAACTTGCAGCTCTCTCAAGGGGAAAAAAAAAGAATCTCACATAATTGTCGAAGGCTTTCACAGCTGGATTCAACTGGTTGTTGTGGGTTTTCCGGCGGGTTTCTGGTTGAAATCCATAAACACCAAGAAAACTTCAACAAGACGGAAGAGACTCCGGAGGCCATTGAAATCCATAAACACCAAGAAAACTTCAACAAAAAGGAAGAGACTCTGAGAATTAACAAAGCTTGGCTACCAGTGATTGAAAACACCAGAATCAAACCCCAAGGGCATGCTAGGTTCATAGACAATGGACTCTACCCAGACACAGGTTTGCATTCACTAAGACTGTTGCTGCTGCAGGGAATGCAAATGTGAATCACTTCCTGGACTGAAAACCCCCACCTGCAATACAATACTATCAACCATACCTTTGCATAGCAAGTTCCACCCAAACACTTACTGATTGGTTCCCCACCCTGGGACACGGACAATATATACCCCAAACATTTCCTTCTCTCTGGACACAGTGTGTAACAGACTTCCCTCTGTGATACAACTCTGAAGATGCCAGCCACAGATGCAGGTGAAACGTTAGGAGAGGATGCTGCTAGAACATGGCCATACAGCCCGGAAACCACACAGCAGCCCAATGATTCCAGCCATGAAAGCCTTTGACAATACAAATCTATAGATATAAAAAGCTAACCTTTGGACATATTGGTAAACGCCTTGGGATATTTTATCGCTGCTTTTAAATGTTATTAATTATATTGTCTTCAAATGTTGTGCACCGCCCAGAGCCCTCCGGGGATGGGGCGGTATAAAAATCCAATAAAATAAATAAAAATAAATAAATAATAACCGTGTATTTGTTGATGATAGTATACTTCAGAAACTGCTGGGCCAATTCCTCTGAAAATTCCCAGCCACTATAGTCAGCCAGGTGAGAGTGTTTTTAGATGTTCACATACATGAAAACCAGGCACGTATTACTCAGGAGTAAGCTCAGTACAGCAACCGTGACATACTTTGAATGGCTGCGTTTCGCCCCTCAGAGGGTTTCCTCAGAAGCGACACCCAAACTTACTCCCAGGTAAAGGATCATGACCAGCCAGCCTAGATGTGTGGGAGGGGTGCCTTTCCATTCCTCCCCCCCCCCAAGGAATGCGGGCACACACATCACTGGCATCGCACAGTATCAGGCTGCGTGTTTGCATGAGCACGTACTTCTGGCCTCTGCAATTGATTTGCTGCTACTGTTCCTTTCCCATTTCACCACAATAAGCCACAGCAACGTGTGGCCGGGCCCTGCTAGTCTCACATAAGTTTTGTGTCCCTGAATGGGAAGAAGTTCTCAGAGCAGTTGACTCCAGGTTTAGTTTTCAGAGAGCTGGAGATATATGCTATCTTGTGCAGGGGGACTGTCATTCAATGGAGCAGCCTCTGCTTTGCATGCAGAAGGTTCCAGGTTCAACTCCCAGCATCTCCAGTTCAAAAGGTCGGGGAGTTGATGATGTGAAAGGCCTCTGCCCAAAACCCTAGAGAGCCGCTGGTACCCATCAGTCACTAGTGACCTTAAAGGACCAGTTCCCTGATTCCATATAGGACAGCTTCCTATGTGTTCATTTTTTAAATATTGGCCTTCGTTAGAACATTCAAGTTGACTGCACAGGTGTCAAACTCGCGGCCCTCCAGATGTTATGGACTACAGTTCCCATCATCCCCTGCCAGAATGATACTGGCAGGGGATGATAGGAACTGTAATCCGTAACATCTGGAGGGCCTCAAGTTTGGCACCTATGAAGTAGAGTATAAGTGGAAGGTGAACAGATTGGAGTCCTCAGGAGACTATCCCACCCCAATTCCAGCTAACTTCTCTCTGCCTCTCTCTTCTGAAGTGCCAACTACTGTATCTCATACATGCACAGTTGTTCCTGCTCTCTTCAGCTGGGCTGCCTCTGAGTGTCACCTTCTCTGATCAGTATCTCATTTCAAAATCGAGCGTGACTTCCATCTATCAGGAGAACATCTTGTCACAGTTGCTCTTGCTGCGAACCATCTGGAAAGGCAGCGTAAATATCCTCAAAAAATTAAATATCAACACAGGCTGGCAAAACATTGACTGACCATTGACTGACCATTGCCAAGGAAGAAGGAACCGAATTCTGTAACAGTATTTTGGGTTTACTGAGACAACAAAATGGGTCCCTTCAAAATGTAGTGCTGTATGTAGAGCCAGCGTGGTGTAGTGGTTAAGAGCAAGTGGACTCTAATCTGGGGAACTGGGTTTGATTCCCTGCTCTGCCACTTGAGCTGTGGAGGCTTATCTGGTGAACTAGATTAGCTTGTGCACTCCAATACATGCCAGCTGGATGACCTTGGGCTAGTCACAGTTCTTTGGAGCTCTCTCAGCCCAACCCCCCCACCTCCTCCTCCTCCTCCTCCTCTTCTTCTTCTTCACCTTCTTCTTCACCTTCTTCTTCTTCTTCTTCACCTTCTTCTTCTTCTTCACCTTCTTCTTCACCTTCTTCTTCTTCACCTTCTTCTTCACCTTCTTCTTCACCTTCTTCTTCTTCACCTTCTTCACCTTCTTCTTCACCTTCTTCTTCTTCACCTTCTTCACCTTCTTCTTCACCTTCTTCTTCTTCACCTTCTTCACCTTCTTCTTCACCTTCTTCTTCACCTTCTTCTTCTTCACCTTCTTCTTCACCTTCTTCTTCACCTTCACGTGGGTATTTTTGGTCGGCCAAAATCTCAGAATGCCACTTGAGAATGCAAGGCAAAGACTGTCACAGGATGGAGAGAGTTAACAGAGAGAACTTTTTCCTCCCTCTCCCAAAATACTAGAACTCCAGGGCATCCAATGAAGCTGATGGGCAGTAGATTCAGGGTTGAAAAAAAATACTTTTTTATATAGCGATAGATGAAAATGTTGAATTCACTGCCAGAGGATATAGTGATGGCCACAGGCATAGCTTTTTAAAGGGGAGTAGATGGATTCATGGAGGATAGGTCTGTCAGTGGCTACTAGCCCTGCTGACTAAAGGGAACATCCATGTTTAGAGGCAGTCAATCTGTGAATGCTAGTGTGAGGCAGCAACATCAAAAAGGCCTCGGCTGGTCTGTATGTCCTATTGACCAGTGTGTGAGATAGGATACTGGAGTTGATAGACCACTAGTTTGATCCAGCAGGGGTCTCCTTATGTTCTTAGATCTGTCAAAAAGGTCATTTACTTCCGTATCCTACTTCCCACACTGTTTAACCAGATGTCTCCAGGTAGCTTTCAAGCAGGGCTTGACAGGTAAGAAGAAGAGTTTAGATTTATACCCCACCTTTCTCCATTTATACCCCACCTACAAGGAGACTCAAAGTGGCTTACAAGCTCCTTTCCCTTCCTCTCCCCACAACAACAGACACCTTGTGAGGTAGGTGGGGCTGAGAGAGTGCCGAAGAACTGTGACTCCCCCAAGGTCACCCAGCAGGAATGTAGGAGTGCGGAAACACAGCTGGTTCACCAGATAAGCCTCTGCCACTCAGGTGGAAGAATGGAGAATCAAGCCTGGTTCTCCAGATTAGAATCCACCTGCTCTTACCACTACACCACACTGGCTCTCCTCTTTTGTTTGTCCCAAACAGAATATATGGAGGTTCTGTTGGGCTGTCGTAGCTTTGATAGGCCTCCCATAACATGAACCAGGATATTTTCCTGGCTTGGCAATATTGTGAGGCCCCCCCATCCCCCCACCCACATTGCTCGTTTCCTCTGAGTCTCCCTTGAGCTACATTTCTGGCCTGCTGCCGAGTGACTTCCCTTTGTTTCCATCCCGCTGTTCTCCCCTTGATCCACCTTGGCCTGCCTTCCTTCCATTTTCATCTCCCTGCCAAGAAATCTGCAAGCCAAGACAGGAACCGCGAGCCGTGAAGTCCTGGCCCCGTCCACAGGGGGTTTTCACTCTTGGGAGTGACTTGGAGTTGCAGGATGTTTGTAGTCTTTTCAGGGGTCCGAGGATGAGAGTGAGGAGCTGGTCAGTGTCTGGAGGGTCAAGATTACCCGTTATTCATTGAACCACATATTTCGGGCACTCACAGCCAAGCTCCTCAGTTTGTTGCCATCTTCAGCATCTGTTAGGCATCAGTGTCCCACCACTGCTTCCTGAGGCTCCGCCTCCTGGCCAACAAGGCACCGCCCTGCAGCCCCCTAGGCTAGGTGTGCCTGAAAGGGCGTGGTCAGGCTAGCCCAGGGGTAGGGAACCTGCGGCTCTCCAGATGTTCAGGAACTACAATTCCCATCAGCCTCTGTCAGCATGGCCAATTGGATCTTGTTCCTGACGTTTCCCCTGCCACAGTAACAGTATTATTGTCACAGTAACCCAGTGAGGTTGGTAAGGCTGAGAATGTGTGACTGTCCAGAGGTCACCCAGTAGGCAGAGCAGGGTTTCAAACCTGGGACTCCAAATCCTGGTTTGATATTCTAACCACTGCACCAGATCATATGCCAGAGGTGCAGTTTGCCCCAGACACTGGTGCTTCTCAGTGGAGTTGGTCCACATATTCAGTTGAGAATGATCTAGGGAGCCATTGTGGTGTAGTGGTTAAGAGCAGGTGGATTCTGTCTGGTTTGATTCCCCTCTCCTCCACCTGAGTGGCAGAGGCATATCTGGTGAACCAGTTGTATTTCCGTACTCCTGCATTGCTGCTGGGTGACCTTGAGATAGTCACAGTTCTCTCAGAACTCTGTTATCCCCACCTACCTCACAAGGTGTCTGTTGTGGGGAGAGGAAGGGAAAGGAGCTTGTAAGCCACCCTGAATCTCCTTACAGGAGGGAAAGGTGGGATATAATTCCAGACTCTTCTTCCTAAAGCATAACAGAATACAGTGACAGCAAGGGAAGGGAGACTTCCTTCCTTTCTTTGGCTTGGGTCCTGCCTAAGGCTCATTCCGCACATGCAGAATAATGCACTTTCAAACTGCTTTCAGTGCTCTTTGAAGCTGTGCGGAATAGCAAAATCCACTTGCAAACAGTTGTGAAAGTGGTTTGAAAACACATTATTTTGCGTGTGCAGAAGGGGCCTAATATTTCCAAGGCATTTCTGCTTGTGGAGGGCTGTTTTCCCACTTTCCTACTCCTTTGGCAGCTCAAAATAAAGGCTGCCATTGGAGGGGAGATGCAGGAAAATCAAACTCTGCAGCCACACCTTCCTTCCTTCCTTCCTTCCTTCCTTCCTTCCTTCCTTCCTTCCTTCCTTCCTTCCTTCCTTCCTTCCTTCCTTCCTTCCTTCCTTCCTTCCTTCCTTCCTTCCTTCCTTCCACCCGTCTGTTCGTGGAACCTTTACCAGTTTCCTCCCAAGGCCCTGTTCACGGTCAGGGTAC
Source organism: Sphaerodactylus townsendi (assembly GCF_021028975.2). Classification (NCBI taxonomy): domain Eukaryota; kingdom Metazoa; phylum Chordata; class Lepidosauria; order Squamata; family Sphaerodactylidae; genus Sphaerodactylus; species Sphaerodactylus townsendi. The sequence continues at coordinate 20,821,018 of NC_059425.1, read as the reverse complement.
ACATTTAGAGAACGCTGAAACAGTCACACCCACAAGAAAATGATTGCTTTGTGACCTCGTGGCCCAACACATACCAGGCTTCCACTTTGCCATAATCCCAGTGATCAGTCATATGATTAACTAATCATCCAGACAAAGAAAGAACCTCGTGAGCCGGGTGCCTCTGGAAGGGAAGGGGGCAGCTGTTTCTCAGTGCAGCCCCAAGCAGAGTTGCGCCCTTTTAAACCCACTGAAATAAATTGTCTTAGAAGGGTGTAACTGCTTAAGATTTTACTGTGACTCCAGTAACCCAGCTGAGGAAGGGGACTTTCCCTCCCCTTAAGTATGTTCTGGCCGTAGAACTGCTTGGAGGAAGATCAAGATAAAAATGTGATAACGGCTCCACAGTTTGCAAAACCCCATGATAGGTCTGACTTTGCATCCGTATGCCCATTATTGCAGAATCAAGGAAATATCCGAGATGGGCAATAGTGTTTCTCTTTCCGGAAAGTAGAAGGAGAATCACTCAAAACAGCGATAGGTATCCTTGTTTCTACTCAGTGGGTCTTGCAGGGCTTTGTGGGGGCACATAAACCTATGTAACCTGTTTGCCCAGCGGACATGACACAGTGCTTTTTACAGAGAGTTTAGTGGTTAAGAGCAGGTGGATTCTAATCTGGAGAAACGGGTTTGATTCCCTACTCCTCCAGCTGAGTGGCGAGGCTTATCTGGTGAACCAGATGTGTTTCCCCACTCCTACATTCCTGCTGGGTGACCCTGGGCTAGTCACAGTTCTTTCTGAACTCTCTCAGCCCCACCTAGCTCACAAGGGTCTGTTGTGAGGAGAGGAAGGGAAAGGAGCTTGTAAGCCACCTTGAGTCTCCTCACAGGAGAGAAAGGTGGGATATAAATCCAAACTCCTCCTCCTCCTTCTAAAACTTGTTTGATCAGAAGGGATCATGAGGTGAACATCATGTTTAGTTTGGGGGACAGCACTTAGCGAAACTACTTTTGAGGGAGCTAGTCTCTCTGGGATTTTACAACCATGTAAACCATCTAACTTGCTTTCATAAGAAGTGTAGATAAGGTCTTAGTGGTGTCTGTGTAGGGGATCTAATGGGACTCTTTTTCTAGGTGTTCACTGGCTCTTGGCATCCCTGTGGACATAACATGGGGAACTAAGCCTTTTGCTGTCCCTCCCATTTTAATAGTAAAACACTGATCAGTTAACTCACTGAATATTTCATGTCATCTCTGTTGAACAGGTAGTAGCCAAAATATTTCCAAGGGAAACAACCTCTAAGCTGTGTATCTCACTGAGGTGATGCACCGATATTGACTCGCACAATATCTGATAGGAGGTGGGGGCTCATATAGTGGATGTTCTTTGTTTGACAGATCTCCCTGCATATAGCAAACTAGTGTGGCAGGGGAAAGGCTGCTCCTTGACAGCTAGATTCTCCACCTACAGTGGTATATGTTTACTGCAAAGGAGTATTCAGTGGTGAAGCCAACTAGTTTGTGAGAACAAGATCTTCAGAGCATGTTGCAAAGATTTAAGTACATTATTTGCATGTCTGTCACCTTGAGTTTAAAGTGGGCAGGGAATGTATGCGAGCACACAGCTTCTCCATCTGTGGATATCCCCTGCCTGCTGGTGCCACAAGCGCCTCAAATTCAGATAGGAAGGCATTTACATTGATAGAAAATATTGTCAAGTTGCAGTGGACTTACAGTGACCCCCCTCATTGGGTTTTTCAAGGCAGGTGATTTACTACTTCCTGCCTTGGCATAGCAAACCTGGACCTCTGTTGTGGTTCTTCATCCATGTAGCAACCATAGCCAGCTCTGCTTAGCTTCTGAAATCTTAAGACGGGGGTGTCCAACTCTAGCACTTCAGACGTTCATGGACTACAATTGGCCATGCCAGCAGGGGCTGATGGGAATTGTAGTCCATGAACGTCTGAAGCGCCAGAGTGGGACACCCCTGTTTTAGGACATTGGGCTAGTCTGGCCCATTGTTCTCCTTACTCCTTCTTTTCTCTCTCAGCCTGTGGGAAGACAAGAGGGTCATTTTTGGCCTCTGATGGCTTTCGGCATGCCAGAGCGTGGACATTGTGTCAATTAAATTTTTTTATAGGTAGAGTAGAGCAGGTGGGTGAGGGGAACTAAACCCTTCTCTCTCCTCTTATTGCCCTGTAATACTCCGCTGCGGGAATTGTTTGCCCCTATCCTGCTGTGCTCTAATACGATGTCTGCATTCAGACATCTGGTTTGTAAATGAGATTGAACTCCCAATAGTGGTGCCATCAGAATGGTCTGCCAAACTGGGGTTTGTTGTCTTCCATTATATGGGAGTTTCAAACCAGGATTTGTAGCGGGTTTATTAACCCATTTGTACAAATTGTGGTTTGCTGTGGGGGTCCTGTTCGTGTACTACATTAATACTGTGTGTTTTTGTGTGCGTGTGTGTATGAAGAATTGTTGTTTCCTCTGTTATTGGATTTTGCTGTTGCTGTATTTTTTCAGTTTGTAAGATGCCATCAGGGCAAGAGAGGGAAGGCAAAAAACGATCCCACAAGATGCACAGTACAGAGACATAATTAAAACCATTATCTTGTGTAAGGAGCCCTGAGGTTTTTTTTCCGTGTGGGGAGGGGCGAGAGATTCCCCGCCACCTTCCCCCTTTGTGAAGAATTTCCACTTGGTTTCATGCTCTGAGCCGGCTTTATCGCCCTTTGATTTGTGACTGAGGGAAAACGCTGTTTGCTCCACACTTATCATCCTGTCTGGGGAACGCGATCAAAGGAGACGGCTGGAGGTTGATTATTTGCATTGTTCCGGGCGTGCCAGAGGTTGGGTCCGCTTTTATGAGACGCACTTACTCGCCTCGCCGACAAACATCTGGCAGCTGGTGAATTGCATTGGGGAGGAAGGCGGCAAGTGTGGAGAATTAACATTTGTGTCTGTCCGTGTGCCTCTCCACAGCTGCTGTGCCATGAGTCCTTTGTGGGGGAAGAAAGCCCACCGTCGTCTCTCTGCCCGACCCCCACATCTGGAACTGGGAATCACTGGCGGGTCATTTCTGCATGGCTAGCGCCGGGGCTGTGTGAGCAGATCGGCAGAGCCTGGACCGCTGCTGGAGGTAAGCCGTCGCTATGGCAACGCCAGGATGTTCCCTGAGAAGAACCAGAGGTCTGTTGTGACACAGGGAATATGCTTGATAGAGGGGTTTTCCTCCTTTCAGATGTGAAGAGCAGGTCGGGTTTAGTAGCACCCGCCAGCCGGTGACCTCCGGGGAGCTGGACCCAAGCTGGAAAGGGTCTTGTGGTCTCGGTTTCGATACAGTCATGCCAAGACAGCCAAGATCTAGGTCATGCTGAGCCATCAGGTAATTTTTTGGAGGGGGAAAGATGTTTTTTTTTCCTTGGGAAACGACTACAGACATGTGAGTATCCATCTGGCTCTATAGAAGCTTGAAAAGCAGGCAGAGGAGTGTTTCATTTAAAAGATACAAAAACGTTGGGCTTTCTGGATTGGGAAACCCTCCTGAAATTTAAATACAAAGGAGGGAAGTCGTATGTGTTTTTTTTCCCCAGGTTCTCCAATTATTTGCAAACGAACCGGCTTTATAAAGCTCTGATGAGGAGTAATTTAAATGCACGTGCGTCTCGTGTTTGCGGGGAGTTTCCTCGCACGTTATGTCGAGTTGAAAATCTGTATGCCGAGCGATGTGTCGAGAGATTTCCCCCCGAACCGGTCTCCCCTGTATGATATTTGGCATGGATCGTCCAGAGAACTGGCGGTGGGTTTTACGCTCAGGTGGTTGGAACGGGCGGGGTGGCTGGAGGAAAAGAGCAGCAGGCGTAATTTAATAAGCGCCGGGTGCCGCTGTAGCTGTTCGGCTGCGGGAGAATAAATGCAGGATTTTGTCAGGGGTCCTGGAGGGTCTCTGCCTTCGTTGTAGGACTTCGGTTCTGTTGATCGTTCAGCCCGAGTTGGTCGTGTTGAGTGGGCAGGTGCGTGACGAAGGGGAAAGCAGTGTGGGGAAGGTGAACAATTCTGTGTGGACCTGAAGCATGGTCACGCCGCACCCATCTGCCAAAATGAAGCACATCTGGGGGTGTTGTTGTGAGCCAGGAGCTGCACTGATGGTTAAAAATGAAGTCATTTTTCTCTCCTGGCTTTTCTATTATCTGCCAGTCTTGGAGGGACAGATCTGTCGTGGCGGGACTTGCATAAGCAGAATGAAATCCAAGTAGTGCTTTTCTGGCATGGAGGGAAACTGGCCAGCCTTGGCTCTCGGATTTGGGGCGAGACGTTCTCAGTAGGTACCATAAGCCGTTCAGAGATGCAGCATCGAAGCTGGCCCTCTCCTGGAATCCACTGGGAGGGTGGTCATGCGTTGCAAAATGTCTGCTCGCACCCCTTTTCCTGCCCCACCCAGTGAGCACCTGGCCTTCTGATCTTAAGGTCCTTCAAAGCCCTCTGCACATCTGGAATGATTAATGCAGCTGCTAACGAACCAGTCTTCATGAGCCTTCAGGTGACTGTAGTAGCAGCTTTCAGAAGTGATAGCCGTGGGTACCCGGGGAGACTCCCCTGGCAGCCATCCGGGAGCTACCATCCCTTCTCACCACCCAGTAGTGACTGGCTCCTGCTGACGTGGAGAGAAAAGGGAAGTCACAGCAAAAAGAACATTCTTTGCTCAGAAGAAGCAAAACACCAGGATCAGCTGATGTAGAGGGGCAGTGCTGGAGTTGGGAAAGAGGGGAAAGCAATGTTAAGTAGCTGTCAGATCTGCTGGAGGCTTGTGATCGTGTCGGTGGCAAAACTGAAAAGAGGCTCCTTCAGCCTTTGCTCAGAGCAGGGATCTCCATCCTTTTCAACGCATGGGCTGCATGGCACATTTTACAAATACCTGAGGACTGAGTGTTGAACTGCAGGCAGCCTGGCCAGGTTCAGTTTAATACGACTGGCTCTGCCTCCGCCTCCGCAGCTCCGCCTCTGAAGTCACATGGGCTTTGGAGGCGGAGCTAGCAGCATAAAGCTGGACCCGGTCAGGCCGAATCCACAGTTCAACACTGGACCTGACCAGGCCAAATCCAGCACTGAATTGGGATTTCAGCCTGGCTAGGTCCAGGTTTATACGGCTGGCTCCACCTCTGAAGCTCTGCCTCCTAAGTCAGGTGGACTTAGGAGGTGAAACCAGCAGTATAAAACTGGACCCAGTCAGGCTGAGCCCACAGTTCAGTGCTGGGCTTGGTTTGGCTAGTTCCAGCTTTATACTGCTGGCTCTACTTCAGAAGTCATGTAGACTTTAGAAGTGGAGCCAGCAATACAAATACAGCAATACAGGCTGGACCTGGCCAGGCTGAACACTGGACTCAGCTTGGCTAGGTCCAGCTTTAAACCTCAGGCTCCGCCTCAGAAGTCAGTAGTGTGATGCAGCAGCCAAGAAAGCCAATACGATTTTGGGCTGTATCAATAGGAGTATAGTGTTTAGATCGAGGGATGTAATTGTACCTCTCTATTCTGCATTGGTTAGACCTCACCTGGAATATTGTGGACAGTTCTGGGCACCGCAATTCAAGAAGGATATTGACAAGCTGGAACGGGTCCAGAGGAGGGCAACCAAAATGGTAAAAGGTCTGGAATCCATGCTCTACAGCAGTGATGGTGAACCTACGGCACGGGTGCCAGAGGTGGCACTCGGAGCCCTCTCTATGGGCACGCGCACGCAGAGTTTGTCATGTGGGGGGCAGAAAATCACCCCCCCACACACACACACCTAGGCTGGCTTGGGCCACTGAGCACGATGTGCGTGCACTGCGATGAGCAGGGAGGACTCAGCTGGTGGACCTGGTGCCTGTGCTCTGGGTGGCTGCTGTCTGGGGGGTGGGGCGCAGAGGAGGCAGAGATGTTAGAGAGGCACAGAGCGGTGTATGCAGGACTTGCTGGAGGCTAGAGCAGGCTGGCCCCTGCTCGAGCAGGTGGGGCGGAGGAAGAGGGAGCCAACCTTTTTTTTCTAAACTAAAACCTCAGCATTCATGTTAAATTGCCGGGTTGGCACTTTGCGATAAATAAGTAGGGTTTGGGTTGCAATTTGGGAACTCGGTCTCAAAAAGGTTTGCCATCACTTCCCTACAGGGAGCTGGGTATGTTTAGTTTGGTGAAGAGAAGGTTCAGAGATGACATGATAGCCATGTGTGGATATTTGAAGGGGTGTCATGTTGGTGAGGAGCCCCGTGGCGTAGTGGTTAAGTGTTTGCACTGCCACTCACACGGTCAGGAGTTCGAGCCCCCTATGGGTCAGCTGGCTCATGGTCAACTCAGCCATCCATCCATTTCTTGGTCCGTAAATGAGTACCTAGCTCATAGCTAGGGGGTAAAGAATAGCCGGGGAAAGCAATGGCAAACTAACCCACAAAGAGGCTTTCCTATGAAATCACTGCTCGCAGTGGTACCCCAGGGTCGGACAAGACTGGAGGAGAAACTTTACTTTTTTTACATGTTAGTGAGGGAGCAAGCTTGTTTTCTGCTGCTCCAGAGACTAGGACCAGGAGTAATGGGTTCAAGGTACAGGAAAAGAGATTCCCCTTAAACAGAAGAAAAAACTTCCTGACAGTAAGGGCTGTCCGACCATGGAATGCACTACCTGGAAGTGTGGTGGAGTCTCCTTCTTTGGAGGTTTTTAAAGAGAGGCTGGATGGCCATCTGTCAGGAGTGCTTTGATTATGTGTTCTTGCATCGCAGGGGGTTGGACTTGATGGCCTCTGTGGTCTCTTCAAAATCTATGATTCTGTGATTCAGAGGTTCACGTGAAACAGGCTTTTCTTTGGTGCCGCGTGTGCCGTGGCAGAGACAGGAGAGAGAAACAAGGAGGAAGGCAAGTGGCTGTGGGCTGGATTAAATTATTTGTAAACCCGTGTGTGACCTGCAGGCTGCACTTTGCAGACACTTAGCTTAGAATCTGGTCCACTTCAACCCACTTTGGAACTGGACCTCCTGCTGCCAAAATTCACTTGCCTGTCCATTAAAGCTGTCTTTGGAAGTTCTCTGGATTCCCTCATCGGTGAAAGGGGCGGTGACGGGAGACGGGGCCTTTTGAGTGGTGGTTTCTTTCTTAGGGAATGCCTTGCCTGGAGGTGAGCGGTGCTTTCCCCCCCGTTGACTTTTATGTCCCAGTTTAAACTGTTTTCCCTTGTCTTTTCAATAAGCGAGAAGCAAACTGCTGCTCTGGCTGTTTGCTTGAGAGACGGCTTTATTGGCTTTTCATTCCGGCGTTTTAATTGATAATTAGTGTTTTATGGCTGGAAACCGCATTGGAAATATTATATTGAAAGGCACAGTGTCATTTGTCTGAATAAACAAGCTCCCATTTGTGCAGGCTCAGTGCACCCTCTCTCTTGTGTGGGAGAGGCCACTGTGCGGTCTTTTTCTTGAGTGGTGGGGGGGGGGGAACCAGCAAGGCATCCCCAGCAGCAAAGCTATCCTTCCATCCTTTACATCTAACTGGGCTAATTAGCACCAATATTTAACAGTATTGAAAAGCATCAACAACTGCTTTATACGCAGTGGCTGTTACGACAGCCCTGTAAGGTAGGACAGTAGAGTTATCCCCAGGCTCCAGATGGAGGACTGGGGCACAACAGCCTGTCCAAAGGGAGCTCACAATAGCGGTAAGGTTCGCAACTATTTTTAAGCATCTCAAGGCCTTTGCAGCCTGACCTGAGGAAATGAAGTAAGTGAAGTTTTTTTCTCAGACGTTGCAATTTGAGCGTGTCAAACTGCTGTCGGGCTGTTTGGAAGCGAGCCACTTTTTACCAGGGTGGGAGGGTCGGAGGGAATCCCAAGCAGAGGTGAGATTTGAACTGGTGACGTCCCAGTGTTGGCTTTTAGCCTCTCTCATACACCAGCTGGACCTTTTTGAATCCGGACTTGTAGGAATTCCCCCCCCCCCCCAAACCCCTTACAGAAAGCAAACTTTAAAATGCCCCCAAACAAAAGCTTTTGAACCGATAATCTGAGCTTGGACAAAGACCAGGCCTTTCATTTTTCCTTTCCTGTGGCAGCGATCCAGCCCAGAACAATGCCAAGTGCTTCAGATCTCCGTGTGGCCTTGTTTCTTGGCCAATGGTACACAGTGGCCTGTGAAGTCCAGCCTGGCCTAACCTAGTTTTGCTGGGTTACTACAAGGAGCTTTCTGTCTCGGCTCTGGGGCGGGCTTCCCCCCTGCCTTTTATTCCGCGCTCCCTTCTCCAAACAATATGCTCAGCCATTCAGATCCTTGAGAAGGCCTCCTTGGAGGAGAGTGGAGAGCCAGCCCGGGTGTTGGGTTGCCACCAAAACTCTGTGTGTTTGGCCTCCATCCCAACAAGTAACACTGTATTTAAAAAATCCAATTCTGCTTTGGCTTTTGTGAGGACCTGGAACCCCCGGTGAAAAGTTGTGTTTGAAGCAGTTGTGAAGGGCGCTGGATTCTGATTAGAGCAGTGGAGTTGTTGGAGGGGGATTTAACCTTTCCCTCCTGGAGTATGTCCCGGATCTAAATCAGTAAGGTTTTGTTAGCCACACAAGGGTGAAATTTGCCATACAGAAACCTTTGCTGTTTCCGACAGGCAATCTCTCTCTCTCTCTCTCTCTCTCTCTCTCTCTCTCTCACACACACACACACACACACACACACACGAGTCCTTTGGTCAGGATTGGAGGATAATCCCACCCCCCACATGGCTGTTACTGGGGCGGGGGGGGGGGAATCACTCATGGCTCCTGTACCTCACCCTGTTTTGGCCTTGAATAAATATGGAGGCTGGCAATTAGAAACTTCCAGCCCAGAGGTGGGATCCAGCAGGTTCTCACAGGTTCCCGAGAGTAGGTTACTAATTGTTTGTGTGTGCCGAGAGGGGGTTACTAATTGGTGATTTTGCCACGTGATTTTGGCCTTAGTTACGCCCCTCCTCCGCTCCTCAGCAGTAGCGCGCAGAACTTGAAGCAGTCTAGCAGGAGGTGCACCGGTGTGCGTGGCAGCCTGCACCTGCGTGCATTCGTTTCCCACCCACAGATCGGCGCAGTGGCTGCGTCCTTGCCACAGCCCTGCCCAGGAATGCCCCGCCCCCGGAATGCCTCGCCCCACATCCCCGTCATGCCCCGCCCAGTCCCATTGGCGCTATGCCACTGTTTGAATCCCACCACTATGGGAACCTGTTACTAAACTTTTTGGATCCCACAACTGTTCCAGCCCCTCAGAAAATTAAAGAATGTCTGAAAAACTTCATGGCCGCCGAAAAACAGACTCTAAGGTGAGGGAAGAGGCAGTTTCATTCAGACTTTTCTTGGTGGCTTTTCAGAGGCATCTGGTGTGGGAAATGTAACGCCAGAGCATTCATATTTTGTGGTTTGCTTTAGCAAGACTCGTCATACGTTCTCATGGTAGTAATTTTGAACTCCTTGTTCAGAGGCAGTGTATCTCAAAATATTGGTTGCTAGGGAGTAAACAACAGAGGAAGGGGCTAGCGTGGTATAGTGGTTAAGAGCAGGTGCACTCTAATTTGGAGAACCAGGTTTGATTCCCTGCTCTGCCACTTGAGCTGTGGAGGCTTATCTAGTGAACCAGATTAGCTTGTGCACTCCAACACATGCCAGCTGGGTGACCTTGGGCGAGTCACAGTTCTTCGGAGCTCAGCCCCACCCACCTCACAGGATGTTTGTTGGGGGGGGAGGGAAAGGAGATTGTAAACCCTTTGAGTCTCCTTACAGGAGAGAAAGGGGGGATATAAATCCAAACTCTTCTTCTTCTATTGCTTTCAGTGTCCTGTTTGTGGGTCTTCCTTGGGGGATCTGGATGGTTTCTGTGGGAAACAGGATGCTGGTGTTAGATGGGCATTTGATCCAATCCAATAGGGCATTTTTTAAAGTTAACTGCCTCTTTAAGAGTCCAGCTACAGAGGGGAGAACTTGGGCTTTCTAGACACATCGCAGTGCCTGCATCCATAGGGAGTGCTCTTGTGTAATATGCTGTGAGATAAAGTTAAGACTTACTGAGTCAGTTTTGCTTTTTTTCCCCTTCTGTGCCTCATCTTGATTACATTCTTTTCCAATCTTTTGTGTTCCCCTGGCTTATCATGCAAGCTTAAACCTACATATTGCCCCACAAAAAGTGTTAAGCAATTCCCGAGTGTCTGCAAAGGGAGGGAAGCTAAGAAAACATTGGTGGCAATAAAGGCCTGCAACGAAGTAATAATAGGATTGAAACCCACAAAATTTACATTGCCTCCCAAACTGAGATGCGGACGTTGATTTTGGTGGAGGGAGGGGTCAGCACCGATTAAAGTCATTCTTGCATAACCGGTCTTTATTTACCAGGGGCATTCTTGACTGCCTTGCCCTGGTGTCTTCTGAGATTCTGGAGAACGATACAGTCCACTCTTCCCAGGTCTAGTTCCTGGATTCCCCTTGGGTCTTGTCATGAACACGTACTTGGGGAGTTTCTTGTTGAAATTTGGGTTCTCAGGCACATTTGGGTTGGGACCGACCATAGTGTGTGAAGATAGTGGTTAAGAGTGGTGTAGCGGTTAAGAGCAGGTGCAGTCTAATCTGGAGAACCGGGTTTGATTCCCCATGGCGCCCCGCCCCCCGGCGCCCTGCCCCCACCCACTTATTTTAGTTCAACGGACTGCTCTTTGCAACCAGCAGAAAAAGCAGCCTGCTCCGGGCCACGGGGCCTGGCTGGTGGGGCAGGGCGAAGGGGGAGGGATGGAGGCGATTTTCCGCCCCCCATGTGACCCCAGGGTAAGTGTGGGGGGGCAGGGTGCCGGTGCGGGGGCAGGCGGGCGGAAAACACAGAGTGTGCACCAGGCACAGTATGGCCCAGCAACACCTGTGCCCTGATGGATGACCTTTATTGGGAGAGACTGAGATGGGGAAATATTACCCTGTTGATTCTCCTTGATCTCTCAGGATCCTTTGATACCATAAACCGTAGGTGTCAAACTCGCGGCCCTCCAGATGTTATGGACTACAGTTCCCATCACCCCCTGCCAGCATCATGCTGGCAGGGGAGATGGGAACTGTAGTCCATAACATCTGGAGGGCCGCGAGTTTGACACCTGTCCCATAAACCATGGCATTTTGTTGGACTGACTCTGGGGAATGGGATTGGGGGACACTGTGTTACAGTGGTTCTCCTCCTATCTGAGGTTGGTCCCAGAAGATAGTGTTGGGGAACTCGTGCTCACATCCCTAGGAGCTCCCCTCTGGGGTTCCCCACTGCTTGGTTGTTTCTTCTGTGCTGTTTAACATCTACACCAGGGGTAGGGAACCTGCGGCTCTCCAGATGTTCAGGAACTACAATTCCCATCAGCCCCTACCAGCATGGCCAATTGGCCATGCTGACAGAGGCTGATGGGAATTGTAGTTCCTGAACATCTGGAGAGCCGCAGGTTCCCTACCCCTGATCTACACAAAGCCACTGGGTGAGGTCATCAGGGGATTTGGAGTCAAGTGTCATCAATATACGGATGACACCCAGCTGTATCTCTCTATTTCATCGGAGTCAGGAGCAGTGCTATGTGTGCTGGGCTGCTACCTGGAAGCAGTTATGAGCTGGATGATGACCAACAAACCGAGGCTGAATCCAGACAAGGCGGAGATTCTCTGTGTCCCGAGCATCCAAGTCGGCGAGATCACAGGGCACCCAGTTCTGGTTGGAGCTCTGTTGCTCCAGAAAAACCGGTTGAAAGATCTAGCTCCTGGATTCATAACGGTCCTTTGAGGTTCAGCTGATGACGGTGACCACAAAGGCTTACCAACTCCATCCATTTTTAGACAAATGGGACCTTGCCACAGTGTTGCATTCTCTGGTAATCTCTTGATTGGATTACTGTAATGCACTCTACATGGGGCTGCCCTTGAAGATGGTCCAGAAGCTGGAGTTGATGCAGCTTGCAACAGCTGGGCTGTTATCTAATACATCGTGCCAGTCCTTAAGGAGCTGCACTGGCTCCAGTTCACTCCAGGACTCAATTCAAGGTGTTGACTTTGATGTTCACATACAAAGCCCTAAACATCTTGGGCCCTGCCTACCTGAAGGAGCACCAGCGCCTGTTTATACCTACCCAGTCACTGAGGTCACAGGGGGGAGGCACTCCTGGTGGTACCTCCCTTCCCTGAGGTGTGGGGGGCACGTGTACGTGGGAAAACTTCCTCCATGATTGCCCCCAGGATCTGGAATAGTCTCCCTTTGGAGATTTGCAATGTGCCTACCTTTTATGCGTTGAGGCACAAAGCAAAGCCCTTCCTCTTCACCCAGGCATTTGGTTAGCGCAGGGGTCTGCAACCTGCGGCTCTCCAGATGTTCATGGACTACAAATCCCATCAGCCCCTGCCAGCGTGGCCAACTGGCCATGCTGGCAGGGGCTGGTGGGAATTGTAGTCCATGAACATCTGGAGAGCCGCAGGTTGTAGATCCTTAGCTGCATCTGCTAGACTAGAAGGTGGGGTTATTTTAAGGGCATTTTATTGTAGTTTTAATTGTTGTATTTTATTGATGATGTTTTAATTGTGTTTTTTATTGTTTTTACCTTACACAAGCCATCTAGAGCTGCAGGGTATAAATACTTATTCATAAATAAAAAAAATGGATCTTCAGGGACAGAACGAGAAACAAGGAGGGGAAATAGTTTCCACAGGGCTGGTTGTCCTCTGTCTCCTGTATTTAATGTTTTCACTACCCCTTCACGCCTGGCAAGTTCTTCTAGTCTCCATTTTTTTCTGTGGAAATGTGATAGAAAGGCAGGTAATTGGAAAATCATATTGTATTTCAAAAACAGAAGGCAGTATTCCTGTACCTGGAAACAGTTAAAAGGCAAGTATCAAGGTCTTTAAAATAATCACTACATTCCAGCAGGTTTCGCCCTGTTTGGATAGATTCCAGCCTTGATCCCCCAGGCTCCACCCACTGAATGTCTGAGATTCAAATAATGCCAGAAATCTATTATTACAATTCTAATCATTTTTAGTTTCTGTTCAAAATCAGCCGTGAGGTGGAGGGCTGAACTGAATTGTACTGGAATGCTGGAAAGGTGCGGGCAAATTTTCCTTGTGTTACATTTCTTATTTATCCCACTTTTCCAGTAGCTTGGTATGGAACCACATATCTGTTATTTTTCCCCCCTGGCAGAACAAACTAAAGGTTGTTGAACAAGTAGATTTGGATTGTGGAAGCAGTGTGGAAGGATTTCCCCCTTTTATTTATATTTACTCATTTAAAATATATCTTGCTTTTTTCCTGATCAGTGAAATTCGGAGAGGCTTACTTTTTTCCCCTTTTTGCCATCAAGTTGCGGTTGGCTTATGGCCACTTAATAGCAGAGGTGGTTTGCCATTTCTTATCTTTGCATAGCAGCCCTGAACTTCCTGGGTGGTTTCTCATCCAACCACAGCTGATCCTGCTTAAGTTTCTGAGATCTGATAGGAGCAGCAGTGGTGTAGTGGTTAAGAGCAGGTGTACTCTAATCTGGAGAATCGGGTTTGATTCCCTGCTCTGCCGCTTGAGCTGTGGAGGCTTATCTGGGGAACTAGATTAGCCTGTGCACTCCAACACATGCCAGCTGGGTGACCTTGGGCTAGTCACAAATTCTTCACTGAAGGCTCTCTCAGCCCCCCCACCTACACCTCACAGGGTGTTTGTTGTGAGGGGGAAGGGAAAGGAGTTTGTAAGCCCCTTTGAGTCTCCTACAGGAGAGAAAGGGGGGATATAAATCCAACTCTTCTTCCTCCTCCTCCTCCTCCTCATCATCATTATCATCATCATGGGTTACTTTGTTAAAGCCAGCTAAAATTTAATTTCACAAAAATACAGTACAACTGGCAAGAAGAGAGAACAGCCAAGTCAATATCCTGTTGTATTAATTGACCTCCACTCGTAAGCCGCCAAAAGCCAAGGGAAACAGTTCCATGTTTCAGAGCTTCAGAAATGTTTGCAGGGTTAGGGTGTTCCTTGTGTCCTAAGAACATCCGTTCCATAAAATGGGCACAGTCTCCGAGAAAACCCGAGCAGAAACATTCCTCACTTGCTTGAGTGGAGGAGCTGTTTATAATTTGTGGTCCCACACAAAGAACTGCCTTGTGGACACAAATGCGTGGAGGTAAACCCACAGGTATCAGATACGATCCATTAACAGTGTCAACATCTATGCACTGTGATTTGTAACATGCAGTATTTGGTATCTCCCAACCTGACTTCAGCTGAGACAGTCAGACATCAGGGGTGAAGGAACTCATTTCCCAAGTCTGTATCTCTGCAGTTTGAATTGCGACCACAGGAGGTGGCGATGGCCACTAACCTGGATAGCTTTAAAAGGGGCTTAGACAGATTTATGGAGGAGAAGACGATCTATGGCTACCAATCTTGATCCTCCTTGATCTCAGATTGCAGATGGTGCTCGGGAGCAGCAGCAGCAGAAGGCCATTGCTTTCACATCCTGCATGTGAATTCCCAAAGGCACCTGGTGGGCCACTGCGAGTAGCAGAGTGCTGGACTAGATGGACTCTGGCCTGATCCAGCAGGTTCTTTCTTATGACCATAACACAGGAGGGAGAAGCCAGTCAGTCCACGTTCAACCCTGCAACAGGGCAAATATTGCCCCCCGGGGCTATTTCAGGTTGGGAATGGGGCATGGGGAAAAGATGAAGCCCCCTGATGATGACGTTATCCACTCAGTCCTTCTCAACCCTTGGCGACCCGATAGGCAAGCTCTTTCCACATTTTCCGATTAAGTCCTGCTTCCTTCAGCTGGTTGATGCGCATGCCTGTATCAGCTTTTATGGTATCCAGCCATCGTGTTCTTTGGCGTCTAGGTCTTCTCCCGCCATTGACAAGACCGAGCATCATAGATTTTTCTAACAAGTTTGATCGCATCGCATGACCAAAGTATGTACGTCTGAGCCTGGTTATTTTCCCTTCTAGTGATGTATCTGGTTTTATGCGACTCAAGACTTCTGCATTTGTCATCCTAGCTGTCCATGGTGTGCGCAGTAGTTTTCGCCAACACCACAACTCGAAAGCGTCTATTCTTCTTCTTCTGAAGCCCCCGTACATCATGGTTATTATCCAGATCATGGGCCCACCATGTGGGAAGTGAGTTTCCTCACACCTGACATCTGACTATTCCAGTCAGTGTTAGAGGAATCCAGATACAGTGCATGTTATGTTTTGTCAAGTCGCTTTCAATTTACGTTGGCTTTCTGCATGTCCTAGACCAGGGGTAGGGAACCTGCGGCTCTCCAGATGTTCAGGAACTACAATTCCCATCAGCCTCTGTCAGCATGGCCAATTGGCCATGCTGGTAGGGGCTGATGGGAATTGTAGTTCCTGAACATCTGGAGAGCCGCAGGTTCCCTACCCCTGTCCTAGACAGCCTTTCATTAACAGCCTTGTTCAGTTATTTCAAAATTACAGCTATGTTTTCCTTTATTGAATCAATGCACCTCTTTTCCTCTTTCCTTGATTTTTTCCTAGCATTATTGTCTTTTCCAGTGAGGCTTACCCTCTTGTGATTTGACCAAAGTACAGTAGCCTTATTTTAGTAATTTTAGTCTATAAGCTGAATTCAGGCTTGATTTGATTAATTCAGGCTTGATTTGATTAAATAACACACTTATTTAGTAATAGAAGAAAAAGGAGGAGGAGGAGGTTTGGATTTATACCACGCCTTTCTCTCCTGTAAGGAGACTCAAGGTGGCTTACAAACTCCTTTCCCTTCCTCTCCCCACAACAGGCACCTTGTGAGGTAGGTGGGGCTGAGGGAGTTTTGAGAGAACTGTGACTAGCCCAAGGTCACCCAGCAGGAATGTACGAGTGTGGAAACGCATCTGGTTCACCAGATAAGCCTGTGCCACTCAGGTGGAGGAGTGGGGATTCAAACCCGGTTCTCCAGAATCCACCTGCTCTTAACCACCGCACCGCACTAGCTAATACTACGCATTAGAAATCTTAACATGTAACCCACAGTCTCTATCCAGTTCAGGATCCCTAGAAACTAAGGGGGAAAAGGGGGGGAGATCTCATTGCAGATCTGCAGCATCTTGTTTAATTTGACTTGGTTTCAAAACCCGAACTCTCAGCCCTTTTTGCACCTAGAGGAGGTGGGGAGGGGTGTTTTGTCATCTCTGAGAGCAGAGCCTGGATTCAGTGTTGACACTGCAATTGTGCTGAGTTGACAGGAACACAAGAAGAAGAAGAAGAGGAAGCTGGCAAAGCTACTGCCAGTGCCTGATTTGCAAACCTCTCTGCTTTCCCCTCCCACTGCTCACGTTTGCTTCTGTGAAAATCAGCCACCTGTTGATGGATCCAGCTGTTGCTTAAACTCCTTTGCATCCGAGAAGAGAGACTTGTTTCCCTTTAATTCGCTGCCAGATGTTTCTAGTAACCTGCAGGGCGAGAGGCGTCCGCCCCATCTCAGTCCAACCCTCAGGGTGCCGCGGAGGTTGTTTGTTTGCATTTTGGGCCGGCTTCTGCAAGGGCAGGAAACGGCATAAAAGGCCTGCCAGCAGTGGGCTAACCGTGTCAACTGCGCTGGCCTGTGAGCCTTTTTCCTTGCTCGACAGTTTGGAAGAGCACCAGTTATTTGCTCGGCCTTCGAGTTTGTGAAAACTTTGTTAACTCTGCTTTAGATCAGCCCAGCATTAAATCTTGCCTTCACTTGTGCTGCCTAAAAGATGAAGCTGGATGTGTGCGGAGGGGCGAGTTCTGTGTTTCAGAGGCGCCCAGGGAAGGGCGGAGAAAAAACAAGGATGTCGGAGGGGATCCAAATCCTCTGTTTGCAGCTTCAGACCGCGCAGCCCACAGACTTTACTATCAGCCAGAATTCTTCTCTCGGAACCTCAACTGGAAGAGAAGGGCCTGGAGATTGTGGGTAGAGAGGAGGCATGCCACGAGTTTGTGTCGGGCGGGAGGGCTCGGCTTCCTCTGCAACCCTGTTCCTTCTGCTTTTACAATCAGATGATGCCCCTTCCCTATTTTTGCAAGTTTTCAAAGGGGAAAACATGGGCATGACTTGTGTTCTTCTAGCAACTCTGTTTTCAGCCCAAGGATCACTGCTTTTTTTTTTGGCTGGTGTATGGCGAGTTGTATTTGGACAGGCAGAATTGGGGGTGAAAGGAAACTGTGCGCTAGCATTTTGTGTGCGTGCACACAGACACATACGCATTTATCCAGTGGTGGAATTCAGCCGGTTCGCATCGGTTTGGTAGAACCGGTAGCTAATTTTTTTACTAGTTCCACAAACCGGTTGTAATCCCACCACTGCCATCCCTGCACCACCACCACCACCCCGCGACCACTGGCTGCTGCCGCCCCTACCTCAACCTCCATTGGCAGTGGCCCTGCTGCCTCCAAAGATGAGGCAGCAAGGCCACTGCCAATGGAGGTTGAGCCTGGGGGGGTGTGGGGTGGACCATAGTAGCCAGCGGGCCTGTGGCTTGCTGCCGGTTGCTGTTGCTTCCTCCTCAACCTCTATCAGCGGTGGCCCTGTTGCCTCTGAAGACGAGGCAGCAGGGCCACCATCGATGGAGGTTGGGCTGGGGGCTGGGCAGCAGCAGCCAGTGAGTCTGCAGCTTACCGCCGGCTGCTGCCACCCCCCTCCCACTGAACCGGAACCGTTTGTTAAACTGTTTGAATCCCACCTCTGCATTTATCCATATCTGCACTAGAGTCACCATGGACCCACCCCTACCCAGAATGATGTTGTACGAATGTGCCAAAAAAACCCACAAACCCCCCACAAACCATGCTGCTGTTTGAAAGACAAGGTGGAGGAAACTCTCTGTGTGCAATGTTCTTGCTCCAAAGGCAAAAACTGGGGCAGCATTTTGACAGGCAGATAATGGGAAGGGGTGATTTTGAATTTCTCAACTGTGGTGTTCTCAGTCTGAAAAGAAAACCCCCACTTTGATTTTGCTTCTCCTTTATCCAAATTGAACTTGAGATTACTTTCTGTTGTCCAGCACAGAGTTTTTTCCTGTAAAACATTTTTCACTTTTGTTTATGCATCAACAAAGCAGCATTCCACATCATTCGCCTGGCACATGTTGTAGAATATCATGTAAACATGTGACACAGGCAGATCTACGAAATCAAGGTTAAAAATGCAGGAAACCAGAAGCACTGACAAAAAAGTAAGCACAAAAAAAGAGAAAACCAAAATACGGAATATTCTCTCATTCCTATAACTTGTCTCTGTCCTTGTTCAGTAGGAGCTGTTGGACTGTATGGGTTCAGTGTCATCTCTTGTGACTTGGAACTGTCACCGTAAAGCTTTTTCCCCCTATCCTTCAGAGAAGGGCTGCACTACTTTCAGAATTTGCATTTTCTCCAGATATTTTCGTCCTTCTCTTTCTTGTCAAATATCTTTCTGTGGAATTGCGAGAAATACTTAGTGTCACTTCCACTGGCCTAATTTTGGTGCTGGAGGGTTGATCCGATTTCTCAGACTCATAGCTGGAAGAAACGTGTACAGACTTCCTCGGGATTTTTTGTTCATTTTGTTTTGACAGTAGCAGCTCGAAAGGGGGTGCTTTCTGTGGCCGCCTTTCTTGGTAGCCAGAATACTCAACAGCCAGAAAACTCAACATTCCCTCCCTCCCTCCCTCCCTCCCTCCCTCCCTCTTCCTGCCTGCCTGCCTGCCTGCCTGCCTGCCTGCCTGCCTGCCTGCCTGCCTGCCTGCCTGCCTGCCTGCCTTCCTTCCTTCCTTCCTTCCTTCCTTCCTTCCTTCCTTCCTTCCTTCCTTCCTTCCTTCCTTCCTTCCTTCCTTCCTTCCTTCCTTCCTTCCTTCCTTCCTTCCTTCCTTCCTTCCTTCCTTCCTTCCTTCCTTCCTTCCATTTCACCTAGATGCCTTGAAACACTGCAAGAACAAGCCGTGCATGCGCTGTAGGGGGAAGCCGTACAGCGCATGTGCTTTCATGCTTCCGCATGTGTTTCTGCACTCCTGCATTCCTGCTGGGTGACCTTGGGCTAGTCACAGTTCTTCAGAACTCTCTCAGCCCCACCTACCTCACAAGGTGTCTGTGGTGGAGAGAGGAAGGGAAAGGAGGTTATAAGCCACCTTGAGTCTCCTTATAGGAGAGAAAGGTGGGGTATTAATCCAAACTCTTCTTCTTCTTTTTGGGGAATGAGGAAAGAAGGAGCATTCACTGCCCTGCCTGTTGGGCGTCAGAAGTGAGACACTGGCAGAGACTCCTTCCTCAATGTATTGTCAAAGGCTTTCACGGCTGGATTCAACTGGTTGTGGTGGGTTTTCCACGGCCACACAGCCCCGAAAAACCCACCACTCCTTCCCCAAGTCCATCCCCTCCCTTTATTATGTGATCAACCCTGTTTCTTAATTATGTCTGAAACCCACTTTTTATCCCAGGCTTGATGATGGGTCACATTAGTAAAAATGATTGTCCTTCTACTTGCTCCCCTCTGCTGCCTCTGCCATTGGCTGAGCAGTGGCCATGATGTCACAGACGAGCTAAGCAACAGAGGGGCTCAGGGATGGAGAAGCTGGGGCTGGGGTTGCTGTGGAGCGGGCAGAGCAGGTGGTGGACTAAGGGACAGGAGCCTGTGGAAAAGGTAGGAAGGTGGAGGTGATGGGAAAGGAGGGCTGTGACACCATGGAAAGCATCTGCTTGGCATTGCAGAAGGTCCCCGATTTGGTTTCTGGTATCTTCAGGTAGTAGGTGGCGTGAAGGACCCCTACCGAATTCCTTGAAGTGCTACTGCCCATCTGAATGGACAGTTCCGACCCTTGATAGACCAAGGGTCTGATTCAGTATAAAGTAGCTTGATGGAAGAAGGACTTAAGGAAAGGTGGGCAGAGGAAGCCGGGGATCCCACGGAAGGGAAGAGGTAGCAGGAAGAGAGGAGAAGGGGCAGAGGAGACCAAGAACTACCCGAGGCTGCTTCTGCCCGTGTCCTTGAAATAATACTTGGAACAAATGCAGCAGTGATGTCAGTTCCGGCCACTGTCACGAGCTCAGGAAGTGTCCGTCTGTCTTCTCCTGAAAAGGGTTTCCAGAGGGATAAGTGGAAGCAGAGGAGGCCGGAATGGCTTCAGGTGTTGTGTTATGGCAGAAAGTGTAAGACCAAGTGCCTGAAATCCGACTTGTAAACTGCCTGGATAGTCTTAGGCCCCTTCCACACATGCAGAATAATGCACTTCGCAGCTGTGCAGAATAGCAAAATCTACTTGCAAACAACTGTGAAAGTGGAGTGAAAGTGCGTTATTCTGCATTTGCGGAAGGGGCCATGCTTATGGTTGGGTCCAGTGATCCACGGTTTACGGATATTTCCTAGGTTCCCCTCTTGACCATGAGAATACTGCAGTACACAGGAGGCAGAGTCCTTCTTTCTCCCTCTTACATGACCGGCCAGGCCAAAAGAGTGGTTCGCCCCTTTCTGCTCCTCACCGCAGCCTATCAGCCACAGGCCTGCTGGGACTCTAAGAATAAACTTTTCCAGGGTGAGAAAGGACTGCAGCGGGAGGGGAATGTGGGAAAAAATTCACAACTGTCAACTCCTTCCCTTGACGGATCACTGGATCCAGCCCTAAGTCTCACCTCCACAAACACAACTGCAAATTGGAAATAATATTGGCCTTCCACGCAATGCTATTGCTGTGTTTGCAAAGATTAATAATATGCATGAAGTACTTCCAATATACTATTTAAAACATATATTGCAGGTTATTTTATATCTGTATATATAAATGTTGTTACTATTATGTAGGGGTAGAACTATTATGTCGGGGTAATGTGTGTGTGTGTGTGTGTGTAGGGGTAGGTTATATATAGTGTATATATGTAGGGGTAGGTTTTATATATATATATATATATTGTAGGGATAGGTTATATATATTATAATTATGTGTGTGTTGTTACTATTATGTAGGGATAGGTTGTGTGTGTGTGTATGTAGGGGTAGGTTATATATAGTATAAATATGTAGGGGTAGGTTATATATTTTATAATTTTTGTGTGTGTGTGTTGTTACTATTATGTAGGGGTAGGTTGTTCTCCGGATTAATTAGTGGGTGACTAGATGGGCCTCTGGTCTAATTCATTGTGGGTTTTCTTTTGTTCTTATGGCTGGTTGTTCAGTTTATTCTTTGGAGTCCTAGCACAGAACAGAACGAAATCATTTGGCTCTGCCCAAATCCTGGAGCGGACTGGAACAGCAGGGGCGATGTGTTCCTTGGTCTGTGTGTGAAACAAGGAGGAGAAAGGGAAAACATTTCCTCCCCCTACACTGGAGGCCTCTGTTTATTTGTACCAGTTTCAAGGCCTGCTTCAGAAATGTTCTTATACTCACCAGAAGCTGTGATTCTGACTTCAGATTCTAGTCGAGTGTGAGGGGGTCCATCAACATTGTTTGAGTTTGCTTCTGAAGGTATATCGGTTTTTTAACGTTTCACATGGTAGAGAAGCTTGTGGGGAGGCTCCAGGAATAAACTTTTCCAGGGCTGGAAAGAACTGCGGAAGGAGGGGTAGGTGGAAACGAGCCATAACTGTCAATGCCTTTCCTTGACAGATTGCTGGATCCATTCCTAACTCTCGTTTTCCCCCATCTGCAAACTTGAAATAATGATATTGGTCTGCATCACTACAAAGCCAATTCTTTGTCGCTCCCAAGAATCCAGTGACATCTAAGAGACTTGCAAATGTATATAGAGATATGAAGATTGGGTAGGGTTGCCGAGGAGGAGGAGGAGGAGGAGGAGGAGGAGGAGGATTTATACCCCACCTTTCTCTCCTGTAAGGAGACTCAAGGTGGCTTCCAAACTCCTTTCCCTTCCTCTCCCCACAACAGACACCTTGTGAGATAGGTGGGGCTGGGAGAGTTCAGAGAGAACTGTGACTAGCCCAAGGACCTTGTGAGGTAGGTGGGGCTGAGAGAGTTCAGAGAGAACTGTGACTAGCCCAAGGACCAGCAGGAATGTAGGAATGCAGAAACACATCTGGTTCACCAGATAAGCCTCTGCCACTCAGGTGGAGGAGTGGGGAATCAAACCCAGTTCTCCATATTAGAATCCACCTGCTCTTAACTACCACACCATGCTGGGAAATGCTTAGGCTGGGAAATGCCTAGAGATCTGAGCGCACAGTCTAGGGAAAGTGGAGCTTGGGGAGGGGACCTCAGCAGGCTGTAATGCATTGGAATCCATCCACCAGCGCAGCTATTTTCTCCAGAGGAACTTATCTCTATCTTCTGGAGAACCTGGGGGTTGGCAACCCTGTGTGGCAGACAAGAATCAGTCGTCCCGAGGGGCCTCTGATGAGTGGTTCCTTTGGTAGTGCGCATCTGTCATAAATCAGGGTCCCCGCTGTCATTGGGTGTGAGGGCACCTAAAAATTTTGAGAATCGTGCTCCCACAAAATGGCTGCTCTGGGGTCAATTGGGAAATGGTAGCCACGGGATCTTGGGGCTCATGACAGAACGTGAAGTGGTTACACACAGTGGTGGGATCCAAAAATTTTAGTAACAGGTTCCCATGGTGGTGGGATTCAAACTGTGGCGTAGCGCCAATGGGGCTGGGCGTGGCCGGGCATTCTGGGGGCGGGGCATTCATGGGCGGGGCTGTGGCAAGGACGCAGCTGCTGCGCCGGTCCTTGGGCGGGAAACGAATGCACGCAGGCGCAGGCTGCCACACACGCCGGTGCACCTCCTGCTAGACTGCTTCAAGTTCTGCACGCTACTGCTGAGGAGCAGAGGAGGGGCGTAACTAAGGCAAAAATCACGTGGCAAAATCACCAATTAGTAAGCCCCTCTCGGCACACACAAATAATTAGTAACCTAAGGAACCTGTGAGAACCTGCTGTATCCCACCTCTGGTTGCACATCCTGCATCCTTCCACAACAGAGGTGTCTCTTCAAAAGAACAGAGGGTTCTTTTGAAGCACCTCGTGGTCCAGTGAGGTGAAAGATAGCCAAGACTTTCTCTTTACCTTGTGGAAGGAGCAGTTGGAGTCTAGAACTCGCACTGGAACCCCCCACAGTGGTGGTAACTGGGTGTGTTTTTGAGATCCCACATAACTCTTGATTGTGTTTGACTACAACATCCTACCATTTTCACTCCTACTGAATACTGTTCCTTGTATCTGAACCTGATCTTGGTTTTTCTCTGTCAACATTTGTCTGTGAGAGGAATTTGGGTTTGAAGGTAGTTAATTGCGTAGAGGGAGAGGAACATTGTAATCCTTTTTTTGGAACACAGTCATTCAGCACAGTGAAATCAGACTTTCTTTCCCTTCCAGAAAGTAGTGAAATGGATCCTGTATTTTTTTTAAATTGACCACATTGTTAATAGAAATTAGAATTCCCTTGGTGGGTAACTTATGCTAGTGCTAATATATAGGATTGCTGATGACTTCACTGCTCTGGTGCCTTTTCCAGCCCCTCAGTGCATGTAGAAATTAAGTGGGTGAAACTTGGTCGGTCATTTAATTTGCATGCTGAGCTTCATCTGTCGAATTTCTGGACATGTCTGCGAAATACAGAAATGGGGCAAGGTGAACGATCTGGGTAGCCCAGCTGTGCACCAGGATTGAATTTATAATTCCTGCTGGTGGGACCTTAACGCTCCCCCTCCCCCATTTTGTTTTTCTGTGCGCGTCATGATGCAATCAGACTTATGGTGACACTATGAATCAGTGACCTCCAAAACATCCGGTCATGACTTCCTTTACTGAGTCACTTCATCTCATGTTGTTATGTCTTCCGCTTTTCCTGCTGCAAACGACTTTTCTTAGCTGGTGGTTGTGGGCTCTCTGGGCTGGGTGGCCGTGGTCTGGTGGATCTTGTTCCTAACGTTTCTCCTACATCTGTGGCTGGCATCTTCAAAGGTGTATCACAGGGAGAAGTGTGTTATGCACTGTGTCCAGACTTTTCTTAACATTGCTGTCTTTTGTCTTCTTAGCATTATCTCAGCTTTGCTGTCTTTTGGTATTATTCTCGTAATACCAAAATACCAAAGAAATTGTGGGAATGAAACCATTCTTTCCTTTTGTCATTTTACTGTGCTAAATCCCACTCCTCTGTAAAACGTGTGCACGCTGGTGGTGTTATTTGAGAAATCCGGTGCTTAGAAATGATGTACACTAGGCAGATGAATGGCACGTGAATTGTGTATAAAAACTGTGCCCTGTGGATATGCCATGCAGAAAGATTTATGAAGTTCAGAAAGATTTATGATGGTAGCAGCGAGAAGCAGAGGGCCCAAGTGGTTCATTAAAAAAACAACCCACAAATACAAGAGCAAGATTGAAATTCAGTAGCACCTTAAAGACCAAGATTTCCCAGATATCCAACGCTTCCTTCATCAGATACCAAATGAGTATAGAAAGAAGTAAAACTTCATACGTTTGATTGTATCTAGTTCCTGGCTGCATAGGGAAGTTTTTACGACCCTTCTGAATGGCACTTGAGTTTTGGACTTTGGTGGACCTGCAGGGAGAAGGGAATTCTACAGTTGTAAGACCTATAACTTCCCAGAGTGGACAAAGTGAAGTTCTGGTTTGCCACGGCCTCCCCCCACCCCCAGCAACATTTTAACCCCCTCCTTCTAAAGCCTCAAGTGTGCAACCCCGAATGGGGGACTAAACTGTTTGCTTATAAAACATACCACCTCCACAGACAGGTCCTGCCTTGCTAGGAGAAGAGATTTCGGATGTGTTCGGACTCGCAGCTCTGTCATTTCGCCAAGGAGCAAGGATGAGGTGGACTTTCTGGTTCCCTGACTCACAGCAAGTGACAAGCCGCGTTTACTATTCCCTTCCCCTCTCTCGGGGAAGAGCCCTCTGGGCAGCTTCCAGTTTTAGCTAGGGCAGGAGCGGGGTTTTCTTTCGACCCAGAAGCCGTCTGCAGAGAAAGAAACCTGAGTTTGGGAGCGGGTTTTGGAGCGGAAGAGCTGCCAGGTAGCATTACGGCTGAGAGAACTTCTGTGCGTGGAGCCCCCTCCTCCAAGAGTTGGCTGGGAATCCGACTGGCATAGCTGTAAAACGGAGACCTTTTCTCCGACCAGCCGCGGGGCGCCGTTATGCTCCGAGGACGAAGAAATTCATAGCTGAGGGCTCATCGGCGCCAAAAATCACAATGCCTGGGAATTCATGTTGGCACCTTCATCCCACTGGAAAGGTAATGCCACCTTCTGCAATCTGCGAGGCGTTTTCGCCCCATGTCTGTCCTGCCAAGCTGCCAGGGTTGAGTTTGTGGAGAGTGGGGAGGTTGTTAACTTCTGTTTGGAAGTAGCAAAGGGTCAGGTTTCACCCCATGCGGTCCTTTGTTGTTTGGAAGTTGTATCTGGGCTTGTAAAGGGGTGCATCCTGCAGATCTGTTTTCATTCATTTCTCT
Source organism: Sphaerodactylus townsendi (assembly GCF_021028975.2). Classification (NCBI taxonomy): domain Eukaryota; kingdom Metazoa; phylum Chordata; class Lepidosauria; order Squamata; family Sphaerodactylidae; genus Sphaerodactylus; species Sphaerodactylus townsendi. The sequence continues at coordinate 20,795,645 of NC_059425.1, read as the reverse complement.
CTGGAACATACGACCTGGGTTCTGGTTTAAAGGATGAAATGTCTCCCAGAATTCCAGCATGCTCTGTTTGCGTCCAGCTCCTGCAGTTTTGTTGTATCGCTGCCACGTTACTGATACACACATGCCCAAGGAGAGAACGCTGCCAAAAAGCCAGTATGACTGTAGATAGGTGGAGCTTTTGTTTTGTTTTTCCAAGGCACATGTGCGCTTCTGAAAGTGGGGAAGCCCCTTGGAAAAGAAACCTCGATACGTGAGGATTTATAGACGTGTTTCTTTTCTGCATCTTTCATCAGTGCATGTATGAACCTTAGGGAGGGCAAAAGGAAAGACCAAGAGAAGGAACCAAAGCCACAGGATATTTTGTGCAGTTTGGGGGGGACAGGACCTAAGCACGTTTAATGCCTCAGTTCTGCTACAGAAATAAGATGGGATGATTTGGAATTGCAAAATCAAGTGGAAAGTTTGGATGTGGAGAATTTCAGGAGCATTTGTAGTTGGCATCAGGCAAGGAAAGGATAAGTGGGTGCTCAGAATTAATTTTGCAGTGCTCACTTTAGGAATGTAGGTGTGCTAGTAAGGTAGCCCGGGGTGTCCAGCTGTGGCCCTCCAGATGTTCATGGACTATGAGTCCCATAAGCCCCAGGCAGCATAATGCAATGGGCCCCAGAAACAAAATTTGCCCTGTCTAACCTTCTTGTGTGTTCTGTGCAAAACAGTAGTGGTAGATCTGAGCCCTCTGACATTCTTGGCTTCACACAAATTATCTCACCATCTGTTGGAGTCGGCCCTGCCCCCTTGGCCAAGGAGGCTAATCCCGTGCAGCCTTGGGTGAAAGCTAAAGATGAAGAAGAAGAGGAGTTTGGATTTATATCTCACCTGTCTCTCCTGTAAGGAGTGTCAGAGCTGCTTACAAACTCCTTCCCCTCCCCCAACAGGCACCTTGTGTGGTAGGTGAAGCTGCGAGAGTTCTGAATAACTATGACAAGCCTATTGTCACCCAACAGACTTCATGTGTAAGGGTGGGGAATTACATCCAGTTCACCAGATAAGAGTCTCCCACTTAAGTGGATGGACTTGCATCAGACTGGGGATCAACTAATTGTAATTATTCACACCTTACTTACATCCAATCTTGACAACTGTAATACTCTCTATATGCATCGTCCTTTGGAGTCTACCTGGAAACCATATTTGACCCTGAATGAGATTCCTAACTGGGACAAGTTGTATAGAACATTCTGTGCCAGTTCTCTATCATCTTCATTGTCTGCCATTTTGTTTCCGGGCCCAATTGAATTCTGACCCTTTTTGACCCTTAAAGTCCAAAGCTAACTGGAGGAGCAGCAGTGGCGTAGTGGTTAAGAGCAGGTGTACTCTAATCTGGAGGAACCGGGTTTGATTCCCTGCTCTGCCGCTTGAGCTGTGGAGGCTTATCTGGGGAATTCAGATTAGCCTGCGCACTCCAACACACACCAGCTGGGTGACCTTGGGCTAGTCACAGCTTTTTGAAGCTCTCTCAGCCCCACCCACCGCACAGGGTGTTTGTTGTGGGGGGGGGGGGGAGGGAAAGGAGGTTGTAAGCCCCTTTGAGTCTCCTTACAGGAGAGAAAGGGGGATATAAACCCAAATCTTCTTCTTCTATAGGCCCAGGATACCTCAAGGACCACTGACTTCCATGTTGACTTGCTACTTTCTTAAGTCCCAGCTCCGAGGCCCTCATCCTTGTGGCATTTCTATAGGAGGTCCAGTTGGTGGCCATGTGGAATAAACAAGACCAAGACTGTAGAATTCACTTCTCAAGCAAACCCATCTGTCACCTTCCCTGGTGGTGTTTCAGTGTCTGGCCAAAGTGGCACTCTTTAGGAAGGCATTTTGACTCCTCCTTTAACGGTATTTGCTGAATTTGACCTCTGTCCGTGGTTTCCTTCTTCTTTCTTGCTGCTGTTGGCCAAGAGAACCCTGGACCCCAGCGCAAGCCTTTTTGGGTCCCCATTGGGGATAAAGGTACAGTATATTTGGGTGCTGTGTGGTTTCCGGGCTGTATGGCCGTGTTCTAGCAGCATTCTCTCCTGACGTTTCGCCTGCATCTGTGGCTGGCATCTTCAGAGGATCATGGTACGGTATAGATTAAGTGCATGAATATTTTCAGACATGCGTGATGTTATTCGCTGTGGAATCATGCAATGCGCAGGTGTGCCGAAAGGTTCCTCAGAAGAGAGCCTGCCCATTCTGCTAGTGAAACATGAGTAGTGTGTTGATGTATGCAGTACAAAACATGCAGTGAAAACATGCAGTGGATGTCTACCAGGGAGCAGCGGACTGTTGTGGTTCCTTGGAGTACCTCCGCATGTTTGGGATATGACTTTCCATGTCACCTTTTACTTATTCATTGCAGCAACCCCCTGTGTGCCTGGTGTGAAGTGGGATCTCAAGTCTGCATTGGAATTTTGCATTTTATTTATATCCTGCTTTTCTCCCAGTCGGGACTGAAAATAGTTTAGAAAATTCTTCTCCCCCCTCTGCTGTTCCACAGTTCAACCCTGTGAGGTTTGCCAGACTGAGAGTTTGTGACGGGGCCCGACATCACCCAGCGAGCTTCTGTGGTACGGGTTGAGATTTGAACCCAGGTCTCCCAGGATCCTACTCCTCCACTGAAATTACTGCATCTGCTGCGAAGCCCACACAGAAACAGTGTGTGCATAAGGAAAGGGACTTCCCGTGAATTTACTCACTTCCCAGCTGCTTGTTTCTTGTGAGCTATTCAAACAGGCTACTGGGTCGCCATAAGTCCATAGTGGCGAACCTAAGGCACTCCAGGTGTTCATGGACTACAATTCCCATCAGCCCCTGCTGGCATGGCCAATTGGGAATTGTAGTCCATGAACATCTGGAGTGCCATAGGTTTGCCACCACTGCAGCATAAGTGATGGCACTTTACTCACAATAAAACAGGGAATTGTACAAAGTAGTACATATATATTTATTGTAAATTCATGTTAGAAACTGTTCTGAGACTGTGGCAACAGGGGAGTGGTGTAAAAATCAAACAAATATTTTGAGGGGTGCAGGAGCTCACAGAGCTCAATTTTCCAACCTCACCCTCCTGTGGAGGCCTGAAATGTTTCCCCAAATTTTGTTCCTGCAGGAGGGGAGAGATAGAAAAATTGCCCTCTGCACATGGAACTCAGTCAAACAATTCCTCTTCCTTCCTTCCTGTCTTTCTATCTTCCTTTGCCATTAAATTGACAAGACCACAAATGCTTGTTGAAGTTGACTAATTACACCACAAGCCTGTTTCCGTCTTATCAAGCCAGGCCTTCATGTCATTTTTCTTTGGAAAGTCGTTCCTTCCGTTCTCTTGCGCAACGATTGTCTGTGCAGCACGCTGACTTCAGAATGCAGTTCCTTAGCATATCTAGTTGGAAGCGATTTCTGTGGCAATAGCTGGAACTTGCGTCCCAGCAAACACCTTCAGGTCAGGATGTAAATCTCTCTCTCTCTCCAACCCCCTTTTTCTTCCCTTATTTCTCGCACATTTAACGACGACTACAAAAAATTTCAATCAGCGTTAATGATCGTAAGGTTGTTAACTGTTCCAGATTAGTGCAGAATACAACCGTGATCTCATGCATATGATAATCCCTGCCCTCTTTCCTCTCTTGTGCGCAGATCTCTTCGGCTCCTTGGTGTAAACGGGCCGGGTGCAAAGACTCTCTTTCTTTCTTTGTCTCCCTATACTCCAACACCCCCACCCCCCCCACGCCACATGCCACTTCTCGGTACAACCACATTTTCTGGCCATCTGTTCGATAATTTTGTGATTATTGGACAGACGGGCAGAAAGTGTGCAGATTTCTCTTCCAGGCGCTCCTGTCCCCAGCTTTTCGGGGCTAGACATTCCCGGATTGGCAAATCGCTTGCAGAGCACCAATTTCTGCTTTGTCTTCTCCAACTGGTACTGTGATGTTGTGAAATAAAGGAATCATGGGGCATCATTGGAGGGGGGGTGAGGGAGCGACCCATCGCAGATGCTTGTTAGAAATACTTTCTGTTCCCTGCTTCTTTCGCCTGCCAGCGTGTGTGTTTTGGTTAAAAGCAACTGCTGATGAACTTTGAACACACAACTTTGAGAATCACAAAGACGGGCTTGGTCTGAGTTTGGCAGCTGGAGCCGGGGAAGCAAGTGACCTTCCAGCCTTCTCCGTCCGCCACTCCTCCCAAGTTAACTCTTAATTTAGCACCAAGGCCACACTAGGTCTACGTGCAGCATGGAACACAACTATTTGCTGTATGTAAAAGAGCAAAAAATCATATGTATGCTGATGGGATCTAAACTGGCAATGACTCACCAGGAAAGAGGTACTTGGGTTGTGTCACACAGCTCGCTAAAAACTCAGTGTGCAAGCAGTGTTGAGAAAGGTCAGTGCCAGGCTAAGGATTTTTAGGGAATCGTAGAATCATAGAGTTGGAAGGGACCCCAAGGGCCATCAAGTCCAACCCCCTGCAATGCAGGAACACACCAATCAAAGCACTCCTGACAGATGGCCATCCAGCCTCAGTTTAAAAACCTCCAAAGGAGATTCCACCACTCTTGGAGGCAGTGAATTCCACTGTCGAACAGCCCTGACAGTCAGAAAGTTCTTCCTAATGTTTAGGTGGAATCTCTTTTCCTACACTTGAATCCATTACTCTGTGTCCTGGTCTCTGAGGGAAAGACTGAAAATTGAACGGCCACCTTATTACCATATAACATACCTCCCTTGTGCAGTTGCATTTCAAATGGTGTGCGCAGCTCTGGTCGAAAAGGATACCATTAATCAAGAAATGGCACACATGTATCTTGGATAGATGATTATAATGTGTGAATCCAATGTTCAATATTCTGGAAGAATTTTTTAGAAGTTTATAATAGTAATTACCATTATAAGCTTTTTATCTGTGCCGTTTTATCATAATTTATCATATAATATTGTATGACATTGTTATGTTTATTAAATATTGTGTCAGATATCTTAGCGTAAAACATAAGGTTTATTATGATGGCAGTGACCACCATTCAGTGGTCTGTTGCTATCAACATTGATTGTTTATTGTGTATAGTCTTTTCTTTTGATACAACCTTGACTGTCGTTATGATATTGCGTCTGTTTTTTTAAAAGAAATGCCACGGAAGAGGTCCACTGAAATGTGGGTTAAGGGGGTTGAGCATTGTCCTTATAAGGAAACCCTAAAAAGTATTGAGGTTTATCTAACTAGGCTGGGTATAAAACAAGCTGTTAAACATTTTTCTCCCTTTCTGGAATTCGGGTTGACGGGCGCCGGATCTGGACAGTCAAAAGGAAAAATGTCCTTGGACAATACGTAATTAACCAGATGGAATTGACTGCCCGAGGATGTAGGCCATGACCACAAACTTAGCTGGCTTTAAAAATAGACAAGAGAAATTAATGGAGGAGGATAACTATTATTCCTATTATTATAAGAATTGCCCAGGGACAAAAAATGGAAGGTGTGCTTCTCGGGACCATTTGGCCAGTCATGGTGGTAGGCAGGATGCTGGACTGTATGGAAATTTGGTCTGCTCTAGCAGGGTGCTAGGTTCTCGGCATGGTGTAGTGTTGAAGAGCCAGTGTGGCGTAGTGGTTAGGAGCAGAGGACTTTAATCTGGAGTGGAGAACCGGGTTTGATTCCTTACTCCTCCACATGAAGCCTGCTGGGTGACCTTGGGCCAGTCACTGTTTTCTCAGAACTCTGTCAGCCCTTGTTCCTTCACAAGGTGTCTGCTGTAGAGAGAGGAAGAGGGGGAGTTTGTTTTGAGACTCCCTAAGGCTGCTTTGAGACTCCTTAAGGTAGAGAAAAGTGGGATCTAAATGCAAACTGCTACGCCTCTTCCCTATCTATGTCAACATCTCAGCATTCTTATATAGAAGAAGAGTTTGGATTTATATCCCCCCTTTCTCTCCTGCAGGAGACTCAAAGGGGCTTACAATCCCCTTGCCCTTCCCCCCACACAACAAACACCCTGTGAGGTAGGTGGGGCTGAGAGAGCTCCGAGAAGCTGTGACTAGCCCAAGGTCACCCAGCTGGCGTGCGTGGGAGTGTACAGGCTAATCTGAATTCCCCAGATAAGCCTCCACAGCTCAGGCAGCAGAGCTGGGAATCAAACCCGATTCTCCAGATTAGATACACGAGCTCTTGACCTCCTATGCCACTCCTGCTCCTATAGAAGATACTTCAACATTGGTGGGGTGCTGAAAGTACAAAGCCCTAAATCTCATCTGGCCTCTTACCAGTATGTACCAGGTACATTTCTTTTTTATTCAGGCTTCTAATGAAAGGGCTGTGGGTTTTTCTCAGCTGTTCTTATAGGCTGCTTCTAGGCTGAGGTTTTTTCAGCAGATTTTTGCTAGGGTGTTCAATGGCTGGCTTTAATTGATTGTTTTTATTTTGTTTTTTATTTATTAGTCTATTGAAGTATTTATACCAAGACTTACCTCTTGGCTCAAGGTGGCATGATATATTTATTTATTTACTTCATTTATAACTCAACATTTTCCTCATGGGGCCCAAAGCAGCTTACCTCATTGTCCTCCATTCTGTTCTCGCAGCTGCTGTGCGAGGTTTACCAGCCCATGGTCTCCTGGAAACCTCCACGACAGAGTGGGAATTTGAACCCAAGTCTCCTTGACCCTAGCTAGTCCAAAACTCTAATATAGCCACTGCATTACACAGTTCTGATCAGGCCCTGTGCACCTGGGAATTAAGTTTCTAGCAGCTTCCTCAGAAAAGCACCAGTAAGGCTGGAAGATTCCCGGCTCACGGTCCAGTTTACCCGAAGTGTTCATTCCCACACCTCTCCCGTGTCTGTAAACACACATTCACAACAAAGGCAATTTAAATCTCATGTAAGTTCTAAATCATATCTGCTCTGACTCCCTTGCTAATAATTCAGCTCTCATTCCCCCATTTATACTGTGAACTCCTTAGGATAGAAACCTCTCTTGTTATTGTGCGTTTCCCAGGCTGTCTGGCTGTGATTTGGCAGTTTTTGCTCCTAACATTTTGCCCACATCTATGGCTGGCATCTTCAGAGGTATATAAAAGCAAAATGTGTTGCAAACACATCGACAGCCATAGATGCTGGCAAAAGGGTAGGAGAAAAAATACCAGACCACGGCCAAGCAGCTTGACAAGCCCAGTTGATTCTGGCTGTAAAATGTCCAATTGGCCATGCTGGCAGGGGCTGATGGGATTTGTAGTCCATGAACATCTGGAGAGCCGCAGGTTGCAGACCCCTGGCTAGACACAGTTCTCTCAGAACTCTCTCAGCCCCACCTACTTCACAATGTGTCTGTTGTGGGGAGAGGAAGGGAAAGGAGCTTGTAAGCCACCTTGAGTCCCCTTACAGAAGAAGAAGAAGAGTAGAGTTTAAATCCAGGAGAGAAAGGTAGAGTTTAAATCCAAACTCTTCTTCTTCTTCTTCACCAATACAAACCTCTCTCTTCTTTAAAAACTATTATAAGCCTGTTGCAGACTCTCTGTATAAGTTCTAGCCAGTTTACTCTCTCTTTTTGAGCTCCACATTTGTTTAAAAAATGGGACAAACAGCAGGGCCCTTATATGTTGGGCAGATGGCATGATGGAATGGGTCAAGGCAAGCCCCCTTTTCCTGATTCAGATTGAGCCCTTATGCGCTTGAGATTTTACATATTAACATGGAGCTCCAAGCACACATCTGGCTGAGAGAACATGACACAGACCAGCAAATAATATGTATGGGGGGACCAGGTCTCCCACTACAAAGGAGACCTCCCAGCTGCCCTCGGTTCTGTCCTGGCGCTTCACAGGTTGAGGGGGTGGGACGGTGGTTAAACATGGTACGTGCCTGCACTTCACTTTTCTTCTGCCACAAAACTGGAAGTGATGTCGTCACATCCTTGCAAAATTCTGTGGTTTTGGGGTGAATTTTAGAGCATCTCCCCGTGCGATTACATCACTTCCAGTTTTCTGATGTCGTCACATCCGGGCAAAATTCTGTGGTTTTGGGGTGAATTTTGGAGCATCTCCCTATGTCAGTGGTGGCGAACCTTTGGCACTCCAGATGTTATGGACTACAATTCCCATCAGCCCCTGCCAGCATGGCCAATTGGCCATCCTGGCAGGGGCTGATGGGAATTGTAGTCCATAACATCTGGAGTGCCAAAGGTTCGCCACCACGGCCCTATGTGATTACATCACTTCTGGTTGTATGTCGGAAGTACCATCATTTGCCTATCCCTGTCACCCCATTGTCCCCAACGATTTACTAATCATGTAGTTACACCCTCTGATGCACAGCATCTGAATTCCAGTCTGGATTTAAGCATGGCCGCCCATGGCCCCAGCCAGGCTCCGACCCAGCATAGGTCTCTTATTTGCATTGCAAAATGGCATGCATAGCAAACAAGAGGCTCCAGGTTGGGTTTTGAATCCTGGGGATTGCAGTGCGTGTCCCTGTTTGCGAGGAATTGCAACAAAAGAGGATCTCAGTGGGAGCGGGCCTCTTGCAGAGACAGAGCAGAATTGTCACAGATGGAGCACATGAACAAGAGGGAAGGTTACGGCAGGCGACAGGCAGGGAGCCAGTGATGTCCTTGGGAAGAACTCGTCTAGAGCAGGAAGAGAGAGCGTTTGATTAGATAAAGCGAACAGAAGGAAACTGAATTCACACACCAATTTTATTTGCAGAGAAGACTGAGCAGAGTTCTATCTCTGTGGAACTGACCGCAAAATGATACGACGGTTGTTGCCTGCGGAGGCCCAACTCAGCCCAGAGTCGGCGGCTCTGTTTGCTTCTGCTTCAGAAATCTGCCAGGCCTGTTTGGCCAGCAGTTCTGTCTCTGGGATGGGCTAACTTTAGCTTTGCATAGACCGCTGCCTTTCCTCCCCCTAGAATCTCTACGGCCCTCCTCAAGGCGTGGGATTTATACAGCAATTTCTAATTGTGTAAATTGCAGGATCTCTCAACAGTTAAGGCGTCGCTGATCTGTGTTAAGTGATCCGGAAACGCAACTGTTGTGCAAGAACGTAAGGAGCGGCCTTTGCTGGTCTGGCTCTCTGTGCAAGAATCTCACCACATCTGCCAGCACTAAGAGGTCACTCTGAAAATGGCCAGTGGTTCCCCCTCCCCCTGCCCTTCAGCTGATCCCTATACCCTGAGCTCTGGGTGGATGAATGGAGATAATATGTTTTCTCTGGAACCTCAGAGACTACCGTGTTTCCCCAAAAATAAGACCGTGTCTTATATTAATTTTTGCTCCCAAATATGTGCTATGTCTTATTTTCAGGGGATGTCTTATTTTTCCGCTCCACAACTGCATGCTCTGGAGTTCTGTTCGACGAGCATTCTTCCAAACAAAATCTTTGCTACGTCTTACTTTCGGGGGATGCTTTATATTTAGCACTTCAGTAAAACCTCTACTACGTCTTATTCTCAGGGGATGTCTTATTTTCAGGGAAACGGTAATAACCAGTGGTGGGATTCAGCAGGTTCGCACCACTTTGGCAGAACCGGTTGTTAAAATGGTGCTTGTAAACAACCAGTTGTTAAATTATTTGAATCCCACCACTGCTAATAACCTGACTGTTACCCAGCTGATCTTCAACGATGTGGCAGTCTAGATCATCTGGATGATGGCCAGGTTGGAAATACACCTGAGATGTGGTTCCATTACAACAATTCCCATCACTCAGAGGCGTATCTAGGGAAAATGTCAACCGATGCAAAATCTGAGCCCCCCCTCCCCTTTCCCGGTATGGGTGGCCACCCTCCCCTACCACGACCAAACAACTTTTTTTGCACCAGGTCATCTCAAAGTCACCATCACATTATAGAACATGCGCCAACTCACTTGTCTTGAAAGTGTATGGACCTGGGAGGAAGGAGGGTGGGTTTAGGGGGCAATTTTCTGCCCCCCACATGACTAAGTGGCCGTAGCCTGGGGACATTTGACCCCATATGTCCCCTTGGGCAGTACGCCCCTGCCATCACTTTGTAGTTTGGCAACGTATAGCCATGTTGCTGGGGGGTTGACTGCAGGCAGAAGACCCAGAGAGAGGAATGGATCTACTTAACTCTCTCCTTGTACTGTTTTCCCACCAAAAATTGCCACTACCACTTCAGCTACTTTTAAGGAAAAGGGGAGAAAGGACAAACACTATATGTTTGGGTGCTGTGTGGTTTCCGGGCTGTATGGCCGTGTTCTAGCAGCATTCTCTTCTGACATTTCGCCTGCATCTGATAGTAGGATCCTCTGAAGATGCCAGTCACAGATGCAGGCGAAATGTCAGGAGAGAATGCTGCTAGAAAAACGGCCATACAGCCCGGAAACCACACAGCACCCAAGTGATTCCGGCTGTAAAAGCCTTCGGCAATACATTAAACACTGTATGTTTTGCCCAGTGTGGATAAAAGCAGTTACGGTGATGTCTGAACTTTCCGCGGGAAACTGACATGAGGGGAATAAATGAAAATAGCCCCCCTCCCCAAATCCTAGTCTCCCCGTTATAAATGTTCTCTTGGTGGCAGCTATCTGTTAAAAAACCATTGGGGAAAATAGTTGGTAAGTTAGTTACAAGTAGCCCTCAGTTGGATGGCTGATCTCATTAGATATTGGAAGCTAAGCAGAGTCGGCCCTGGTTAGCACTGGGATGGGAGACCACTTGGGAAGTCCAGGGTAGCAATGCAGGAACACACGATCAAAGCACTCCTGTCAGATGGCCATCCAGCCTGTCTCCAAAGGAGGGGAGACTCCACCACACCCCGAGGTAGTGCATTCCACTGTCGAAATATATATTACATTCTGACTCTCTCACCCTTCATTGTCCTGTTGCGTAGATGCTGCCATGGTGTCGGCTCCAGATCTTATGGGTGTTTTCGCAAGGAAACCCCATTAGCAAAGAAATCTCCCTTGACTTGGGCGATATAGGAAGATTCTCTTGTCTCATCCGTATTCTCGGGACGAAGCATTCCTTCTTGGCTAGGAGGCAGTCTGGATGAGCCTTATTGCTCCCTAGACTGGTTCTAATGGGCAGGGGTCTGCAACCTACGCCTCTCCAGATGTTCATGGACTACAGATCCATAGGGCTGGCAGGGGCTGATGGGATTTGTAGTCCATGAACACCTGAAGAGCCGCAGGTGGCAGACCCCTGTCGCCAGTCTGCTAAATCCAAGATAGTTTTTAAAAAAGGGGAAACTGGGGTTGTGTGTCTGAGAGATGGCACTAGGGAGTCATCTTGGGTTTTCTAAAGAAGCGTCACCGAGAACCTGTTTGTGTGGGTCACATAGTCGCCTAAGAGTTTGTGTGCCCCCCCCCCCCGGCTGCCCCACAATGACCCAGCTGTATATATTGTGTTCCAGATATACTTTTCAGTATACCTTCAGCTTGCAAGACCTGAGGAAGGCTGTTCAGAAGCCATTATTTCATAGGGACACCATAAGTCAGAAGTCACTTGACGGCCCAAGAGACACCATAAGTCAAAAGGCACTCCAGGGCACATAACTCACATCTACTCTGGGATTTCCTGAGATATGTTGAAAGAGGGTTCTTGCTCAAAGCCAAGGCGACTTGAGGCAGATGATCTGTTTTGTTTTACTGAAAGCCTCCCAGACTGTTTACTGGCGTTCACTTCTTTGTTGGTATCTGACTCCACAACTTGGCAACACCAACATTTGACAGGTGTTTTCATTGCTCAGTCTTGGTTGACTGAGCACCGTGAGGAGTTTGTTGGTGACTGCTAGGTGTGTGTAGGGGTGTGTGTGTGCGTGGTTTCTTCTGTTAGCATGCCAGGCCTTGTCCGTTATTGGATATAAACGGACAAATCACTCTGTCACCTTGGAAAACTTGGCATGTCTGTGGTTGCTCAGCCTCAGGCAGTAGAGTGTCACACCCCCAGACTTGATCAATGAAGGAATCAATACTTCGAAAGCAGAATTCTCATTTATTGATGGCAAGCATAGGAAAGCTGGTGGCTTGCACTGTCAGAACTGAGTACATGAGAACAGGGAAACATTCTCAGGCCTGCTTAAGCAGTAATCTCCAGCAGGCAAAGATATGGCAGTAAGCATTCTGTAGACAGAAATATGGCAGGACCCGGGCTACAACACTAGAGGGTCCTGACACAGAGCCCCATGTTTACTGGGGAGGAGCCATGGCAAAGCAGATTCTTTGCATGCCGAATTACCTCAGGTTCAGTCCCCTGCCTCCATGAGGAGCTTGTTGATTAGAAATGGTTTGTCCTGGACAAAATGGAGATTGGAGACCAAGCCCTATGAGGAAAGACTGAGGGACTTTGAAATGATCATGGAAAAGGGGGTGTTGTGAGTGAGACATGATTGCTCCCTTAAACTATTTGAAAAGCTGTCACTTAGAAGAGGGCAGGGAGCTGTTCCTGTTGACAGCAAAGGGTAGGACTCGCAATAGTGGGTATAGATCAGAGGTCTTCAAACTATGGCCCTCCAAATGTTCATGGACTACAATTCCCATCAGCCCCTGCCAGTATGGCAAAGTGGTAGGGCTCATGGGAATTGTAGTCTATGAACATCTGGAGGGCCATAGTTTGAAGACCCCTGGTATAGATTAAGATTCCTGACCTGGATAGCCCCAGGCTACCTGATCTTGTCAAATTTCAGAAGCTAAGCAGGGCCGGCCCTGGTTAGCGTTTGGATGGGCGACGTCCACAGAATACCAGGGTCATGAAGTCGAAGCAGGCAATTGCAAACCACTTCCAAATGTCTCTTACCTTGAAAACCCTATGGGGTCTCCATAAATGATAAGTCAGCTGTGATTTGACAACCTCAGAAAAGAAGGGGAGTAATTCATCCGTGGAATGGGCTGCCTAGGAAATGGCAGTCCTCAAGCAGCAGCTGAGGGGACTCTTGTGAGGGATGTTTTGAACTGATCTTGCGTTGAGCAGGAGGTTCAACTAGGTGGCCTGTATGGTCCCTTCCAACTCTCTGATTCTATGAAATGGGCAGCTGGTTTGACCAAGTAGAAGGTGGTAGAGTGTGTCAGGTTGCCTGTGTCAAAGGTTTATCGGATTCCATCCCAGGCAGTGGATGTTGGACAGAAAATGTTCCATAGAAAAATTTCCAATCTTGTATATTTCTGTGGAAAATGTTGTTCTTGGCATCTGTGAATATAGTCAACATAACATATCTCTCATTTTCAGGGCTGTTGTATTGCAAATAACTTATTTTAGATAGATTAAACATGAGATTGAAATTCAGACATGTCCTACTGCTTGTACATGGTATATTTGCCCGCTTTTTGCTAATATTATTAAACATTACACAGTACTTGAATCCAAATTTGAAAACTTCCCTGGAAAACCCATATCACTGCTCCCCGGCATCTTCGGTTAAAGAATCTCAGCACCTGGCTATGCATTGCATGTTAGTGGACAAGATGAGAGCCAGCGTGGCGAAGTGGTTAAGAGCAGGTGGATTCTAATCTGGAGAACCAGGTTTGATTCCCCACTCCACCTGAGTGGCAGAGGCTTATCGGGTGAACCAGATGTGCTTCCGCACTCCTACATTCCTGCTGGGTGACCTTGGACTAGTCACAGTTCTCTCAGAACTCTCCTAGCCCCGCCTACCTCGCAAGGTGTCTGTTGTGGGGAGAGGAAGGGAAAGGAGCTTGTAAGCCACCTTGAGTCTCCTTACAGGAGAGAAAGGTGGGGTATAAATCCACAGTTGTCGTCGTCGTCTTCTTTGTATCATGTGTGGTGGGAATTTTGTCCCAGTGCTCCACTCATGACCACACAACGCAGGAAGAAAGGACTTTGGCCTTCTCACTGTGCCATTTTCCCAGTCATAGTCTATCCCATGAAGACACTGTTGACCCTTTTTTGTTGTTGTTGCAAAAATTACTTGTCGCTGCATGAGTAATGTGACCTCACAGTGGGGCTAGTAACAGCTCCTCAGGGGGCTTGCGGATACAAAATCAGGAACTTCCAGTAGCATTTCAATCTGGTTGAGCCTTTGAATGCTCCCAGACTGCACATTGCTGCTAAAGGCTATTTTGCTGACCGTAGAGCAAGTTTTTCTTAGCCCTCACGTCCCCAGATATTGGGGACCTTGAATTTGACAAGCGGACGGGAAGGGTCTATATTGAAGGTCTGAGAAAATCCAGAATCAGCAATGCGAGCGAGACATTGTTCTCCTGGAAACAGCCTCTCCCTTCTTTTTGTTTTTCTCGTCAGCCTTTCCTTTTCCTTTTATTTTCTTCTCTGTCCCTTTTTTTTAATCTGTTATTTTTGAATAACAAGTGAACCTGCTCTGCATGAAGAAAAAGACTCTAATATACTGGAGAAAAGAAAAAGAAAGACTTCTGACTCAAGGGTGCAAAATCAATACGGGAGGGGAGACTGAAATTGTTTTCCCTGAGCAGCAGGCTTGTAAGCAGAATGGAGCCAGGATTGCATGTCTGATACATAAGTACATAAGAAGAGCCATTCTAGATTAGACCAAGGGCCCATCAAGTACAATATTCTGTTGTTCACACAGTAGCCGAGCAGCTGTCTTTAGGAAGCCCATCAGAGGTGTCCAACTCTGGTGCTTCAGATGTTCATGGACTACAATTCCCATCAGCCCCTGCCAGCATTACCAATTGGCCATGCCAGCAGGGGCTGATGGGAACTGTAGTCCATGAACATCTGAAGCACCAGAGTTGGACACCCCTGCCATAGGCAAAATGACTGCAAGAGCTCCCCAGCAACTGATACAAAGAGGCATGCAAAGTCCTTGTATCCTCCACCTGAGCTCTCTGCCGTCACCTGGATAGCCCCAGGCTAGTCTAAGTCCTCAGATCTCAGAAGCTAAGCAGGGTCAGTCCTGGATCATATTTGGATGGGCAACCTCCAGGAAGTACCAGGGTCGTGACACAGCGGCAGGCAACGGCAAACCCCTTCTGAACTTCTCTAGCCTTGAAAACCCTATAGCCGTGGTGACGAACCTGTGGCACTCCAGATGTTCATGCACTACAATTCCCATCAGCCCCTGCCAGCATGGCCAATTGGTAATGCTGGCAGGGGCTGATGGGAATTGTAGTCCATGGACATCTGAAGTGCCATAGGTTCGTCACCACTGCCCTAAGTTGTCACCATAAGTCATCTGTTACTTTATGACACAAAACATAAAAAAATGAGGTCTTTGGCTGCTGGGAAAAGTCTTTCCAGGCCGGGACCTTGCAAAATCTCCCAGAAGGCAATACGAAATAGCCCAGTGGTCTGCCCCTGAAGGCACCTTCATGTGTTCATCCGGATGAAGATTGCCACTTAGAAAACTAGTACTTGGACCCCTGTCTCGGAAGATGGGCTAGATCTGCTGCTTTGTACATTTGCAGATGTACGCCTCTGGTGTGGCAGCTTGGAAACCGGGTTCTTGGGCCTGTGTCTGTTCACGATATTAACCAAACCGCAGGATTTCTGCAGTTGTCTCTCTGAACAACTGCCGGCTTCTGCCTGCGCTCCGCAGACAGACAGCAGCAGATTCTTTGCTGGCTCACTCCAGCAATGCCAGGAAATGGGATGACTCGCCTTTGGCTGGTCCTTATCACCCCGTCTCGCCCGTCAGCCGCTCAGCACCTGGCTGCTTCCAACGCTGATCGCATTCGGAGGAGGGACAGACAGCTGTTTCGACGGGGTGATAAGGTACCTACCACCAACTAAGGGGAAATGCTAATTTGCCCTGGCTGCATTTGCGTGACTTGCCTCTGTGATTTTTTTCTTGCAGAATTGTTCAGAACTGTGAGATAAAACAAGCCTAGAATGTGTCAGAGAGAAACAGTCTCTCTGCTTTTGAGATAATCTGGAGCTTTTTAAAAAAAATGCATTGACGTTCCTTGTTAGTTGTAGCCACAGTCAGTTTTTGTGTGTTCTTCAATGCACTGGGTGTTGGAACATATGTCACAAGTTAATTGGGTATTGATCATTCCTTCTCCCTTGAGGATTATGGGAACTGTAGTGTTGCAGTAGTTGGAAGCCCTGCACAAGCCCCTTTACAATCATCCTTATCTAACTACAGTTCCCAAGATCCTTGGCGGGGAGCCATGACAGTTAAAGTGGCATAGAACGGTTATAACTTTTTTGTGCACCTCACTGTAATTCTTTTTCGTCCCTTGGTAAATGTACCAATGAGCTTTTCCCTAGATTCCAGCCCGCAATAAAGGTTGAACCAAATAGGATATGGGAGCTGCATAATTGGATCTCCAATTTTTTTTTTTAAGTTAAAAAATGACCAATGCAGGGAAGATTGTGGATTGGGCCCTACAGGAAGGGTTTAAGCTTTTCCCTTCCACCAGTACAATTTTCCTAATTGCTTTCCCCCCATAAACTGATATAGAACAAAAAAGATGGAATATGGGTGTGTTTCCCTGTTGGGGCTAATCAGCTGTGTAGGTGGTAGCGATTTTCACCAGGAAAATGGCACTGAGAGAAAGAAGAAGAGTTTGGATTTATACCCCCCCCCCTTTCTCTCATGTAAAGAGACTCAAAGGGGCTTACAATCTCCTTTCCCTTCCTCCCCCACAACAAACACCCCGGGTGGGGCTGAGAGCTCTGTAGAGCTGTGACTAGCCCAAAGTCACCCAGCTGGCATGTGTTGGAATGCACAGGCTAATCTAGTTCCCCAGATAAGCCTCCACAGCTCAAGTGGCAGAGCAGGGAATCAAACCCAGTTCTCCAGATTAGAGTTCACCTACTCTTAACCACTACGCCTGCTGCTCCTTGGGCCTGTGTCTGGGTAATCCCACAAATACACACTTGCTCTCCTGTTCCAAATTAAGTACCACAGCCTAATTTCATTCAAGAGCCAGTCTGGTGTAGTGGTTAGATTGCTGGACCTAGGACAGTGTTTCCCAACCTTTTCAATGTTGCGGTACCCTTGACCTTGCTCTTCATATCTCATGGCACCCTGTGGGCGGCGGCGTTCTCACGGAACTCCTAGGACGTGCTCATGGCACCCCAGGGTACCGCGGAACCCTGGTTGGGAATTGCTGATCTAGGAGATGCCATTTCCAACCCTCTTTCTGCCACGGGAGCTCACTGGCTGACCCTAGACCAGTCACACGTTCTCAGCCAATACCACGCAGGGCTGTTGTGAGGATAAGAAGGGGAAAATGTTTTGAGCCACTTCGGGTCCCCATTGGGGAGAAAAGCAGGAATATAAAATGAAGTGAATGAATGAATGAAAATTCCATCAGGAGACCAATTCACAGAGCTCTTATTTGAATGTGTCATCCAGCCGTAACTCACCGAATTCCAAGTCAAGTTGAGGCCATTCTTGTGGTAACTTGAACAGACTGTGAAAAGTCCCAGACTATCTGATAATATAAGATTGGGTCTTCAGGCTGGGGTGTGGGGTTAGCAGCCACAGTGGGGGAGGGGGGAATTCATATTATGAGGCTTCTTATTTGTATATCTCACTTGCCTGTCATCTGCCTAATTGGAATATAATTTTAATGACAGCGGCGGGTGCCAGATCAGAGCTGTTGGGCAGGTTAGTCTGAATGCTTCTGTGCTGGTACGAGTTGAGGCACATAAATAAAGTTGCTCTGGATCTTGGCAACATACGAACTGAACAATTAAAAAAAACCCATCTGGAATTACCACTGGGTCTCCCAGGTGGGACCTAAATTAGATAAAGGAATGGTTTGTGTCACACTTTGGCTACCTGAAGGCATACATTTTGACGGAAACCAGTCTGCCTGGGGAGCCTTCTGAAGAAAATAGCCGGAGATCAACACTTTCCTGGGCCAAGGCATGAATCAAAGATCAAACTAGATTACTCATGGGGGACATATAAGCAGTTTCTCGGTTATTATTTTTTGAAACGAGAAAACACCTGAGGGAGGTTTGCCGGTTAGAGCTGAGGAACTCTGCATGAATTTCGTCTGTCTGTGTTAATCCTTTCCTCTTTTCCTTTTTGTCTGCTCATGAGTCTATATTAGGGGTGTCCAACTCTGGCGCTTCAGATGTTCATGGACTGCAATTCCATCAGCCCCTGTTGGCATGGCCAGGAACTCCAGCTTTGTAACTCACAAGCATAGAAACCCAATATTACAATCTTGCTATTTAATTAACTAATTAATTAACTAATTAGTTAGTTAGTTAATTAATTAATTAGGTTTGTATACCACCCTCCCCCGGAGGGCTCAGGGCGGTTCACAGCATAAATATACGTGGGCATTAGGAATTTCTCTCCCAAGCTGGCCCTAGACAAATCCGAAAGTGACTCTGACTGTTCTGTTGTGGAGCTTCTGTTAAACAACACAGATGTCATGCTCTTGGAAAAAGTAGCAAAATTTATTTTACTAAGTGACAGAACTTTCTAAGTAATGTATACTGCTATATACAGTCTTCCTGTCTGCGTTTTGAATGTACTCTTGATTTGTATTTCAAAAATGTCTGTCTGGCATAAATATACAACACAGATAAAAATAAAGTCCGTACATTTAGTACCGATCCGTATTAAAAAATGCAGCGTTCAACTATGACATTTCATTATAAAACAGCAAATGGCGTCCATCAGTTTAAAACTCCCCTAGAGGGGGGGGACGGCAGGGCTCCCGCTGTTAAGAAGGGGGGCGCACTCAGCGGCTGGCCTCCCCAAAAGCCCGGCGGAACAGCTCAGTCTTACAGGCCCTGCGGAATTCATTAAGGTCCCGCAGGGACCGGACAGCTGGAGGGAGAGCGTTCCTATTCTCAGGTTACAGGCCAGGGAACCGTGAAAAGCCCTGGGTCTTAAAGTGGGAAGCTTTCAAGCAGCCACATCATAGAGGGGCTGGGGACTGAATTTATAACTGGCCTCCCGGGCCGAACGCAGAGGCCGAGTTGGGACATATGGGGCCAGACGGTCCCGTAAGTACGAGGGTCCCAGACCGCGTAAGGCCTTAAAGTCACGCAACCGTTTTGCCAAGTTTGGAAAGCAGCAAATTTGTGTTCCATTGATATAGCCCAGAGGCGTCCAGCTTTGGTGCTTCAGATGGCATGGCCAGCAGGGGCTGATGGAAATTGTAGTCCATGAACATCTGAAGCGCCAGAGTTGGACACCTCTGGTCTATATCAATGGAAAACAAATTTGCTGCTTTTCAAACTTGGCAAAACGGTTGTGTGACTTTGGTTGTGATAGCAAGATCGTAATGTTGGTTTTCTATGCTTGTGAGTTACAAAGTGTGTTCTCATACCTGATGTGTCCCCCAAGCAAACTTGAGGTCAGCCACTGCGGACCTCCTGGTGGTCCTCGGTCCTACTAATGTCAAATTGGCCTCAACCAGGACCAGGGCTTTTCCGGCCCTGGCTCCTTCCTGGCGGAACAGTCTGCCACCTAACATCAGGGCCCTGGGGGTTTGATGCAATTCCGCAGCGCTGGTAAGGCAGAGCTGTTCTGCCAGGCTTTTGGTTGAGGCCTGAAAACTGGAAACTGAAATTGTCTATTCTCAATTGCACTTGTTGCCTGCCCAAATCCTAGTTCCCTATCTGCTAGAACCAGGGGGCATTCATTGAAAATGCTGGGGGGAAGAATTAGGACTAATAAAAGGAAACACTTCTTCACGCAACGTGTGATTGGTGTTTGGAATATGCTGCCACAGGAGGTGGTGATGGCCACTAACCTGGATAGCTTTAAAAGGGGCTTGGACAGATTTATGGAGGAGAAGTCGATTTATGGCTACCAATCTTGATCCTCTTTGATCTCAGATTGCAAATGCCTTAACAGTCCAGGTGCTCAGGAGCAGCAGCCGCAGAAGGCCATTGCTTTCACATCCTGCATGTGAGCTCCCAAAGGCACCTGGTGGGCCACTGCGAGTAGCAGAGTGCTGGACTAGATGGACTCTGGTCTGATCCAGCTGACTTCTTCTTATGTTCTTATGTTCTTATGCTTTAAATGGCATCTGTTGCCAGTCTTATTTTAACTCTGATTTGAAATCAAGCTTTTAGTCGATTTTAATTTAAATGTATTTCAATTAGACTAGATTGGATTATAATTATTATAACGGTTTTAATTGTTTTGTTTTAGTTGTTTTGATTGTTTAGTTGTTTATTTAATCAAATTTTATATGTTATTTACTGCTGTAAGCTGCTCTGAGCCTTGTGGGGAGGGCGGCGTACAAATTGAATTAAATAAATAAATAGAGGCCCATATCTGTGGTCATGGTGAGATGTGGCGGCTTGGATGAGGAGCTGTCATTTGAGAGAGCCCAGACTCAGGTTACCTTATGGACGCCTCCATTTTTTACTTTAGTGTTTTTGTACCTTACTTTTCTCACCAAGGGGGACTGAAAGGGGCAAACAACACAGAAAAAATAATCCATACATGAAGGGAGGGGACTATTCTGACTTTCAAGCAGGTCTTCTTTCTCCCTGCTAGGCGATCTTTTCGCCACTTCTGATCTCTGATTCTCTGGCAAAGAGCTGTCAACTGCTAAGTGCCCAAAGTCTGGTTCGTGCCATTGGGGAAGCCCAGGCCTTAAGCACCTGTGTACAGAGAGGAGGGCAAACTCAACAAGATGGCAACTCAACTGGCAAGATCTTCCCCAGTTCCTCTTTCAGCTTCAATGTGATCTGTTACATTTTGTTTAGAGCAGGGGTCGGCAACCTT
Source organism: Sphaerodactylus townsendi (assembly GCF_021028975.2). Classification (NCBI taxonomy): domain Eukaryota; kingdom Metazoa; phylum Chordata; class Lepidosauria; order Squamata; family Sphaerodactylidae; genus Sphaerodactylus; species Sphaerodactylus townsendi. The sequence goes on along the minus strand of NC_059425.1, from coordinate 20,775,010 downwards.
TAACACCCAAAGAGCCACTTGGACCCGTTTTCCACGGAAAAGAAAATGCTTGGAGCCACAAATACTTTTTGACATTTAAAATGAAGATAACACTGTATAAATTGTTTTGTTACCTTTATGCTTTGTATAAACAATTATAGTGTGTTATGAAATCCATGAAGTGCTGCATCACCGTCATTGGCCAACCAGGCAGCTGGGACAGGAAAGCCGGAAGTGGCTTGGGATAACTGTCTCAGGCTGTGCCTCTCTAGGAACGGGGACTCTTTCCCATTAACCCTTAGGGCGACTCTCTGAAGGAGGTTGAGAGGACCCAAGCCACGGGGAGCCGCAGTACAAGGACGAAAGAGCCGCATGCGGCTCTGGAGCCACAGGTTGCAGACCCCTGGTTTAGAGTCATGGATCTGCCCAGTAGTGTGTGTGAGTGCAGTTTATAGAAACTTCCCAAGAGATAAATGTAAAAGGTAAAACTTACATTTATTCAAGCATCTCCAGTTCACAGCTTTGTTCCAGGAAAAAGGTAGATAGAAAGAAACCCTCAGAATTCTAAAGAGATTACCATTTCCCTCATGCGATAAGTGCCGGGGTGGCACAACTAACACGCCATCACGCAGTGCAAAAGGGTAAGGAGAATGCTACAGGCGGGAAAGCCCCATCTGTGTGCAGGCTGCCATTGACCATGCGCTCAGGTCAAAGCCGCTAGAACAGAAGTGAAACCAGCATTGGGAAGAAAGGAAGTTAGTGGGCGGTCTCCTGGCCCAGACAAGGAGGGCAAACAAGAGAGGCAACATCACAGTTAGAGTGAGATACACAGCACCCCCCAGTGTCCAGGCATGCAGAAGTCGCTTATTCCAACATGATCTTCACCCCACTCCAAATCTGCAGCACAGGTTGGATAGTACTGGACTACCTTGCAGAACTGTTGTAGGGATTACAAGAAAAGATAGTGTGAAATGCTTTGTACACTGAAAAGATGCCTGGTGTTGTTGTTAGGGAGGTTGGTAACAGGTTGGTAACAAACAGATCACCCTGCCAGCCTTTTGTTCCCTTTTGCTTCACAAACAAAATCCAGGCCTTGCTCTGAAATCCATTTTCTTGTCCAGCTTTCAACTCTTTTAATGGCAAACAATTCTCTCTCTCTCTCTCCCTTTCGTTTATTCCTAATTAGATAACATGATTCATTGCCCTGTTCCCAAAGTAGACACTGATCAATTTCAATGGTCCTCTAACTGCTGGGATTTAGATTTGGCAGCATTCACCCAAATAGCTTCACACTGTTTATAGGTTTCAAAACGCTTTCCTGACTTTGTGGGAAAGTATCTTTTCTCCTGGCAAGTGAAATGTTTCCCTCCTCTGCTAGCACAGATCTTTCCAATGGGTGTGAGTGGGTTTGAACCTGCGGTCTGCGTGCAGAGCAGGAGATTCAGTGTTGTTACAGCTGAATAGGAGAACGAATAGTTAAGAGTCTAGTAGCACCTTGAAGGCAAACAAGATATTTGGGGTATAAGAAGAAGAAGAGTTTGGATTTATACCCCACCTTCCTCTCCTGTAAGGAGACTCAAGGTGGCTTACAAGCTCCTTTCCCTTCCTCTCCCCACAACAAACACCTTGTGAGGTAGGTGGGGCTGGGAGAGTTCAGAGAGAACTGTGACTAACATCTGGTTCATCAGAGAAGCCTCTGCCACTCAGGTGGAGGAGTGGGGAATCAAACCCAGTTCTTTAGATTAGAATCCACCTGCTCTTAACCACTATACCACACTGACTCAATTTTTGTCTCCTCTGATTCTATTGGCCATCAGCTTCATTGAGTGCCCATAAGTTCTAGTTTGTTGGGAGAACTAGATTTGACTCCAATATCACCTTAAAGATCAACAAGATTTTGGGGTATAAGCTTTCAAGAGCCAAAGACCCCTTCATTGGATAGCCAACCAACATGGCTACCCTCTAAAGCTACACTGGGAGATAAATTCTTCTTGATCCACTCATGCCCCCTTTTTAATAAACAGTTTATAAACTTCATTCATTCATTCATTCATTCATTCATTCATTCATTCATTCATTCATTCATTCATTCATTCATTCATTCATTCATTTTTGAGTTTTTTATACCGCCCTACCCCCGAAGGGCTCTGGGCGGTGAACAACAGATTAAAACAAGATACAATTAAAACCATTTAAAAGAGAACAATCAGCATATAAAAACAGCGTCCATAACAAATCCTTATTAAAACCCTCTCAAAAAGGAGGGGAGGGGGTCCCATAAGTGGTAAGGGAACTCAGCACAGGGAACTAAAGTAGAGGGAGGGGGAAGGGGAGGGGGAGGGAGAGGGAAGGGAGAAGGAAAGGGTGGGGCACATCAGCAGCCGGACACTCCAAAAGCCCGGTGGAACAACTCTGTCTTACAGGCCCTGCGGAACACACCGAGGTCCCGCAGGGCCCGGATAGCTGGAGGTAGAGTGTTCCACCAGGCAGGGGCCAGGGCCGTAAAAGTCCTGGCCCGAGTGGAGGCCAGTCGCATCATGGAGGGGCCGGGGACCAGCAGTAAATTGGCCTCTGCTGAGTGCAGAGGCCTAGAAGGGACATATGGGGTAATGCGGTCCTGAAGGTACGAGGGTCCCAGACCGCGTAAGGCCTTGAGGGTCAATACCCATACCTGGATCAGAGATGGAGAAAGGTCTTTCATTTAAGTAGAGTCATCATGGTTTGAACCTGAGACTTTCTACATGGAAGTAGGGGTGGGTAGCGTGGTGGCCAAGTTTGCGGATGATACCAAATTATGTAGGGTGGTGAGAAGCGCAAAGGATTGCAAAGAGCTCCAAGCAGACCTTTATAAATTAAGTGAGTGGGCTAAGAAATGGCAAATGCAGTTCAATGTAGCAAAATGTAAAGGGATGCACATAGGAGCAAAGAATCCAAAGTTCACATACACACTACAGGGGTCACAGGAAAAGGATTTGGGCATCTTAGTTGATAGTTCCATGGGAATGTCAACTCAATGCATGGCAGTTGTGAAAAAGGCAAACGCTATCCTGGGGATAACTACGAAAGGATAATAAAACTGCAAAGATTGTCATGCCCTTATATAAAGCAGTGGTGCGACCGCACTTGGAGTACTGTGTTCAGCGTTAAAGCCCTTGAAATTGCTGTTACATCAATGTTGCTGTTATGGCAGTTATATCGATTTAGTAGCTTCTTTCAAAAATAACCCCCCCCTCACAAATGAAAGAGTCAAAGCAATTCCCTGGGCCACACCGCTGAAGAAAGTAACCATGTCCTAGAACTTATATTCTCTCTGTCCCCCCATGAATGCGCACGCACGCACACACACATACACACATCCTGCTGCTGCCGCAAGAGGACAAAGAGGCTTGTTATTTGACACACCTTGATCTGCCATTATTTCAATAGATCTAAAATGCTACAAATGCTTGAAGTTGAAATAAAGTTTACAAAGTCCTCCCCATCATTGAGGAGGACAGAAGTAGAACTGGGGTGCAGCCAGAAAGTCCAATGCAGGACCATTTATTGTGTCTTTCCTGGGAAACAGGGGGAAAGGTCGCTCTTTGTCCATTCTTACAAACAGCTGAGATCATGGGATTTGCTGTGCAGTAAATGTCAGAATGGGGAAAGGCGTCCATAACAGAAGCTCTGCCCTGAAAAGAATCTCCTTTAATCATGGGGCAGAGCAAATCAGCCAAAGTCTGGTAGAGAGACGAATCACTCTTTGCCTTGCACCAATAGTGGATTTCCCCCCTTCCTTCCCCCAGCAGATGTCTTCTATGGGCACCCACTCTCCAAAAACCCCAGCCTCCATACTGAGAATTTTGCTTCCCGCCCTCTTGTTCCTTCCTGTTTTAGAACCGCAGCAGTTTCGTTTTTAAATTTGACAGCATCAGTAAGAATATTATATGCCCAAAAAGGTAAAACTCCATCTACGCCTTCAATAAAAGAACGGCTCATGACATTATTAGAGTTGGCTGAGATGCCTAAACTCACTTCTTTTTTTTTTTTTAAATAATCTTTATTCAAGTTTACATTTTTAAAAACAAACAAACAAACAATAAATAAATACTAGCTTCTAAAATACTCTTTCTCAATGTCAATAACTTAAAGTTCTCTCATCTTAATATTCATTTCTTACATAACCAAATTCATGACTTCACCTTGTCCTTAAATAATATATTAATCCTAATAATTCATTTTCATGTTCACACTATCACTTCAAACTAACATAGAAAAAAAAGACAAAACTCCATTCCTTCTTTTCTTCTGCATCTTAGTTCCTTTTACCTTCCTAATGCATTGTTTCTAAACATTTTTTTTTAATTATTAATCTGAAGCTTACTGAAATTCATAACAAAAAAAAAAATATTTCTATTTCAATGTTGGTATATCTTTATCATATCTGTACCACAATATTGTTTAATATAATTCAATAAAGGTTCCCAATCCTGCAAATATTTTTCTATAGGTCTTTGCTTTATGATAGATGATAACTTATCGTGTCCCATACTCAAGTATTCCACCATCCATTTTGTTATTTCTTGGAGTTCAGTGCTCTTCCATTTCCCTCGCTATTATCGCCCTGTTGCTGTAATCATATGGAAAAATAATCATGTTGTATTTGTATTACTGGGTCTATAAAGCTTAACAAAAAAGTTTCTTTTTTAATTTCAAATACGTATCCCAAAATTTCTGAATTTTTTTCATGTATTTTTCTCCAGAAATCTTTTATCTTACAACACTCCCACCACATATGCTCATAATCTCCTTTTTCTCGAAGACATCTCCAGCACAAATCAGATGTGTTTGGATACATCTTTGCTAGTTTTGCTGGACTTAAATGCCACCTGTAAAACATTTTGATTACATTCTCTCTTATACTTATGTTTCTTGTGAATTTTAAGTTTCTGTTCCATACTTGATCCCATTGTTCCAAACTTAAATTATTCCCTATTAATTTTGCCCAAATAATCATACTCTTCTTTATCCTTTCTTTTTCCGTCTTTTGAGTTAATAATAGATTATAATTCCTCCTAATCATTCCCTTCTCGTCTTTACACAGACATTCCCATAGTAGATCTTTCCCTAAATTAAACCCTTTGTTTTCGTCTTGTTTAAATTTTTCTTTCATTTGGAGATATAGATACCATTGGCATTGTTTTCCATTTATTGGTATTTCATGCCTGTCTTTTATTTTGATTATGTTTCGTTCCTCTTTCAAAATGTCCCAATATCTTTTATATTCTATACCTCCTGCATTTGGTCTTAACACGCTTGCTTCGTGTGGTGAAATCCATCCTGGCGTTTTAATTAAGAATTTAGCTTTGTAACTTTCCCATATTTGTCTAACTGCTCTCCTAACAAAATGATCATTAAATTGTTTATTTAATTTACACTTATTATGCCAGAGGTATGCATGCCAACCGAATACTAAATCGTGGCCCTCGATGTTTAATAGTTCTCTATTTTCTAAACTCATCCAATCTTTAAACCAAACCAGTCCTGCAGCTTCATAATAAAGCTGCAAGTCTGGCAGGCCCAATCCTCCTCTTTCCATCCTGTCGCATGTGTTTACATAATTAATTCGGGGTTTTTTCCCCATCCAAATAAATTTTGTTATATCTCGTTTCCAAATTTCGAAGCATTTCCTCTTAATAATTATCGGCAAAGTTTGGAATAGAAAAGTCATCTTTGGTAACACATTTGTTTTTATTGCTGCAATTCTACCTAAAAGTGATAGCTGTAATTTTCCCCATTGTTCCATATCTTTTCTAATTTTTTCCCAAGTTTTTTCGTAATTATTTTGGAATAGTAAGGAGTTTTGTTTTGTTAGATTGATTCCTAGATATTTTACTATCTTTTCTTTTTTAAATTGGGCCTCTTTCAAAATCTCTTCTTGTTGATTACTTGTCATATTGAAAAACATTATTTTAGATTTATTTTCATTTATTTTTAAGTTTGAATATTTCGCAAATTCTTCTAAATCTAATTTTAACGCCTTAATTGATTTTTTTGGTTCTTCTATTGAAATTACCAAATCGTCTGCGAAAGATCTGAATTTATAATCGTAGTTATTTATTTGTATTCCTTTTAGTTGTTTGTCCTTATTCATCTTCTTGGCCAAGGTCTCTATAGATAAGATAAAGAGTAGGGGTGACAGAGGGCAGCCCTGCCTTGTCCCTTTCCTTATTTGAATCCATTCTGATAGTTCATCGTTCACTTTGATTTTAGCTCTTTGTTGTGTATATATTGCTGCTATCCAATTTTCGAAGTTTTCCCCACAATTTAGTACTTCTAATGATTTCTTCATGAATACCCAATTCAAATTATCGAAAGCTTTTTCGATATCGATGAATATAAGAGCTGCTTGTTTATCTGCTCTTTTATTCAGATACTCAATAATATCTATTACACCTTACATTATCCTCAACTGGAAGGGAAGCCATTCTGCTCTTTACCTATTACTTTTTCTAGTACTCCTTTCAGTCTGTTAGCTAAGATAGTTGCATAAATTTTATAATCTGTATTTAACAGAGAAATAGGTCGATAATTTCGTACTGAAGTTCTATCTTGATTTTCTTTTGGTATCAACGTTATGGTGGCTTCCTTCCATGATTCTGGAATTTGTTTTGATTCTTTTATCTTATTAAATACTGCCTGAAGAATATCAATTAGTTGGTCTTGAAATTTTTTGTAAAAAGTATTGGGTATCCCATCCGGGCCTGGAGCTTTATGTAATTTTAATTTTTTAATGGCTTCTTTAATTTCTGTTTTAGATATCTCTTTGTTTAGTTGTTCTTTATTTTCCTCTGTAAATTGATTTGTAACGTTTTGCTGTATATAATCCTGTATTTCTTCCTCCTTACTCTCTATACTTTGATATAGTGCAGTATAGTATTCTGCAAATTTCTTTATGATGTCTTCTTGCTTTGTAAAACTTTTTGCGTTATCTATTATTTCTGTTATTCTGCTTTTTTGATGTATTTTCCTTAATCTGTATGATAACCATTTTCCTGATTTGTTTATAAGCCAAAATGGTACATTTTGGCATACTAATTTTCTTTTCCATTTCACTAGTTGTTAGTACATTTATCTGATTTTGTAAGTTTTTCATTTCATTTTTTAATTCTTCAATTGATGGGTTTTCTATCAATGCCTTTTCTATTTTTTGTATTTTTCCCAATAATTCCTTTTCATATTTCCCTTTTTCTTTTTTCCATATATTGTTTTCCTTAATAAATAATCCTCTTACAAAGGCCTTTAATGCATCCCATACTACATTTATATTGATTTCTGTGGTCCAATTAATCCTAAGAAAATCTTTTCACTTTTTCTTGGTTTTTTTCTTGGTTATTTTTCTAATAAGTACCATGAATTCCCCAACCTCCTTCCTGATTTAATTGTCCATACAATTGCTTTGTGATCTGTTAATATTTTTGGCAAAATCTTTATCTCTTTTGTTTTTAAACTCAAGTCCTGAGAACAAAAAATCATATCGATTCTCGAGTTTGTTTTGTAGAAATCCGATCTATAGGTATAATCTTTTTCCCCATAGTTATGTTTTCTCCACACATCAACAACTTTCAACTCATCTATCATTTCAAAAAAAATATTTGGAAGTCTTCCATTACTTTTCTCAGTGACCCTTTCCGATTGTTTATCTAACTGTATTGAAATTACACCATTCCAATCTCCCATTAAAATGATATGTGTATAACCTAAGTTCATTATTACATCTTTCAATTTTTGGAAAAAAGTACTCTTATTTTGGTTTGGTGCGTATACTCCCATCACAAATGTTTTTCTATCTAACCAATTAACTTCAATTCCTATATAACGTCCTTCTTCATCATTCACAATTTCTTTGGGGTTATATTCTTCTTTTACATATATAGCTACTCCTGCCTTTTTATTTTTTTCTCTTGATGATTTGAAAATTTGACCCAATTTTTTGTTAATCAACAATGACTCATCTTTTTTTATTATGTGAGTCTCCTGCAAACAAATCAAATCATATTTATTCTTCTCCAAAATATGGAATATTTTTTTCCTTTTTTGCGGGAGATTCATTCCATTAATATTCCATGAAAGAACCAAACTTATAACAAAATAATTAATACAATCCAGAATAAATATTTAATAAGATTTTTCCCCATCATTGTTAATATCTTATACTAATATTTTGTTTATACCCAAATGTCTTGATTTTACTTAACTCATTTTCTAATTGTTCTGCAAGATCTTTTCCTTGTTGTATTGACATGATTTTCATTTTCTTTTCTTTATATGTCACTGAGAACCCCTCGATATCTTCCCACTTGTATCTGATGTTCTCTCTCCTTAATATATTAGTCACAAAGTCATACTCTCTTCTCCTCTTCAAGATTTTATATGGTATTTCTTTCAAGATGAGAATTTCTTTCAAATTTATCTTCAACTTGGATTTTGCATTTTTCTTAAGTATTTCCTCTCTTGTTTTCAGTCTTGAAAAGAAAATCAGGATATCTCTATCTCTTCTGTTGTCTCCTTGTTTAGTGTTAATCCTGAATATTTTTTCTATATCTTCCTCTAAAACATCTTCTTCTGTGTCAATATATTTTGCCAAATTTGTAATCATTTCCTTCCTTATCTTTTCTCCTTCTTTCTCTGGCACTCCTCTAAGTCTTAATATATTTTGCTTTTGGTGTAATTCTGTGAGAAGCATTTGATTTTCCGCTTTCTGAATTCTTCTTCCCAGCTGACCATCTTTTTTCTCATTCTCCTCTGATGATTTTCAATTTGCAAGCATCGTTGTTCTACTTCTCCTAATTTCTGACCCAGATCTTTAATTGTCTTCATTTCATTTTTAAGATCATTTATTTCTGTACTCACTTTATTGAATTTATTATCCATTTCATTTAATTTTCCTTCCAGTTCATTGAAAACGCTTTTGTGCTGTCCTTTTGCATGCCATTCATCATTTCAATCATATAATCCAGCTTCACTCCATCTCCGCTTTTTCTGATTTCTCAATTAAACTGGCTTTTTCTCGCTTTCTTTATTCATTTCTCCACTGACCTCTTTTTTTTTTTTTTATAGCTGTTCCTTTAATCCTAACTTCTTTAATAAATGGCCCCTTGACTTGACTTTAGCCACTTTACACCAGCTCTGCTGTTGTTTCTCCTTCTGAATGACTTTATATGGTTCGGCTCTTAAGACTCTCAGCCTCTCTTTCCTTTCAGTTTCCCAACCGCCTCCGCAATGTCAATATGCAAAGGACAACCTCGCTTCTTCAGATTTTTATCTTCTCCTCGCCTGCTATCGCACATGTATATATTTTTGTTGTTTCTTTCCCATTCATGCAGCTTAATGTTCCAGTATTGTATAGAAAAATTGGGTCCGCAACGCCACCGCTACTCCCGCCTCTTGATGTGAAGCTCGCCTCGCTTGTTCCAGCCTTCGCCTGTTCATCAGCGGGCGCCGTTCCCCGGAGGGCGCTCAGTCGCCTGGCTTTTAAATTTTTTTGTTACTCCTTTTAATCCGGAGTAAATGCTAGTTTTGAAATTTCTTCACTTTGTTAAGCGGGAGCCTCTTTTCCAGCGCTAGTTAGCGGGATTTTACGAGAGCGTATTTCTCGCCCGCCTGCTTGCCTGCCCCAAATCGTGAAGTCCCCACTTCATTTTCGAGAAAGAACCATTCAACTTTTGAAAGTGATTTGGAAAACCCTTGATGGACTTTTTAGATAAAACAGAAAAAAAATGAGTTGATGACTTGTGGATTTGACGGGTTGAAGATCATGAAAAATAAGGTTTCATAGCGAAAGGGTGGAATTTATCAGTAGTAACAATTTAGAACTAATGTTACATACGTTATTAAAGAGCAAGTGGTAATATCTTCATAGGTTAATATGCAGTTCAGATAAAATCGGGAGTCCTTTTGTTAAATGCACTTTTTATCCCCCCCCCCTTTTCTGCACCTGTAATTCTTTTAAAAGTCTTAATAAATCTAGTTGTGGTGGGTTTTCCCTGGTTGTGGAACAGGTCTGGAGGGATCTTGTTCCTAACGTTTCGCCTGCATCTGTGGCTGGCGTCTTCAGAGGTGTATCACAGAGAAAAGTCTATGTCTAACAGACACAGTGTATTACAGACTTTTCTCTTTGATACCCCTCTCAAGATGCCAGCCACAGATGCAGGCGAAACGTTAGGAACAAGATCCACCAGACCACGGCCACACAGCCTGGACAACCCACAACAACCAGTTGAATCCAGGCATGAAAGCCTTTGACAATACATTAATAAATCTAATTTTAAGAAACCAAAAGAAGAGGAAGAACTGCAGCAATCCGTGATCAGTAATTCTGAAACCACAGGAGTGGCTTCTTGGTCTAGCGCATCTTCAAATCTCCTGTCCCACTTCTGCTTCCATCCCAGACAGGGCAGCATTGCAAAGAGTGCCTTATTTCAACGGGCAACTTCCCCTTCTGTGCCCTCCTGCTTCTCTTTTTACAGCTACTCGTTAGTAACTCACGGGCCCTGCCTTCTCCCAAGATCCCAGCTACCATCCACCAACCATGAAACCCTGCCGGCCTTCTTACCTTTCGGTGTGCCTTCTTGTATCCTCTGCTGCCCTGGCTGCAGATCTGATGCCCAGGGTGACCATCCGGAGTGGTAAGTAACTCAGAGAAGTATGGAGACTGATGAACGGGAGAAACGAGATACAGAATGGGCTGGGAGGGCAAGGTATGGAACGGGCTGGGAGTATTCTTGAAGGCCCTGCTGTTACAGCAGACGTTGGTTCTGGGTATAGAACTCTGGTGTCTTCAGAACTACATGTTTCTGTTCCTCAGAGTGCCAGTGGCGTAGTGGTTAAGAGCAGGTGCATTCTAATTTGGAGGAACCAGGTTTGATTCCCCCTCTTCCACTTGAGCTGTGGAGGCTTATCTGCAGAACTAGATTAGCCTGTGCACTCCAGCACATGCCAGCTGGGTGATCCTGGGCTAGTCACAACTTTCGAGTTCTCTTCAGTCCCAGAATCTACCTTACAGGGTGTTTGCTGTGTGTGTGTGTGTGTGGGAGGATTATAAGTTCTGAGTCTCCTTACAGAGAAAGGGGATATAACCAAACTTTTCTTTTCTTTTCATGGCTGTGCAGATCAGTTGAAAACTGGCACTTAGATAATTCTGTCAACTCAATGCATGGCAGCTGTGAAAAAAAGCAAACTCTATGCTGGGGATAATTAGGAAAGGAGTTGATAATAAAACTGCAAAGATTGTCATGCTCCTTATAAAGCAGTGGTGCGACCGCACTTGGAGTACTGTGTTCAGTTCTGATCGCCACATCTCAAAAAGGATATCAAAGAGATAGAAAAAGTGTGGAGAAGGGCAACGAGGATAATTGAGAGATTGGAGCACCTTCCTTATGAAGAGAAGGCAGCCGCTTGGGACTCTCTTTTTTTTAGTTTGGAGAGGAGAGACCGAGGGGGGATATGATTGGCTCCGCAAATTATGCATGGGGTAGAAAATGTTGAAAATTTTCTCTCTTTCTCACAATACTAAAACCAGGGGGCATACATTGAAAACACTGCGAGGAAGAATTAAGACTAATAAAAGGAAACATTTCTTCCCACAACGCTATGATTGGTGTGCTTCTGGAACAGCATGCCACAGGAGGTGGTGATGGCCACTAACCTGGATAGCTTTAAAAGGGGTTTGGACCGATTTATGGAGGAGAAATTGATCTAAGGCTACCAATCTTGATCCTCCTTGATCTCAGATTGCAAATGCCTAAGCAGAAGGTATTTCTGCTAAGGAGCAGCAGCAGCAGCAGCAGCAGCAGCAGCAGAAGGCCATTGCTTTCACATCCTGCATGTGATGCCAGCGCACTGGTGGCCATCATGCAGTAGCAGAGTGCTGGGACTAGATGGACTCCTGGTCTGATACAGCAAAAGCTCTGTCTTATGTTCCTGCTACAGTTGCCGGTTAGATACCGCGGATCCATCAGTGGAAGGTGCTGTCACTGAGGGATTCTTCCCAAGTTCCCATCTCCCCAGGAGTCCCTTCCGACTGCAGGAAAGTGGTTTCCTGGGGTCGTGAGACCCATGCAGGCCAGAGGGCTGCTCTGAGAATGGAAAAGGGTTGAAATTGCCCAACTTATCCCCTCCCCCCTTTTTTTGCAAGCAGAGATGCGCTGAAAATAGAGGCAGGAAGGGTAATTTTGCCTTGTTCCCCTCCTCAGTGCTGTTCCCACTTCCCACCCCAAATTGCATGGCTGTTAGTCTGCACGGGTCCTGCAAGCCCAGCCAGTTCTCCGAAGGGGCTGCTGGGGAGAAGAAGAGGAAGAGTTTGGATTTATATCCCCCCTTTCTCTCCTGTAGGAGACTCAAGGGGGCTTACAGTCTCCTCCCCCCCGCCACATCAAACACTCGGTGAGGTGGGAGCTCCGAAGAACTGTGACTAGCCCAAGGTTGAATCAAATCTAGCAATCAAAACCCTATAATTTGATGAGTGACTTTATTTTGAAATCATCACACCACATGCTTAAGGTAGAAAATGCTGACAGAGAGAAATTTTTCTCTTTTCTCACAATACAGAACCAGGGGGCATTCATTGAAAATGCTGGGGAAGAATTAGGACTAATAAAAGGAAACACTTCTTTTCACGCGAACGCGGTGATTGGTGTTTGGAATATGCTGCCACAGGAGGTGGTGATGGCCACTAACCTGGATAGCTTTAAAAGGGGCTTTGACAGATTTATGGAGGAGAAGTCGATTTAGTGGCTACCAATCTTGATCCTCCTTGGATCTGAGATTGCAAATGCCTTAACAGACCAGGGTGCTCGAGCAGCAGCAGCAGCAGAAGGCCATTGGCGCTCACACATCCTACATGTGAGTCTCAAAGGCACCTGGTGGGCCACTGCAAGTAGCAGAGAGCTGGACTAGATGGACTTTGGTCTGATCCAGCTGGCTTGTTCTTATGTTCTTATGTTCTTATGTGAGGAGGATACAGGAAAAATCCCAAATCCTTGGCCCATGGACAGCAGGATCCAACCCAACGTGTGGCCGGTAAAACTGTCCGGCCACCAATAGGAGAGCCCAGGCAATAGAGAGCCTGTTATCATCCTCTTTGTTCTTTATGCTTTCAATCCCCTCTTAAGATCCTTTCAGGAGGCTGCCTGTCTCCCTTCAAGGACCTCCTTAAGCAAAACTCCTCATTCCAGTGAAAGATTTGGAATGTAACCTGTTGTTGCATTGAACTGACCATGCTTCATACCCTCTGCACCCTCCGCTGCCTCCGCTTTAATGTCGAAGTCCATATTGAAAGCTCCTTGGGGCAGGGAACCTTATTTTGTATTCTGTAAAATGTCCATTGCGCATGACACTGGGGTGAACAGCTCATAATAACTTGCTCGATTTTTTCCGAGTTTTGTTGTGGCATCTCTTTGATTGGCCGAGATATCCAAAGTTCTGTCCCTGAGTTCTCAGGGTCTGCCTGCTGAGGCTCCTTTCTTAGAGGATATGAGCGGAGCGGAGAGCCAGATTTTTTTTAAAAAAATCACAACCTGGAAGCCCTCTTTGCGTTGATTGCAAGAAATCAGTCTTCCAGTTAGCAGTGAGAATACTTTGCATTTATGTAACTTTCAAGTACACTTCACATGCATTAGCTCAGTAATCCTCGCAAAGCAGATTTGCATTATTATTATTGTCTGTTTCAGATGGGTGGGTGGGTGGGTAGGGAGGATGGACACGATTTAGTGACTTCAGTCCAAAGACAGAAACCTTTCTGTGAGTACAGAGGAAGAAGAAGAGTTTGGATTTATACCCCCCTTTTTCTCCTGTAAGGAGACTCAAAGGGGCTGACAATCTCCTTTTCCCCCCCCCCCCCCCCCGCGCAACAACAAACACCCTGTGAAGTAAATGGGGCTGAGAGAGCTCCAAAGAACTGTGACCAGTCCAAGGAGAGCGATGAGGATGATCGGGAGCTTGGAGAGGAAAGGCTGAGGGGCTTGGGAATGTTCAGTCTGTTGAAGAGGAGGTTGAGAGGGGACAGGATGGACCTCTTGAAGTATTTGAAGGCTTGTTCACGTGGAGGAGGACAGGGAGATGTTCCTGTTGGCCGCAGCGGATAGGACTCGCAATAGTGGGTCTAAATCAGGGGTCTGCAACCTGTGGCTCTCCAGATGTTCATGGAGTACAAATCCCATCAGCCCCTGCCAGCATGGCCAGTTGGCTGATGGGAATTGTAGTCCATGAATATCTGGAGAGCCGTAGGTTGCAGACCCCTGGTCTTAATTATGGGCAGAAAAGTACTGGCCGGATATTCCAAAAATATCTTTTACAGTGAGAGTAGTTCAGCAGTGGTATCTGTTGCCCAGGGAAGAAGAAGAGTTTGGATTTATATCCCACCTTCCTCTTCTGTAGGAGACTCAAAAGGGCTTACAATCTCCTTTCCCCCTCCCCCCCCAATAAACACCCTGTGAGGTGGGTGGGACTGAGAGAGCTCTGAAGAACTGTGGCTAGCCAAAGGTCACCCAGCTGAAGTGCACAAACTAACCTAGTTCACCAGATAAGCCTCCACAGCTCAAGTGGCTGAGCGGGGAATCAAACCTGCTTCTCCAGATTAGAGTGCACCTGCTCTTAACCACTACACCCCACTGAAGGTGATGAGTTCCCCCTCACTGACAGTGTTCAAGCAGTGGGTGGATGAACACTTCTCAGGGATGCTCTAGGCTGATCCTGCATTGGTTGGGTTAGATGGCCCGTATGGTCTCTTCCAGCTCTTTGATTCCATGGTTTGTAACTTGTTAACTGTCGTGCTGCTTAACTGAATGAAGACTGGATGGTTTGCAACACCCCCAAGAGGTAGGCCAGTGTAAATATCGCTGCATTGTTGATGGGGACATCATAGAAGCATAGAGTTGGGAGAGACCACAAGGGCCATCGAGTCCAACCCCCTGCCATGCAGGAACACACAATCAAAGCACTCCCAACAGATGGCCATCCAACCTCTGTTTAGAAACCTCCAAAGAAGGAGACTCCATCACACTCCGAGGCAGTGTATTCCACCGTCAAACAGCCCTTGCTGTCAGGAAGTTTTTCCTGATGTTTAGCTGGGATCTCTTTTCCTTCACCTTGAACTCATTACTCCTGGTCCTAGTCTCTGGAGCAGCAGAAAACAAGCTTTCTTCCATTTGAGTATGACATTCCTGACTTTCTTGGCTGCCAAATCACACTTCTGACTCATGTTCAGCTAGTGGTCTACTAAGACTCCCAGATCCCTTTCGCATGTACTGATGTCAAACCAGATGTCCCCCAGCCTATATCTGTGTGTTTTAATTTTTTTTCTGCCTTTTCATCTATCTCTGTTGAAATTCATTTTGTTAGTTTTGGCCCAGCTCTCTAATCTGTCCAGGTCATTTTGAATTCTGACCCTGACCTCTGGGATATTAGCTGCCCCTCCTGATTTGTGTCATCTGCAAATTTGATTAGCGTGCCTTTTATTCCATCATCCAAGTCATTGATAAAAAACATTGAATAGCACTGGGCCCAGGACAGAGCCCTGGGGCACCCCACTAGCCACTTCTCTCCAGGATGAAGATGAGCCATTGGTGAGCACCCTTTGGAGCAGCAGTGGCATAGGAGGTTAAGAGCTCGTGTATCTAATCTGGAGGAACCGGGTTTGAGTCCCAGCTCTGCCGCCTGAGCTGTGGAGGCTTATCTGGGGAATTCAGATTAGCTTGTACACTCCCACACCCGCCAGCTGGGTGACCTTGGGCTAGTCACAGCTTCTCGGAGCTCTCAGCCCCGCCTACCTCACAGGGTGTTTGTTGTGAGGGGGGGAAGGGCAAGGAGATTGTAAACCCCTTTGAGTCTCCTGCAGGAGAGAAAGGGGGGATATAAATCCAAACTCTTCTTCTTCTTCTTTGGGTTCAGTTGGTCAACCAATTACAAATCCATCTTACAGTAGCCTTGTCTAGCCCACATTTTCCTACCTTGCTTGCAAGAATATCGTGGGGGACCTTGTCAAAAACCTTTCTAAAACCAAGGTGTGCTACACCCATAGCACTCCCTTCAGCTACCAAGCTTGTCACTCGATCAAAAAAATGGGGTGAGGAAAAACGGTTGGCCTAAGACCCCGCCGCTCGAGTTTACAGCTTTGAGGAACTTGGAGCTGTGGTTTAGCACCCTTGTATGCAGAGACCTGCTTTCCTCTCTGCTAACCCTCTTTACCATTGCAGTGCCACAGAGCGCTTGAGTCTAGTTTTGCATCCGCTAAGCGACACCCGGCAAAGCCAAGCCCTTGTGGAGAGGGAGGGGGGCGCTGCCATTTTTTGTCAACCCAAAATAGCCTCAACGTAGCAAAAGCCGCATTTTCCGGTGGTAATTATTCCAGCATCTGCTGACACAGAGAAAACAAACACCAGCTGCCGCTTCTCCAAGCAGTTCAGCTGTCTATTGATTCTTTCTCCCAAGTCTTCTGTGCAGTTGTTTCTGCTTTGGAAGGGCAAGGATCGTCTCTCAGCTGGACTAAGAGGTCCATCTGGTTCAGCATTCTGCTTTCAGAAATCCTACAAAGGGGCCATGAATTCAATAGCTCCCCTGCTGTTATCCTCCCCCCCCCAGCATCTAGTAATCAGAGGTACACTGTCTCTGAACCTGGAGGTTCCATTTAGCTGTCTCAACTGATGGCCTTTGAAGAAGAGGTCGCTTTTCTCTAATTTTAGGAGTCTCAAAATGGCTTGCAATTGCGTTCTCTTCCCCTTCACATTAGACTCCTTGTGAGATAGGTGGGGCTGAGAGAGTTCTGAGATAACCATGACTAGCTCAAGATCACCCAGCAGGCTTCATGCAGAGAAGTGTTCTCCAGATTAGGGTCTGCTGCTCTTAACCAATATACTATGCTGACTCTTGGAACACCTCCGATGACTGAGGAGTTTCTGCACTAGTTACAGTTTTCAACGGAAGCAAGCCCAGAGTGGCAACTCATGCAGAGATGCAGCGGGCAACTTCCATGGAAGACAGGTAGTTCTGCTTTTGCTGGGATCCAGTGCAGCCTAATGTAGGCTTGTGACAGAAATAAAACATCTCCCCAGTGAAAGCTGATTGGAAGAAACTAGAGTAGTGGATCATACAGAGATGCGGCAGGCAGACTCCTCTGCGGATGGGTCCCTTGGACAGCCAGAAGTATGTTGTTACTTTATACATCACAACACATACATGTGCCCAGTGATGAATCATTGGTTAATATAACATAATGATGCAGCCTTTATTATTTTTTATTCATTTATCTTTCAACTTCTATCCCACCCTGTGCCCAGAGGGAAATTGCCTGGAGATTCTCAGCAGATTTCTCCTGTTCTCTGACATGACCTGGCATCTCCCCCCGCCTCCAGTGTTCTTCTGCATCTTAACTCAACTTACCTCCAAGAATGGCTGCAGCTAATTCTGAAACTCAAGCATGCCCAGTTTGTCACAGCTTTTAATCCCTTAATTCACAGGTGTCAAACTCGCTACCCTCCAGATGTTATGGACTACAGTTCCTATCATCCCCTGCCAGCATCATGCTGGCAGGGGGTGATGGGAACTGTAGTCCATGACATCTGGAGAGCCGCGAGTTTGACACCGTTCCTTTATATATTTCCCCCCTCCTACTCTGTGTTTCTGCTGCCCATTTGTGCATTGATAAAACCCTACCAGAAAAAGCTAGCTTAATATGATTGTGCATAGATTGCACCATAATCCTTCCCGTTGTGAAATGTTTTCACAAGGTGCACGTGCTCTGGAATGTGACTAAGACATCAGACGAAAAGAATCGTGATGTACAGTCACGTGACCATTGCTTTTCTTGCAGTATTTGATCAGTGCAAATGTGCGCATTAATAATACAAACTGAAAGATGTGAGAAAGCACGCATGCATGTCGCTTTGTTGAAAATTCAGAAATAACCCCTGGAGCATTCAAGGAGTCCTGATGCCTCAGTCTTTCTTTGGAATCAAGGCCAGGTAGGTTGGCGCTCCAAAATACCGAGAGAAGTTCAGATGAGGACAAGTTTGGAAGCATCCCTCAGTCTGGGCCTGTCCCCTCACACTGAACCAAAGCACGGGTTTCTGAATTCCGCTAAGGCAGGAGTGTCCAACTCTGGCGCTTCAGATGTTCATGGACTACAGTTTCCATCAGCCCCTGCTGGTATGGCCAATTGTAGCAGGGGCTGATGGGAATTGTAGTCCATGAACCTCTGAAGCGCCAGAATTGGACACCCCTGCGCTAAGGAATGCTTTCATTCAGAGGTGGAAAGACAAAAGAACATTTAGTCTGACTTATCAAATGGCTTCCTTGATCGCAGGAGACAGCGTGTTAATTATAGGAGAGGAATCTTATCCAGGATATGTCCCTTTAAAAGTGGCTGTCAAGCCTGAAACCGTGCATTTTAATCAAGCTCCATTTCCTTCCCTGGACTGGGTGATTAAGCCATTTAAGAATTTTTGGCCGTAATCTCATTTTCTCTTCATCCTCCTTGTGTTGGTCTCCAGCTCAGAGGATCGAAGAGGCTCACTTGACATTTTGGTCTCTTTCTTTCCAGCCTGGTTTCCTCATTACTAGGTCCCACCTAACAGAGTTATACCCTTTGACATGCATGGGCTCAGAAGGGACTAACTGTGCTTAAGAGACCACCGTAAGTAATCTCAGTACGGTGATGGGCTGTGGGTTAGATGTTTGAAGTGACTATCAGAAGAACCCTGCTGGATCAGACTGAAGGTCCCTGGTGCAGTATTCCAGCCGTGGCAGTCAAATACCTCCAGCAGTGCTGCTGCGATTACTAGTACATTGACCAAGTGAGCCAATGTGATTTTGGGCTGTATCAATAGGAGTATAGTGTCTAGATCAGGGGTCTGCAACCTGCAGCTCTCCAGATGTTCATGGGCTACAATTCCCATCAGCCAATTGGCCATGGTGGCAGAGGCTGATGGGAATTGTAGTCCATGAACATCTGGAGAGCCGTAGGTTGCACACCCCTGGTCTAGATCGAGGGATGTAATTGTACCTCTCTATTCTGCATTGGTTAGACCTTGTGTACAGTTCTGGCACCACAATTCAAGAAGGACATTGACAAGCTGGAACAGGTCCAAAGGAGGGCAACTAAAATGGTAAAAGGTCTGGAATCCATGCCCTACGAGGAGAGACTTAGGGAGCTGGGGATGTTTAGTTTGGTGAAGAGAGTGTTAAGAGGTGACATGATAGCCATGTTTAGATATTTGAAGGGATGTCATGCTGGTGAGGGAGCAAGCTTGTTTTCTGCTGCTCCAGAGGCCAGGACCAGGAGTAAAGGGTTCAAAGTGAAGGAAAAGAGATTCCACCTAAACATTAGGAAGAACTTCCTGACCATCGGGGCTGTTCAACAGTTGGATACACTGCCTTGGAGTGTGGTGGAGTCTCCTTCTTTGGAGGTTTTTAAAGAGAGGCTGGATGGCCATCTGTTGGGAGTGTTTTGATTGTGTGTTCCTGCATGGCAGGGGGTTGGACTTGATGGCCCTTGGGGTCTCTTCCAACTATGATTCTACTAATTATTGATAATATTTATTATTCATGCTGTTCTGTTTATGTTTTTTCTACCGAAATCAGGAGATGCAAATAGGATCATCCCCTCTTTCAGCCACGACGGAGTCCTGAACTACGATACTTTCCTCCTGAGCCAAGATGGGGAGACACTTTATGTGGGAGCAAGAGACACCATCCTGTCGCTCGATATCAGAAACGCCACCCCTGTCAGGCTGAAGGGTTTGGTGAGTGGGACTCAGCGGAATCTGGAATGGGGGGCACACCTGAGATGTGGGAGTGGGTTAGAGGAAGATCTGGAATCACATGATTCGAAGCTCTTCATGGCCAGGTTGGGGGGGAATGACTTGCTTGAAGAACTGCCCCTCCCTACATCTTCCAGTGCATAGTTCTGCTCTTCCCACAAAGGTCTCTTGTCAGGACCCCTTCCTTCTAAGGTACAGTCTGTCATGTTTCGGGTTTGAGCTTTTCCAGTGGTTGCAAGCACACAGCTTCACACTTCCATTTGTATTTACATTTCCTCCCTTTTACTGATAGAGTTCTTCAAGATACAGTGTAAGTCTTCCAGCATTTATAACTAAACATAAATAACCACTTAGTCCATTCAATTCCTGCCAATTCTTTTTTCAGAGACAAAGCTTCAGTTTCATATAGTCCATATTCCAATTCTGTAGGTTCTACATAAAAACGTTTCGCGCGTAGAGAACATTTTTCGTGCGTCTTCCTCAGTACGTTAGTATGTTCAGTCACACTTCCAACAATTCTTTGAGGCTTCTAATGGGTACATTGGCTCTCTCAGATACATCTATTATGTATCTGATAGTCACTCTATTACAGTGGTGGCAAACCTTTGGCACTCCAGATGTTATGGACTACAATTCCCATCAGCCTCTGCCAGCAGGGCTCTATTATGTATCTTATACTGTATCTTGAAGAACTCTGTCAGTAAAACGGAGGAAATGTAAATACAAATAGAAGTGTTAAGTTGATTCATTATATGTAAGATCAATATATAAGATTGGATACAGCCAGAGTGCAACGTGTGTATTTCTTAGTATTTAGGCTAGTGTTGACATTGCACTCTTAGAGATAGTGGTGAAAGCACACAGCTTCTCCATCTGTGGACATCCCCTGCCTGTTGATGCCTCCAGCCACTCAAATTCAGTTAGGAAGGGGTTTACATTGATGGAAAGTATTGTCAAGTTGCAGTGGACTTACAGTGACCCCCCCTCCTCGTTGGGTTTTTCAAGGCAGGAGGCGAACTGAGGCGATTTGCTATTGCCTGCCTTGGCATAGCAAACCTGGACCTCTGTTGTGGTTCTTCATCCAAGTAGCAACCATGGCCAGCTCTGCTTAGCTTCCGAAATCTTAGGACGGGGGTGTCCAACTCTGGCACTTCAGATGTTCATGGATTACAATTCCCATCAGCCCAGGAGCTGATGGGAATTGTAATCCATGAACGTCTGAAGCGCCAGAGTTGGACACCCCTGTTTTAAAGGCATTCACCATGAGGCCTTTTGGAGGGTGCTGAAGATCCAACATCTTGCTAGCTTGGCCACAGTTTGTTGGCAACCTTCCAGGAAGAACTGGGGGTCATGGAAAGGTGCACCTGTGAGCAACCTCATTTCGGGCACAAAAGCAGAAGTGTCGTCATTGTGTTGAGACGATGCTGTAAGGTTTGCTCAAAACTCTGTAGCTCTCACCAGTAGACTGGCTGTGGGATAATGCAGAGGATACGGCCCCGCCTGGCAAAGAGGAACAGCCTTGACTCACACACACACACACACACACACACCCGCTTCCTAAATAGAAACTCACCAGATCACACCTGCTTAGGCTTCAGCAGTTTCACCCTGACCAAACTTCTTTCCTTTCTTTAGCTTTTAGAAGAGTCCTTCTGGATTTGTTCAGTGGGTTGTCTAGTCCAGCATCCTGTTCCACACAGTGGCCAACCAGTTGCTTTGGAAGAGCAACAGGGCACTGGTGGTGGCCACTAACCTGGATGGCTTTAAAAAGGGCTTGGACAGATTTATGAAGTCGATCTATGGCTACCAATCTTGATCCACCTTGATCTGAGATTGCAAATGCCTTAGCAGACCAGGTGCTTGGGAGCAGCAGCAGCAGAAGAAGGCCATTGCTTTCACATCCTGCCTGTGAGCTCCCAAAGGCACCTGGTGGGCCACTGCAAGTAGCAGAGTGCTGGACTAGATGGACTCTGGTCTGATCCAGCTGGCTTGTTCTTAAGTCCTTATGAGGTCAAGGCCTTCCCCTGGTGGTCCCTGCTGATGCTGATATCCAGAGGTTTACTGTCTCTTAATTTGGAGATTCACTTTAGTCACCATAATAGTTGTTGTTGGACCAGATTTCCCTGAATCTGTCTTATCTCCATTCAAAGTACGATTGTGGCTTTCATTACATCCACTGGCAGTGAATTCTGTCATTTAATTACTTGCTGGGTAACGAAATGCATCCTGTATTGTTCCTTTGGCTTTCTGCCAGAGGTGGTGGACAGTGCCGTCAAGATGCAGCTGACTTATAGCGACCCCTTGTGGGGTTTTCAAGGGTAGAGGGGAGCAGAGGTGGTTTGCCACTTCCTGCCTCTGCGTAGTGACCCCGGACTTCCTTAGTGGTCACCCATCCAAGTACTGACTCAGGCCCCTTCCGCACATGCAGAATAATGCGCTTTCAGTCCACTGTCACAATGGTTTGCAAGTGGAGTTGGCTATTCCGCACAGCTTCAAAGTGCATTGAAAGTAGATTGAAAGGGCACTGTTCTGCATCTCCAGAAAAGGCTCCTTCTCCACATGCAGAATAATGCCCTGTCAATCTACTTTCAATGCGCTTTGCAGCTGGATTTTACTGTGCAGAATAGCCAACTCCACTTGCAAACAGTTGTTTGCAAATGGATTATTCTGCATGTGCGGGAGGGGCCTAAGTCTGACCGTGGTTAATCTCCAGATCTGTGAGGTAGGGCTAGCCTGGACCAGCCAGCTCAAGGCTTCTGCCCAGCTTACATTTAAAACAGATGCTTTATGCCAGTGGTGGCGAACCTATGGCATGGTGCCAGAGGTGGCACTCAGAGCCCTTTTTGTGGGCACGTGTACACAGAGTTTGTCATGTAAGGGGGGCAGAAAATCACCCCCCCACACACACACACATCTATGCTGGCCTGGGCACGATCCTTTACCTGGGAGTAAGCTCAGTTGCCGGCAATGGGGCTTGCTTCTGAGTAAACCCTCCAAGGGTAGTAATTCACCCATTCAAAGTGTTGCATGGTTGCTTCACCAAGCTTACTCCCGAGTAATGCGTGCCTCGAAGCCAACTGTTTTTTTCTAAACTAAAGCCTCAGTATTCGGGTTAAATTGCCGTATTGGCACTGCGATAAATAAATGGGTTTTGGGTTGCAATTTGGGCACTCGGTCTCGAAAAGGTTCTCCATCCCTGCTTTATGCTGTTGCTTTGCTGTATTTTTATTTACTTTACTTATACCCTGCCTTTCTCCCCAGTGAGAACCCAAAGGTAGCTTATATCATTCTTCCCTTCTGATTTTTCTCCAAGATCATCCTGTGAGGAAGACTGGACCGTGGTCTTCCAGAGCAGAGCAGGGATCACATCTGGCTGTCCCAAATCCTAGTCTGACACCTTAACCTCTAGATCCCAGTGACTTTTTATAGCAATGCCATTTATTGCAATGTATCCTCCTGTGTAGCGAGGATTGCTTCAAGAGTCTATTTGGCTTCTGATGGTTGAGTTGTGAGGGGTACAGTATCAGAGCAGGATAGGGGGATTCAGGCCCATATCCAGAGGTGGGATCCAGCAGGTTCTCACAGGTTCCCGAGAGTAGGTTACTAATTATTTGTGTGTGCCGAGAGGGGGTTACTAATTGGTGATTTTGCCATGTGATTTTTGCCTTAGTTACGCCCCTCCTCTCAGCAGTAGTGCGCAGAACTTGAAGCAGTCTAGCAGGAGGTGCACCGGTGTGCGTGGCAGCCTGCGCCTGTGTGCATTCGTTTCCCACCCAAGGACCAGCGCAGCAGCTGTGTCCTTGCCACAGCCCCACCCAGGAATGCCCCTCCCCCGGAATGCCTGGCCTGCCCCCGTCATGCCCCGCCCAGCCCCATTGGCGCTACGCCATTGTTTGAATCCCACCACCATGGGAACCAGTTACTAACATTTTTGGATCCCACCACTGGGTACAAGTGTGCTAAGACTTCTCCATTTTCTGTAATAGGTACCGTGGAAGGCCAGGCCTGAGAAAAAGGAAGAATGTGTTTTTAAGCAGAAAAGCCTTGAGGTATGTTGGGCAGAGGAACACGTGCAAAAAAAGATGGGGTGGGGATGGCAACCAAGATATGTAATAAATTATACAGATAATTGAAATTCACCCCATATCGTCGCAGTTCTTTTTTGTTCCAGCCTTAACCTGCCGGACACACGATTTGCTACAGTTGCTCCACTTCCCTTACTGTCATATCAGTCCAGAGAGATTTCCCTTTCCTTTAATCAGTGTCCCCCAAAGCAAAGTTACACAAAGCTATGGCTCCCCCTTCCGAGTGGTAAAAGCAGTAGTTTCATCATGTGCACCTAAGGAGCTTTAGTAATAGTATAAAATGCTCCCACCTGGCGGCACGCAAAGCCATTTAGGAGGTGCCACTTTCCTCTGCAAGGTGATGGAATGGCAGATTGAGCTGTACGCATTGGTTTCTTATCATTCAGCTTTCAAAGGCACTGAGAAAGGAAAATGCAGTCCAACGAACAAAACACTGTAATAGTAGAAGCATCCTGGATCAGGGGATCTAAGGAACTCCCTTCTCCTGTATGAATCTACCTGTTGGAATTTTGCTGTTTCTTAAGCACCCTCCAATGCTGATGTCTGCCTTTGCTGGGGAATCTACAGTTGCCATACAGACAATCTTCAGGTTTCCCCTAGCGAAGCTTTTGAGACCCTCTTCTCAGGCTAGCTCAGTAAAATGGACATGAGGAAGAATTGAAATCCCCACCCACCCCAAAGAAAATTGTTGGAAGCTGCCCTATGTCTTTGAGGGGAAGAACTGCATACTAGTTTAATAAAACAAATAAATAAATTGTGGCCCTGATCTAAATCAGGACAATGGCCGCAGAAGGCCATTTCTTTCACATCCTGCATGTGAGCTCCCAAAGGCACCTGGTGGGCCACTGCAAGTAGTAGAGAGCTGGACTAGATGGACTCTGGTCTGATCTAGCTGGCTTGTTCTTATGTTCTTATGACTTCCCACAACTTTACCCAGGAAAAATACTCTGGAGATCTGATCCAGCAAGACTCTGAAATACTGTTCCTGGTCCTTCATCTTTAAAGGTCAGGCAGGCAGCAGGTGGGCACAGAGCCTTTTCTGTGGTGGCTCCTCAGCTGTGACCAACCCACCCTGAGGCAACTCCACCACCACCACCCCAATCTGTCTTTTATAAATGGGATCATTACCTGGATTTTGTTTGCTAGCTCTGGATCCTATTCATGGGTGTGGGTAAGGTTGCCAGTGGACAGCTGAGGTGTTTTATAGCCTGGGGATATGTGATATCACCTGAGAAGTAAAACCTCTGCTAAAGGGTAAGGGCTTTGTTTTTTCTTCCAGGCCATCGGCAACCCTAATTTTTAATGTTAAAAAAAGCAAAAAAAACCATGTTGCAAGAATTTCTATTGTGACTGAATCATTGGGGGAAGAGAGATTTAAACCCTCTACCTGGTACTGTTTTCACATTAGAAATACTTTTTCCTTGAAGTCCCCAGTATAGAAAACGGTCTTTCTGCTACAGCCGGTAGCATCTTGAGGAAATCTTTGTCTGGTCAATAGTGCTGGAGGAAAAGGTTAAACCTTTCTTTCTGCTTATGCCGTGGCAACATCTTTCTTCCTCTTCTGGAGGATGCTTTTTAAAGCATACAAAAAGACATCAGAAGAGTAGAGATCTCCTTCATAACCCTTCGTTAAACTGGCAGAATTTTAACATCACACTCCGGGGAAGAATTCCGACCCCGACAATTAACCCTTTTAATCTCCTCAAAGGGGACACTATTAGAGGCTATGGTTTCCTTTGGACAGGAATCAGGAAATTGGGACTGCTCTGCTAGTTGGGGGCAGTTCGGAAACACAAAGTCACTTCATCCTGAAAATGTCTCTTCCAGGTTGTGTCCATTAATCCTTTACAAATTTTGCTGCCCTTTACAACCTTGCATGGTGACAGATTAAAGAGGGGGGGACCTTACTTTGGACATTATTGATTCATAGATTTGCTCTTAAATAACTACACCAGAAACCCTTTTCTGGAGTACAAAGTGGGCAGGAAACGGAAATCTGGCTTTCATGCAGCATAAAGGAGAAATAGTCATGTAGAAATGTTAGGTACTAATTGATAATATAGGTTTAAAATAAAATATAATTGTAAGTTTAGAAAGTCATAAGCCATAAGTCAAGATAAACTTAGATAGAATAATAATAGTATTGCTAAGAAAAGAAAATGTTATGCCACAAAGTGTTTAGTTATTCAAGAAGAGCCTTACACTATCAGTATTGAATTCAATTTGTCTGAGATGTTGGAACTACTACTGTAAAAGCCATGACTTAAAATCTGTCTTTGGAGAGTATTTTCACAGGGAAAAGGGCCTCAAGGCTGATATAAAGTTTTGCAGGTGTTCTGCCTACTTAACTTCTGTGGTTAACTGGAGACAACACATAACCATTCTGTCTCTTGATAAGACATCAAAAGTGTTAGCTTCACTGTACCCTGTGAACTTGCATATAGAAGTCTGGCTGAGGTCCAATAATCTTCAGTTTAGCAGAATTGACCAAAAGTAAACCCTGTGGCGTTGTGGGTTTTCCGGGTTGTATGGCCATGTTCCAGTCGCATTTTCTCCTGACGTTTCACCTGCATCTGTGGCGGGCATCTTTAGATCCTCTGAAGATTCCAGCCATAGATGCAGACAAAACATCAGGAGAAAATGTGACTGGAACACGGCCATACAACCCAGAAAACCCACAACACCCTAGTGATTCTGGCCGTGAAAGCCTTCGACAATACAGTAAACCTGTAGCTGAATATAAAATCTAGCCACCTTTGCATTTCTTATGTGACGAACTTCAAAGGACTTGGGAGGCTTTTATCAAAAGGTTGGCTGAAAGTGTCAAACTGTGGTGATGGATATGATTGGGTGATCTCTGTTTTGCAATAAATAGAGCAGGGGTCTGCAACCTGCGGCTCTCCAGATGTTCATGGAGTACAAATCCCATCAGCCCCTGCCAGCATGGCCAATTGGCAGGGGCTGATGGGATTTGTAGTCCATGAGCATCTGGAGAGCCACAGGTTGCAGACCCCTGAAATAGAGGAACGGGCAGAGCTTTCATTTAGACTCCCACTGGAACAGGAGAGAAGAATTGTCTTTGCAACTCTTCAATAAACTTTTCCTATTTTTTGAAACCTTAGATCTGGAGCCTGGATTTAAAATGATCTCTTCTGAAAAGATTGGGTGTCACAGACTTCTTCTTCTCTTCCACAGACAGATTGTTTCAACTTTATCCGTGTCCTAGTACAGCTGAACAGCACGCACCTCTACACCTGCGGGACATATGCTTTCAGCCCCACCTGTGCTTACGTTGTAAGTGTCTGATGGGTCAAACGTCTACAGATGTGATGGCAGATTGAGCTGTACACAGGATTAACTGCATTTAGTTGTTGGATTTGAGTGAATACTCTAAACATTTGCTCAAAAAGCATTCCCAGTTTGTTGTCTCCTAGAAGAGAATGCCTCTTCTGAGATGGAGCCTGTTACAGTTAGCATGTCATTTCTAAGAAAAAGCATTCTCCTTTCTCTCCCGTGAGGGAATACTTCTTCTGAGATGGTATCTGCTCTAGTTTGTATGAGGTTATCTAAGAAGAGACATTCTCCTTTCTCACCTGTGAGGGAATATTTCTTCAGAGATGGTGTCTTCGGTAGTTTGCGTGACATTGTGCAAGAAGAGGCATTCTTCTTTCTCACACAGTAGAGAATGCCTCCTCAAGATAGTAACTCATAAGCTCTTAGGCCCTTTCTGCATGGGCCAATAAACCCGGGTGGGAGGTGGGTTACATGAGCCCGTCCTTGCCCCAGGCCGTTCAAACAGCCAGCTGTGTGAATGGGGTGCATGCCTTCGCATGGAGGCGTGTTTTGGTTTTGGTTCCTGGACCGCCCCCAGGGCCACGTTATGGCCTCTTCCTGCAGGTGGGAGCCAAGGGCTGCGATTCTCTAGTTTGATCACAGCCCCTGAACGTCCCTCACAGCCGCAGCCGCTCGATCGGCGACAGCTGTGAGGCACGTTAAAACGAAAGAATCGCACAAAACATGATTCTCGTTTAACCCGCCTTGCGGCCCATAGCGTGAGTGAGGTTAGACCCGTGTTAGGGGTGGGAACCGTGCGAAGTTCCTGCCCAACACGGGTTTTATCCCGCCCTTAACCCGTGTTTATTGACCCATGCGGAAAGGGCCTTAGTGACTCATCTGCCTCCTAGCTTCCATGCCGCTTCGCATCGCCACTAGAAAATCGCTTCTCCAAGAGGCCACTTCACTTTTGTGACAAATAACACGTCATGAGCCCAGCTCCTGGGGAGGAACGGGCTGGTTCTCACAAGGGTACAGCGCAGTGCAGTGGCTCAGCCACTGAGCTAAAATCAGAAAGCCAGTGGTTCAGATCTCACCATTGCTGCTCTTTCTCAGCTCCCCGCTCTCAAAATAGGGGTAATAGTATAAAAAAAGACCATAATGGTCCCTAGGTGACCTCGAGCTAGTCACTATTTCTCAGCTTAACCTACCTTGCAGGCACATTGTGAACTATAATGTTGTGTGCAAGGGGAGAACCAGACATAGTTCCTTTAGTGAGCTCCTTGGGAGAAGGGTAGGATGAAAAATTGAATGAATAAATCAAGGGACTTCGTAATAATGATACTTGGCATTTATGTACTGCTATGAGAATGTTCTTAGAACTTGGAATGTGTCACATCAATCCTGTAAAGTAGATCAGTATTCTCCTCCTCCTGTTGCCTAGGCCCATGGTGGCGAACCTATGGCACTCCAGATGTTCATAGACTACAATTCCCATCAGCCCCTGCCAGCATGGGAATTGTAGTCCATGAACATCTGGAGTGCCATAGGTTCGCCACCACTGGCTAAGGCGGTGAGAGAGCAGCTTCACAAAGGCCGCCTGGATTATCATCCCAAACAGAGTTCTGCCCCTTTGAGTCCATTGACATCAAGAGACGGACATGGTTGTATAAATCAATTTGTCAGATCAAACTGTCTCACTTAGCGTTTGGTCAGATCATAACACTTGGGTTTGTGTTTTCTGTATAGCTAACCATGTTCCCAAACAAAACACACAGGATTAACTGCATTAACATTCTGTTCCTCATATTCCGCCTGCTCCTGACATCGAAAAAGCACGGGCTGGGCTTCTGGGCCTGTGTGAGCTCTTGAGAGGCAAGCAGGGTGACCGTCTGAGGCAGTGCTGACGTTTCCTGCCTGCCGCTTTCCGTTTCTTTACTCTATCCCTCAGTCTCCGGATGATTCTCTTTGCGACACTCATCAATCCCTTCAGGTCCTTTCCCGGCCTCTGTGGCTCTGTCCTCTTCCTCCTGTGTCTGCTCTTGTGCATCTGTGACCACAGAATTTACTCGAGCATATTGCGCCCACAGTGAATTTACTGACGGAACTCGCGAGAACTGGGAGCTTCATCCTCCAAACCCCTGACTCCAGTGGTGGGATCCAAAAATTTTAGTAACAGGTTCCCATGGTGATGGGATTCAAACAGTGGCGTAGTGCCAATGGGGCTGGGCGGGGCATGATGGGGGCGTGGCCGGGCATTCCAGGAGCGGGGCATTAATAATTTCTCTGTTACTGTAAAAAACTCTTACTGTAAAAAAAAAGTTCCTAATTTCCAGCTGGTATCTTTCCGTCCATAATTTAAACTCATTATAGCAAGTCCTATCGTCTACTGCCAACAGAAACAACTACTTCTCCTCTAATTGACTGCCTGTCAAATAATTAATACTTTCAAATACTTAATTTTGTTTCTAGAAATCAAAAGAAGGATACTTTCCTTAAACAAGGAACTTTACCATATTTCTAAAACATGTTTTTAAAACAGGCCAACAGGGAGAATTATCCCGTTTTCTACCTTCGCTAACCAGCCACATAGGAAACAACAGGACTTTATGATTTTTGGACCTAATGGAATTTCTAACGGAAAAGCAGACCCAATTAGTAACCCCCTCTCTGCACACACACAGATAATTAGAACCCACTCTCGGGAACTGGTGAGAACCTGCTGCATCCCACCTCTGCCCGACTCTGACCTTCACACAGTCTTTATCTGAGGGAAATTTCTTAGTGGGAATTTTCTTTCCATCTCCTGACAGTGGGCTTAGAAGGATGGCAGTCTACTGAGGATTGCATTGCTGGTGAAGCAGAGGTGAAATTTGAATGTGGGACTTCCTTGGTTCGTGGCCTCTGTGATGAGAGGACACGCTTCATCACCAGTTTTCACTGTGTGGTACCTTCCCACGAAAGAATCCTGAGATTTGGTGGAAAGGTTGGAAGCGTCCTTAGGAGGTCTTTTCTCCCTCACGCAGCATGTTTAAATCAGTTCAAAGCTGAGGTGTAGATGTGACTCCCATCCGGAACAAATAAAACAGATGCTGTCACTAAAAGACCAGGAGATACTTCTCAAACCCTTTGATATTCGGCAGCCAGAAGGAATGCTGAATTGTGTCAAGGATTTGGGATGCTCCAGAAGAGATTATTATACTGTGGTGTAGTGGTTAACGCGTCCGACTTGGATCTGAGAGCCCCAGGGTCAAATCCCCACTCATGGAAGTTTGCTCAGTGACCCTGGTGTCACTTTGTCTTAGCCTGACCTGTGTCACAGGGTGGTGGCCAGGATAAAATGGAAAAATGGCGTTGTAAACCACTTTAGTTTCCCATTAGGGAGGAAAGAGGGATATAAATCTCTTAATAAAGAGCTTGGGTTTTGTAGGATGGCTGCATATTCACCCTGTTTCTCCTCCGTCTTTCCCTGTCTTTCTTTTTTAAGGAACTGGGTGATTTCAGCCTGGGGACGGATGAAAGCGGACAGCCGCTCTTCCAGAAGGGGAAAGGCCTGTGCCCGTATGATCCTAACTACGACAATACAGCCATTGTTGTGGGTAAGTTAAAAGGCTGGTGGTGTGGGTTGAAGGTCTGACTCTGCTTGCTGTGTGCATATCTTCAGCCATAACATGTTTTCAACTAGTGGAAAAGCCCAGAAGGCGGCTGCTGCTGCTGCTTCCAGCACCAAGAGAGACAGCACCAAAAAACCCTGCCGTAATTGCCCTGCAATAACTAGTTAATTGTCCTGAGCTGCTCGGAGGAAAGGCAGGATAAAATGTACTAAATAAATTAAACGATGTACTAAATAAAGTAAACAGTGCTCACTTCTGTAGCTGGAGGTGAGGAACGGCAGGCTGCCTTACTCTGTGGCACCGCAGTGTGTGCTTGTGGTATGTGTGTGTTGACACTTGGGGCTATGGATCCACTTCCCGTTCCAAGATTAACTTCTAGATTGCCTGGGGATGAAGACGGAGCCTGGTAGGACGAGAGCTGTAACAGCTCACATGAAAAATGTTAACATTGCATCCTCAGGAGGCACAGATAGGGACTGGTGCCAAAACGTAGGGATTATACCCGAGCAATGGGAGCAGTTAGAATGTATTAATTAATAGTCTTTGGAAGAGCCCTCCTGTGTTTCTGCGTGAGTCACAGTTCTTGGTGTGGCATCTTGATTGGAAGGAGGCAAGTCCGATCTTGGAAGCTAGGCAGGGCTGGTGCTCAGATGGGACGTCACCGGAGAGGACTGGAGCTGCTATAAGGAGGAAAGCAGTAGCAAATCACCTCTGCTCATCTCTTGCTTTGGAAAACCCCATTGTCTTGGGGTCACCACCAGTTGGTTGCAACTTGCCGACACACAGTTGTTATTATTTTGAGTTGTTGGGGCAGGTAAATGGAGCTGCAATGTGATGAAATGGTCAGAAAGTGGCACGCTGAAGGGATAGATTCAGTGACCTATACCACTGTATTTCTACCAAACATTATAAGTAGGCTTCAGCATGGTGTAGTGGTTAAGAGCAGGTGGATTCTAATCTGGAGAACTGGGTTTGATTCCCTACTCTTCCTCCTGAGTGGCAGAGGCTTATCTGGTGAACCAGATGCGTTTCCCCACTCCTACACATTCCTGCAGGGTAACCTTGAGCTGATCACAGTTCTCTCTGAATTCTCTCAGCCCCACCTGCCTCACCAGGTGTCTGTTGTGGGGAGAGGAAGGGAAAGGAGCTTGTAAGCCACCTTGAGTCTCCTTACAGGAGAGAAAAGAGGGCTATAAATCCAAATCCTGCTTCTTCAGATCGGTACACCACTTACCATATCATTGTTTTTTGTTTCAGCTCTGAGACTTCTGTATTTTTCTGATTTCTACAGCCCAAACTTTGTTGTATTGCTCATTGGATATGCCATACTGTTGATTGTACTTGATTTACTCCATGTAATCCACCTTGGGTCTCAGGGAAAATGGCGGACTATAAATAACCTGAATCAGTAAATAAAAAAGGCAAGGCCAGTGTAGTAGTTTGGGCTGAGGTGCGGCAGGCAACCTCTTTGGAAGGCGAGCACCATCAGGAAACCAGCCCCATCCCTGGTAAGTAAAGACAACTGAAGCATATGGAATAATCTTCTGTTCTTCCTCTGCTCCTCAGATGGAGAGCTTTACACAGGTACTATGAACAACTTCCAAGGCAATGAGCCCATCATCTCTCGTACCCTGGGCAACCGAGTCGTTCTGAAGTCCGATTTCTTCTTTACCTGGCTGAATGGTAAGGGCACAGTCTGAACTGGGGCATTATGGGAATAGGGAAGCCCCTCAGCTGCCCCAGACTAGTATCCAGCAGTATTCCACCAGCCAGCTTGGTCACCTAGGCAACCAATTTGCCGGGTACCCAGATAAGATTTCCAAGGCAACCGGCAGTTCCCCTGAGGATTTCCACCAAAGGGGCCGTGACCTGCAGGGCAAAGAGCGTCCTCAGCATCTGTTTTTATGTGGCTCTCTCCTAGCTGATGCAGCCTTCGTGGCTTCGTTCAACATCCCCAGCCCTCCAGATGACGACAAAGTCTATTTCTTCTTCTCGGAAACGGGCGAGTATGACTTCTTTGACAAAATGAAGGTTTCCAGAGTGGCTCGGGTGTGCAAGGTGAGACGTGCCAGAAAGGTTTACTTATTGCTGTCTTGTCTAATTTTTTGCCAGGCCTTGGCACTGATTGTCATCTGAGCAAAGGGGCACTGACGATGCTTGTTTTGTTTTGATTTGGGGGTGCTTCCAAGAAGGGAGTTTTCATTATCCCTGGGAAGCGATGCCCTGTGATCTGGCTGTTGGTAGCCACCAGCATGTGAAAAATGGAGGTGAGAGCAGCGGAGGAGCACCTGGAACGCTCTCACCCATCATAATTTCCAGCAGCTTCCCGACTTTCTATCACACCCAAACAAAGGTCTCAGTATGCATCTTTGTGGCTGTGTTCTCTCCTTTAGACACATGAATGCAAAAATAAACACGCTTTAATAGTCATGACTGGTTTGGTCCTGCATAGATAAGATTTTACTCATGTGTTGATGGAGGCAGGGTGTCCTCTGACTCTGGTTGGGTCCTCCCTTCCAGAAGAGGAAGAAGAGTTTGGATTTATATCCCCCCTTTCTCTCCTGTAAGGAGACTCTAAGGGGCTTACAATCTCCTTGCCCTTCCCAGCTCCCCACCCCATCAAAAACCCTGTGAGGTAGGTGGGGCTGAGAGAGCTCCAAAGAACTGCGACTAGCCCAAGGTCACCCAGCTGGCATGTGTTGGAGTGCACAAGCTAATCTGGTTCCCCAGATAAGCCTCCACAACTCAAGTGGCAGAGCGGGGAATCAAACCCGGTTCTCCAGATTAGAGTGCACCTGCTCTTAACGACTACACCACACAGGAGAGGAGAGGAAGAGAAGAGTGATGTGAAATCCCTTCTCCCAACTGAGGCCTACGGGGTTGGGGGATAGTGAGGGAGCTTGTGGGGAGTGGAAAGTGTCCAGCATACGAAGGAACAGAGCCCGACAGCATCCTATTTGGAGCTTTTTAGTGTAGAAAGAAAAGGATGAACTGGAAGGGAGATTTTGTAAAATTAATGAAAAATGCTGCAGAAGCACGGAAAGAGACTTTGAAACTCACTGCCACAAGATGGGGTGGTTGCTGCTAAATGAAATGGATTTTTAAAAAAACAGGATTGAATAAATCCACGGAATATACTTGACGGCAGGGAAGGGAGGTGGCACGCTGTCGCCTGATCTCATCAGGTTCGGTACTTGGAAGGGAGAGCATCTAAGAGGACTCTTAGAGGAGGGCAATGGCAAACCACCTTTTCCTCTCACTTGCCTTGTAAACCCCTCACTGAGGTTGCCATTAGTTGCATGCGACTTTGATAGCACTTTACCTGCATATAGGTGAAGAGACGGTGACTAGCCTCAGCTAAACGGAACCTCCCTATTTGGAGGCAGTCTATCTGAATTCCAAATTCCAGAGCAACCCGAGAAGGCTGCGACCTGTATTCCGTGCGTGGAAGCTGCTGCCATGAGTTTTAGGGCAAGGCATACACTAGCCTCCCCTGTTAATGGGAGAGGCACAAGTCTGACCTTGGGACTTTGCACGTTTGCCCTGCCGCAAGTGGACGGTTTGCGCCAGATCCTTGCTTTCTTGCCCTTTCCAGAATGACGCCGGAGGAGACAAAGTGCTTCAGAAGAAATGGACCACCTTTCTAAAAGCTCAGCTCTCCTGCTCCCACAAGGGGGAATTTCCATACAACGTCATCCAGCACATCGTTGCTATCTCGGAGCCGGGAGGCGGCACTGTTTTCTACGGCATCTTCACTTCTCAGTGGTAAGCCAGGGGACCTGTTGGGGTGCTGGGCTTGACTTGTGTGCGGTAGGGCTAGCGAGAGCCCTGGACAAAGATTCCCCTTGGGTTTTCTCTTCGTGCTTCCTAGATCTGACCTAAACATCCTCTGAAAGCAAATTGTATAGCATTACAAACAGGCTAATTAATTACGTCTATATCGATTGCGCTGTGTTTTTCCCCCCGCTCAAACTTTCCATGTTTGTCTTGCTCTCTGGGGTTAGATGGGTGGCAGCCCCCAAGAAGACCTTCATGGTCATAGCACCAGAATGATGAAAACTCCCTTCCCAAGGACATTCGTTTGTCCTCTTCTGCCAGCGAATGAAGACTTTCTTTGTTTTGTCTGGCATTCTTTCAGCGATCTCTCCTTTCTCCCTTGTGTTTTAATTTGAAGAAGAAGAGTTGGATTTATATCCCCCCCTTTCTCTCCTGTAGGAGATTCAAAGGGGCTTACAAACTCCTTTCCCTTCCCCGCTCACAACAAACACCCTGTGAGGTAGGTGGGGCTGAGAGAGCTCCAAAAAGCTGTGACTAGCCCAAGGTCACCCAGCTGGTGTATGTGGGAGTGCACAGGCTGATCTGAATTCCCCAGATAAGCCTCCACAGCTCAAGCGGCAGAGTGGGGAATCACCTGGTTCCTCCAGATTAAAGTACACCTGCTCTTAACCACTATACCATTTGCTGCCTTCTGTTTAGTTATACACACACACACACACACTGTTTTGAATTGAATTTTATGATGACAAGCCTTTATTGGCATATAAAACAGGACAAAATTTAAAAACAAAACAAGGTTAAGAAATACAGTTAAAATTACTAATTTCCAGTATAAAATTTGCAACAGTTTCACAAAAGAGCACATCAGAGCTGTTCAGGAGATTGGGTATCTTATAACACTCATGCCACTGAGAACATTGCAAGAAAATGGAATTCATGTATTTCATGCGTATCTTATTGTATTTAGGGCATAGAAACAAAGAATGGTCAAGTGTTTCAACCATAGTCATATCACATGAACAAACTCCTTTAGAACGTTCCATATTCTTAAATCTTCCCTCCATTTTTTATGATGAATTTCATTAATTTGAATTGAATTTTATGATGTGTTTTATTATGCTGTTTTAATTGTTAGCCACCATGGTGGTCCTAACTGGGCAGAAAGGCGCAATAAAAATATTGCAGATAAATAGTAATTAGAAATATTTCTGCCTTCTCCCCTTCTTTTGGGACGCTTAGGTCAATGCGTGTCTCCCTGTTCACAGTCTTCCTGACACCCCTGTGAGGTGGATCAGCCAAAGTATGACTGGGCCAAAGTCTCTTTTTCTCTCCACTAACAAATAACTACTGAGTGTCTTGCTGCAGAGGTCTTGCCCGCTTCCCAGAGCAACCCATCCCCTTGGAAAATAGTTCCACCCTGCGAGTGGTCTGTGTTGGGGAAGGGGTTTCCCTGAGGCTGACCTCACAGAATCTGGTCTTGGGTGGAGTCCCAGAGGCTGTGAAGTCATAAGAATGCAAAACCTCGCTGGGTGTGTGCAGTTAGTTTCAGATCTAGCTATGCAACTAACTTGTTACATCTGTGTGCAGGCGGAGGGGAAATCTGCAGAGCTCAGCGGTCTGTGTCTTTGACTTTGAGGCTATCAAGCAAGCCTTTGAAGGGAAATTCAAGGAGTTCAACAAGGATTGCTCACAATGGATGACCTACAACGGGCCAGCGATTGATCCCCGTCCTGGCAGCGTGAGTATTTCTTCCAGCCCTAATGTCTGGGCAGTGCTAGGGAGTGCACACACTGCATGTGCACAGCACTAGTGTGGTCAGATTTCATTTCAAACCTGGTTCTCCAGATTAGAGTGCACCTGCTCTTAACCACTACACCACGCTGTAACCAGCTTTAAAAAAATTAAAGGTGAGAATAACTAGAAGTTGGGTTCTGTGACCAGTGGCACTTCCTTCCCTTTTCCCAAGGAGGGGCAGGACATTATGAAAGACCTCTCTGTCTTCTGAGATTTCACAAAGTTTGAGCCAGGGTTTGGTAAGATTCAGTCCAGGTGCCTGTTTTATTGATTCCTTTATTTTATTAAAACATTCATATCCCACCATTCATATCCCACTTTAAGGTGTCGGTCATCATTAAAAAGCATCACAGTTCATCACAGTTCATAACTGCAAATGATACAAACTCCTAAAATATACCTACAGTGTATAGGCCATAAAAGGTTTCCACAGCTAGGCCGTTTCCGCACGGCCACGCTGGGGGGTGCGTCGGTGTATACAACGCCGACACACACACCCTGGGACTGTTCACACAAACGGTCCGGGTAAAGGCAGGGAAGACGGCGCTGCGCCGTCGTCCGATCGACGTACCTTCCCTGCAACCTTCTGGCGCGTTGCCCAGGCCAGGGGACACGCCCCCCTGCCCTGCGCGACTGCTCTGGTCGCAGGGAAGGTACGTCGATCGGGAAAGGGGTCACTTGCTCCATGAAATATTCCTGCAGGTTACAGTTTTGTCATAAAGTTTTAGTTACTTTTGTGCAGGAGTTGGACAGCTTTCCAAAGCACGCATTCAGCACACAACCCTTGCATTTATGTTCCTGGTCACATTAAGGATGTCTTTTTACAACATTGTGTCTCTTCCTACAGTGTTCGGTTGGCTCTTCTGCAGACCGGGCCCTGACGTTCATTAAGGAGCACTTCTTGATGGACGAGAAGATTTTGCCTGACAAAAATCAGCCTCTCCTGGTGAAGCAGAATGTCCTGTACACTCGGATTATGGTCCACCAGACCTCAAACATTGTCGGGGATCCGTACATTGTGATGTTCTTGGGAACAGGTATGGCTTTTACTGGTGTGGTAGAACACTTTGTTTAATTTGACATTTAGAGAACCACAAAGGT
Organism: Sphaerodactylus townsendi; assembly: GCF_021028975.2. Taxonomy (NCBI): domain Eukaryota; kingdom Metazoa; phylum Chordata; class Lepidosauria; order Squamata; family Sphaerodactylidae; genus Sphaerodactylus; species Sphaerodactylus townsendi. The sequence goes on along the minus strand of NC_059425.1, from coordinate 20,737,594 downwards.
TGAGCAGGAAACCCATATCTGTCTGTCTGTCTGTATCACAAAATGAACAGATTTATTATCAAGTGCACACAGTAATAATTGATTAAAAACACCAGGCCTGTAAACCAGGCTACACCTTGAAAGTCAGTCAAAACTGTAACGATTCCAAACACTATTGATGAAACATGTCAGTGGCTGACAAAGGACCAGGTGGTCTTTTGGCTGATTTACATCCCCATCTGACGGACCGAGCACCTGTCCGCGGCCATGCCGGCCTGCTGCTCCCAACGAGGTTTCCTGGCAGCATGGAGGCTTAGAATCCAAAAAAGTCTTCCTGGTGACTCAAAGCCCCCATTGGGCTTAATGGACGTAAGCCCGCTTTACGGTAGCGTCAGTCCGAAGCCCAGGCTGCCGGCACGACAGGAACAAAGGGCAGGAGAAAACTAACTGATGTCGGCTCCTCCCCTGGCCACTCCCTCCGGCTGCCCCCGCTACACCTGGACGCAGGGATCTCGTCACATTTGCTGGTTGGAGTCTCCGCCATCACCTGCTGCTTGTGATCTAATTAACTGGAGATGCAAGAGGCTGAACCGGGGACCTTCTGTATGCAAAATAATAGAACCCTGCTGGATCAGACAAGGCCCATCAAGTCCCCTAGTCTGTTCACGCAGTGGCCAACCAGGTGCCTCTAGGACGCCCACAAACAAGACAACTGCAGCAGCATTATTCTGCTTGTGCTCCAGAGCACCTAATATAATAGGCATGCTCCTCTGATTCTGGGGAAGAAGAAGAGTTGGATTTATATCCCCCATTTCTCTCCTGTAAGGAGGCTCAAAGGGGCTTACAAACTCCTTTCCCTTCCCCCCTCACAACAAACACCCTGTGAGGTCGGTTGGACTGAGAGCTCCAAAGAACTGTGACTAGCCCAAGGTCACCCAGCTGGCATGTGTTGGAGTGCACAAGCTAATCTGGTTCCCCAGATAAGCCTCCACAGCGCAAGTGGCAGAGGGAGGAATCAAACCCAGTTCTCCAGTTTAGAGTGCACCTGCTCTTAACCACTACACCCGAGAATAGGTATGCATCATGACTAGTAGCCATGTTGACCAGTAGCCATGGGTTCTTGAACATGTCCACTCCCCTCGTAAAGCCTTTCAAGTTGGCTGCCATCACCACATCCTGGGGCAGGAAGTTCCACAGTTTAACTGTGTGTGGTGTGAAGAAATACGTCCTCTGGTCTGTTTTGTAATTTCTCGTTCTTCAGCCTCAGCAGAGGACTCACATCCTAGTCTTATGTGGGAGGGGGGGGGAGCTTTTCCCTTCTCGCTTTCTCCACAGATGTTCTTCCACTGAGTTATGGGCCTTTCCGGAGGCTTCCTCAGTTTCTTTCTACAGCTGTCCTGGTAAGAATACAGCTGCCTCTAGTCTCAATCAGTAAACTTCATGGCAACGGAAGGGTTAAATCTCTTCTCTCCTTCCACTTGGCCTCAGTCTGAATTGCTGTTTTTCTTGGGAGAAGGAAGGCAATAAAACTCCGAGATCCCCCGGCATCTTGTCCAATTATAGCTTGCACATGACGTTATTTTTTTCCTCTCTTTTTCTTTTCTTGGCTGCTGCTGTTGTTGTTTTTTGGCTGTCAGGTCACAGCTGACTTACAGCAACCCCTAATGGGGTTCAGATTCAGAGGTAGTTTGCCACTGTGTAGCAGCCCTGGACCTCCTATCCAAGTACTGACGAGGGCTGACCTGGACTAATTTCCAAGCTCTGATAAAATCAAGTCAGTCCAGGACAGAGCTAAAAAGAAGAGCATGCTGTTGAGTCACAACCAGACTTATCAGAGGTGATCTGCCATTGCCTGCCTCTGCGTAGCAACCCTGCGTTCCCTCGGGGGCCTCCCATCCAAGAACTAACCAAAGCCAACCCTGCTTAGCTTTCAGGATCTGGCAAGCTAGGGCTAAGCTGGGCTATTCAGATGGTCACATTCCGTTCATCGGAAACCAGTCGTGTGTGCTAGCCTCTGCTTGTTACGGATTTCGAAAGTATCCCCAGTGCCAGGCAGAGGAAGTTGGAGGGGATGATAGGCAAACTGCACAGAGGAAGAAGAAGAGGAAGAAGAAGAGGAGGAGGAGGAGGAGGAGGAGTTTGGATTTATACCCCACCTTTCTCTCCTGTAAGGGGACTCAAGGTGGCTTACAAGCTCCTTTCCCTTCCTCTCCCCACAACAGGCACCTTGTGAGGTAGGTAGTTTAGAGGAGGAGGAGGAGGAGGAGGAGGGAGGAGGAGTAGTTTGGATTTATATCCCCCCTTTCTCTCCTGCAGGAGACTCAAAGGGGCTTACAATCTCCTTGCTCTTCCCCCCTCACAACAAACACCCTGTGAGGTAGGTGGTGCTGGGAGAGCTCAGAGAAGCTGTGACTAGCCCAAGGTCACCTAGCTGGCGTGAGTGGGAGTGTGCAGGCCAAGGCCACCCAGCAGGAATGTAGGAGTTCAGAAACACATCTAGTTCACCAGATAAGCCTCTGCCACTCGGGTGGAGGAGTGGGGAATCAAACCCGGTTCTCCAGATTAGAAGGAAAAGCCCCTTGCCCACCCTTCTCCTCCTCTGCGGAGCGGCTGCTTTTCCTTAGCCAGGAAGCTGCTTCCGGGTTCACCCCTCTTCTTCCCACCAGCTTTCACTTAGAATTCCTTTTCCCTTCCGCCTGGACACTGATGCTGGGAGTCTGATGGGGAGAAAAATGTCGGGTTGGGAGCAGCTGTGTGTGCCTGAAGCATGGCCAGGGGCTTCTCTGGGCCAATTGCTGAAGGAGGGACTGTGGCTCAGTGGGTAAAAAAAAAAAAGCGCTACCTGGCAATCAAAAATTTCCAGGTTCAATCCCCAGCATCTCCATTTAAAAAGACCAGGCTGTGGGTGATTTGGAAGGATTCCACCGGAGACCTTGGCAAGCCACTGCCAATCAGGGGTCTGCAACCTGCGGCTCTCCAGATGTTCATTGACTACAATTCCCATCAGCCCCTGTTGGCCATGCTGGCAGGGGCTGATGGGATTTGTAGTCCATGAACATCTGGAAAGCCGCAGTTTGCAGACCCCTGCCAGGAGACAATATTGACCCTGATTGTCCGATGCAATATGAGGCAGCTTATATGTGTACAGGATTGCTGCAAACCTGGGTTTAAACATTTTAAAGTACATCCATATCTGGGATTTGTTTTCCAGAGGATGGTTCCCTTCACAAAGTAGTGGTCACCACCCGGGGAGCTCACATCATCGAAGAGATCCAGTTGTTCGAGGAGGCGGAACCTGTTCGGAACATGCTGCTCTCCCCTGAAAAAGTAGGTCGCTTGTCTCTGTCTATCAGTTACTTGTGTCTGTAGCTTAGACAAGGGTCCCCCAAGGATGGGGCACATCTGGATTTTGTGAACGGGAAGGTAGGTGCCACCATGAAATGGCTGCTAAAGTGCAGCAGGAAAAGGTCTTCCCAGACTGAACCAGACTGCTAATCCTTTTTCTGCAGGGACCCAAATGATAACAATCAACATTAGAAGCAAGCCTTTATTGGCATAGACAACAGTACAACAGTAATAAAAAACAGATTAAAAAGCATATACAATACAGGTCGAAGGAAATCTACTGGCGTTTAGTAATTTCCAGGAGAAAGTTTGCCACTATCATACAGAGAGAAGGATCAGGGTTGTCCAACAAGTAGTGTAATCTAATTAAATCGGGGAGATGGGGTAAATGTAAAGGAGTAAGATTCACATACTTGGATCTGATTTCCTTGAATTTGAGACATTGTAGTTATTGGTGGGCCAGAGATTCAACTGAGCCATCGTTACATGGGCACAATCTGTTAGCCTTTTCTTGCTTATTAAATCTGCCATGTAACAAGGCAGAAGGCATAACATTAAACCTGGCGAGCATTATGGCTCTCCTTTGAACAGGGTTTATTAAGCAATACAGGTATCAATTCTCTCTTTTTTTGCTCCATGCAACCTTAGGGCATCCTTTACGTGGGCTATTCAAAAGGCATACTGCAAGTATCGCTGGCCAACTGCAGCATGTACAGAAGCTGTGCAGAGTGTGTGCTGGCCCGAGATCCCTACTGTGCCTGGGACCGATTTCACAACAAATGTGCTAGATTCCAACAGGAGGAGGACCTGTGAGTATTTGCAGAATTGAGCTAACTCCGGGGGTCTGGTTGACACATGCAGCAGAACCAGGTGGTAGAGCCCTGCAAAAGTAGAATGGGCTGTACCACTTCAAATTGCAATTCAGGAATCAGAAAGGGAGGAGACAGCTTCGTGCAGGGCGGGTCTATCTGCAGGGGAGCCACAGATCCCAGAGTAGCGGACCCGTGATAATGGATGTAAATTGCAGATGAAAAGGTACTAGCTGGACATTAGGCATTTTTTTAAACAGTGAGAGTCGTTCAGCAGTGGAATTCAGCTGTCTCGAGAGGTGGTCAGCTCCCGCTCTTTTGCAGTCTCTAAGCAGCGGCTGGACAAACACTGGTCAGGGATGCCTTAGGCTAATCCTGCATTGAGCAGGGGGCTGGACTAGACGGCCTGTATGGCCCCTTCCAACTCTATGATTCTATCAGCTTTCGTGGACTAACATGCACGTCTCTGTTGCAGAGATACATAAGAACACAGAGAATCAGGTGTTTAAACAGTGAAATAGTACGGAGGGGGCTGTTGCTTAGTGTACATATTTTGTATAGAGAAGGACTCTGCTTCAAACCCAGGCAGGTGTTGAGTAAGGCCGTTCTTTGTCAGAGGGCTGCTTTGGACAAATGGTCTGACTTGGCACGTGTCAGCATCATGCGTCGATATACGAGATCAGAACAGCATCTAATTCACTACATCACGAGAGCGCCAGCGTGGTGTCGTGGTTAAGAGCAGGTGCACTCTGATCTGGAGAACCAGGTTTGATTCCCCACTCTGCCACTTGAGCTGTGGAGACTTATCTGGTGAACCGGATTAGCTTGTGCACTCCCACACACGCCAGCTGGGTGACCTTGGGCTAGTCACGGCTTCTCGGAGCTCTCTCAGCCCCACCCACCTCACCGGGTGTTTGTTGTGGGGGGGGGGGGGGGGGAAGGGAAGGGAAAAGAGATTGAGTCTTTATACAGGAGAGAAAGGGGGGATATGAATCCAAGCTCTTCTTCTTCATCAGTTGCAGGGTGACGATACTGTCTTTTTGGCTGTCCCATGCTAATAGTAGGGCAAAAGAAAGCCACTAGCCCTGGTAGCTTAAACGGAACAGCCATGTTCAGCGGCAGTCTGCTGCTTCATGAACATATGAAGTTCCCTTATACTGAATTAAGCCATTGGTCCATCAAGTTCAGCTGTGTCTGCTCAGATTGGCCGTGACTGTCCAGGGTCTGATGCATCGGCCTCTTTTCTCCTTAATTGGAGAAAATCCCTTGACTGGAATTGCGGGAGATTGAACCTGGGACCTTCTGGATGCGAAACAGCTGCTCTGCTGCTGAGCTGTGATCCAGGCCCGTTGCCGTTGGAAGCAGGATGTGATATCTGTGCTGTGATCCTGCAAGTCAGTCCTTATGTCCTCTCCACTTCCAGGAATAACTGGCTGCAGGACGTTGAGCAGGGGAATCCCGGTCTCGGATGCCAAGACAAGACCAAACGCTTCAGAACTTTGATGAAGTCTCCAAATGAAGCTGACGACGGAGTTGTAAAAAGTTCAGTGTCAGCCTTTCAGGAGTTCATTAGTTGTCATAAGGGTGTCCGTCCCCCCCCCCCAATATTTTTTTCTTAACTTATTTAACATCCCATTTTCTCTCGCCAAAGCTGGGCTCAGGGCAGCTAACACGTATTTAAAACAATCACTTGCACGACTTTCATACATTAATAGATTAAAACATTTCAGTGTACACCAAATACCCAGATACAATTTAAACACCTCACCCATCAATTATCGATTCTGCTCCCACCACAGTTCTCGATCTTATGGGTGAGAGAGGAGGGATATGAACTCAGGTTGGAGTGGTTGGGTTGGATCCGTTGTGTTAATGACAGCACTTTCCTCTGGAGTAAAGAGCACTCCTCCCTCTCCCCCTCCCCATTTAAAATATGTTGTCCTCTTGCTAAATGCCTGCTTAGATTTCTTGGGAGGCAGACTTAGGAAAATGGCAAGAGAGCCGACAAAATTCCGTGTAACCACAAAGAGGGTAGCCAAACATGAAACCGCATTCCAAAATTTTTGGGTCAATCCATCGGGCTTCCTGAAACCTTTAAGATTTCTTGAGCAAGGGCAGGATATAAATGAAATTAAAAAACACTGATGTAAAAGATTAACATTGTGTCAAACTGGATTTTGGAAACTATCAAAATGGACCGTTTAAAATGGGTCTGCAACTGTGGCTCTCCAGATGTTCATAAACTGCAAATCCCATCAGCCCCCGCCAGCATGGCAGGGACTGATGGGAATTGTAGTCCATGAACATCTGGAGAGCCACAGGTTGCAGACCCCTGGTTCAAAAGAAAACAGAACAGTGGGGGATTCAGTTGCTTCTGAATTGAATGATTCTGCGTTCTGCTCTTACTGCTGCTGTGACAGCAGAGGCATATTTCCACTGGCAACGAATCTCCACGTTGGGGATATTGCCTGCAGTATCTCAACGTGCCTGCTGTTGGCAAACGTTTTGCCTGTTTTTCCAAAAAAACAGTCATGGGTCTATTGCTCTAAGCGTTAGAACTCTGCATTGATGCATCAGCTCTTGATTAAAGCAATTAAAAAGACAATGAGGGAAATGGTGCTGGATGGCAGGTTTATGCATTACCAGAAATCCACACCTTTGCATCAAAACATGGGTATGATGATCTTTCAGGAAGGATAGTACTGAAGTAAATTTCCAGGATGAATGTGGAAGGGGGATGAGGCACATGACAGTATTGGGCAAAAGCACATTAAAGTACCACCAGCGTGGTGTAGTGGTTAAGAGCAGGTGCACCCTAATCTGGAGAACTGGGTTTGATTCCCCACTCTGCCACTTGAGCTATGGAGGCTTACCTGGGAAATTCAGATTAGCCTGTACACTCCAACACACGCCAGCTGGGTGACCTTGGGCTAGTCACAGTTCTTCCGAGCTCTGTCAGCCCCCACCTCACAGGGTGTTTGTTGTGGGGGGGGAGGAGATTGTAAGCCCCTTTCAGTCTCCTTACAGGACAGAGAGGGGGGATATAAATCCAAACTCTTCTTCTTCACCATAGTTCAGATGAAAATGCAGACTAAGTGTCTAGCGTAAAAGCAATTTCTCAAGCCCGGCTCTCATGTCTGAAAGTAGATCGGGTCATTAACTACGCCATAATCCAGGGAGAGGTCCAGTAAAGACTTGGGCATGTTGATTCCTCTACGAAATTGCAGCTCCTTGTGTTTCATTTCAGCTTTGACCTCTTCGTTGAACTCGATGGTACGGTTGTCCTGCCCTCATGCTTCCGCCCTGGCCAATTACACGTGGAACTATCCAACGGGGGAAAAGGCAGAAGGGCTGGTCATGGAAGATGACAAAAACCTGGTCGTTATTGTCCAGAAGGCCTCCCTTGGCACGTACGAGTGCTTGTCCAATGAGAACGGGTACCAGCAGGTAGTGGCCAGGTACCGTGTGCTCACCCCGAAGTACCCCGGCATTCTGGGCCACAGCGACAAAGACGGCATCGCCGAGGAGGGCCTGCCGCACCGGGCCATGCCAGCGGGCAAGCGGAATTCTTACTGGGTCCAGTTTGTGACTGTGACTATACTTCTGTCGATGACCTTAGCTATCGCAGCGGCTTTCGCTTTCTTCACTTACCACGACCGGCTGAAAGCCAAGAACAAAGTTCAGGGGTCCAATGCCCCCGAAGGCGGCAGAGCTCCTGGACAACAGCAGGCCCTCCTGAGCAACAGCCAGAGTGCCCCACAAGGCAACGAATATCAGATGCAGGGCCCCCAGCAAGAAGTGGCCACGAATGGTGCCAAACCCTGCTGTGTGCAGCCCGAGGAGGCTTCTTTTCAAGTGATCGATCTCGACAACAACCGCTTGAACTCCTCCCTGCTGAATGGGGACGACTCCAAAAAGGCCGTGGCGGCGGGCGGGAACCTGGCTTGATTTAGCTCGCCCCCTGCTGGCTGTTCCCGGGAGCAGACCTTTCAAGCCATCGCCTCGGGCTCACAGGCAACCTGAAAAAGAATTCTCGGCCTCTATCCATTTCTATGGCAGCAACTGAAAATACCATCGGAAAACAAGGAATTACCTCTGAATTCAGTTTTTCTCGTCTTGTCTGTACGATGCCACGCAGCCCTGGAAAACTGGCACCAAGGGGCTGGCGGAAATCCTTAACGTTCGCAGGTCTTGGGGGTTCCCCCTCCATCTGCCCTTCCTCCATCGATATGGTACTGGACCCCAGCATTTTCATTGTGACGTCTCCACAGGGTCGCTGGTAGCTGAATTCATAAACCTCTAATGTGAAATGTTTACAGAGATCAGGGACAAACAGGCACCCTCCTCACCTCTCATCTCCTGGGCCCCGTTGGGTTTGGAGAGGTGTGGGAAGCAGGGGTCAAGGCCTTGTGGGTTCTACTAGAAAACTAGACGGTTTTGAGGTTTTGTGATAAACGAGACAGGTCTATGGGGAACACTGCCAAAAAATAAAGGGATGGGGGGGGCATAAAGCAGTGGGTTTAAATGAGGGGGTGATAAACTTAATGGTAAAATACAAGCACAGCCTTACTGTATAAGAGACCAGTGCAGCCGTGGTGTTTGCTCCATGAGTGGGGATCAGAGGCAGACCTATCCTGAGGCAAATTTGGGGCACTGCTGAGGCTGGCAGAGTGAGAGACAGGCTGACATCTGAGCCAGGGAGAGCAAGACCTGCTCAAAGGGTGCGCCATGTATCACCTTATCTGCAAGCGAGGTTGCTGTATGGTGGCACCCAGCAGATGGAGCTGGCCAAATAGGGGCCCTCTTTTTGTCGTCCTGGGATATTGTGAAATGGCAGGGTTCCAGACAGGGTTATCTGTGCTTGCTGACCCCAAATGGGGAGGGAAGATTGAGGCATCTCCACAAGCAAGTGGGCATGCCTCCCTGTGAATTTGACTCCCCACTTAGAGGTCTGTTTGACCTAAAAGGCTGGGTTACAACTGATTCGTGTGTATTTCATGCAAAAAAGAAGAAAGGAAAATTCAGGAAAATTCAAGCACCAAGAAAGAAAAATCTGGATTCTTCTACAGTAGCATATTTTTTCCTCTTATTTTTGCACAATTTATTCCAATATTTTTACTATTTTTGCATAAATTATTGTGGTTTTGTGGAAAGGAGCTAAGCAGGGGCCAGAATGCTCTCTGTCCCCCAAACCACTGGATATCCTGTTCAGCCACCTTCCTTTTGGCTTCTGGGATTTTATATCTCTTTGCTGCCACAAGGAAGAGAAAGTGAAGTTGTGTTTGGATTAGAAAATGAGATTGTCTGGAAGCGCTGCAGTCTACAGATTTGTTTCCCCTGCAGCCTTACAGAATCTTTGCATATGCAAGGCTGTAGTTGAGACCGAATGCATCGTAAGAGCACAAGACCTGGGTTCAAATTTCTGTTCTGCTGTGAAGCTCACTGGGTCACCTCTGATATGTGTGGACATGGGGTGTTCGGAAGCATTTAGACCAAGGCTAGGGTGTCCATGGCATAAATTGGATTCGAACCCCTGTCTGCAAATCAGAACATTATGTGTTCACCTTGCCAGCTTGCATGGGATCTAAGAAGTGTGTGGGACAAAATGTGTACAGCCAGAGAGTGAAGGACATCCCGAGTTCTTGATAACAGTTGAGACAGCAGTCTTATCTTTTTTACCCAGCATGCCCTTCTCTTGGCCTGTGTACACTTTCTGAACCAACACCAAACATACTCAAAGGGGAGGTTGTTCCACCAGGATGGGGGCTGGGCCTTTCTCGTCTTGCTCCAGGTTAGGAGAAAGCCGAGAGTTTCCCTCCCACCTCTTTCTCATTAACAGCTGCGTTTCTCCGAGATGGAAAAATTATTCCGTGCCCATGTAGCGCTTCTGACCTCTAGCGAGCGAAACGGGAAACCACAACTTTTTAAACAATTTTATTAGAGCTGCAGTTTGTTCGCCTTGGCACTTTCCCCTGAATCAGGGACCTTGACTGTTAAAAACACACACACACGCACGCACGCACACACACACATACACACACACGTTTGATTTCTAGGCTTGTTCTGGCCATGGAAACCACTTGGGAGGTGGTTACGTCAAGACAGTATTTATGGTTGAAAGGGCTTGGTTTTTCATTGGTTCCACAGACATGTTGATTTGGGTCAGAGATTCTGAAAGCCCAGAAAGTCATTGGAGCGGGCAAATGCTGTGGACTCAATAATCTGGCTATGGCTCGGTAGCCGAGCTCGAGTCCATTTCGTGGGCTTTTGCATAGAGAGGGACAGAAGAGGGCATGCAGGGTTGCGTTTATGTTTCTGCTTTACAGATAGGGCTGGCCTCAGGAACTGGCATCACTGGCCCAGGGCCCGCCACACGGGCGGTGGGGGGAGTCCACTGGCAAGCATCTTCCCAAGGTCTTTGGAAAGAGCCTTTGTCGGCAGCCGAGTCTGGGTCGTCCTCCTCCCACTGCAAGCACGTTTGTCATGTTTATATGTTAACCTTTGTAAGTGTATACTCGAAACAACTTTGCACCCAGAGCTTTGTGTGAAAACAAACTGGGGGGGGGGGGGTCCCCCATTACTGGGTCTGAGCAGCCTGTGTGGGTTTGTGTGCATGCGTGTTTGTGTGAGAGAAGTGTTCTCGAACTGTGATTTAGATTGTTGTTTCTTCCAAGAGGAAGGCGGGGGGGACAACTATTCTAGTGGGTTATTATTTGTATCAACAGGTTGTATCACTGGAATTCTGTGAGTTGCAAAAAAAAATACAAATCCTAGGAAATCGGTTTAATTCAAGTCAAACAAGTGACGATCTGTAACTTCACTAGGTTTTGTGGCTTTATTTGGGAATCTTGTTCCAGTGGAACAGTTGGATTTGAGTCCAGTGACACCAACAGGATTATCAAGGTAGGAGCTTTTGAGAATTAAAGCTGCCTTCATCAGATACCCCGGAAATCTTCCTGTTCTATAAGCTGCTACTGGACTCAGATCTAACTGTTCTACTGCAGACCAATCCAGCTACCCTCTGAAACTTGTTGCAGTGAGAATTCTTCTGTGCTTTATTCTTCACGCAAATGTTCTTCCAAGCCACTACTACGGGGGGGCACTCCCCTGTTGCCCAAAGGGCATTGTATCCCATCTGAGGCACAGATGTTTGTGTAATCCAATTTAAGCTTTAATATTTGATAAATCCTTATCAAGGGGCCATGGACCCTGAACCAATAAATGATTTATGCCCCTCCCCCTTAGAAAAGCAAATTTGGCAAGGGGGAGGGCATCGTGATCCTGCTATCCGCAGTTCAGCTGATTTCAACCAAAGTAGTTGCCCCAAAGTGGAGACGAAAACTAGTTTGAGTTGCAAATTACTTGAGAGAAGTTTTATTTCCTATAGAATACCCACTCGCACACACACAGAAATAATCTCCCCTGTGTCTTGGACTAGAAACAATAACGCCACCTTTCAACTCTCTTGGGGGGAAAATGTTTCCAGCTTCATTTTCCCTTTTATTGGAGATCGACAAATTTACACCAGTTTGGTGTTTTGATCTTTTCATTCCACGTTGTGTTTATACATTTTTTTTAAAGATGTAAATCTTTGTTGCGTTTATACATGCTATTTTTATTAAAAAATGTGATGTTATTACGACAATCTGATTATTGCATTTGAATTTAAGCAGAAGACTCCTGGCTTGGGTTTTCAACATTTTCTTCAGCCATTCCTTAAGGGGTAGGAAACAGTTGGAGGCAGTTGTTAAGTTGTCTTTTCCATGTTCATTTCAAGTTGTCAGGTCTTGGGTTTCAGAGTCAGTCATCTTCATAGTGAAAGGCTATAACTAGAGTTGTACCAATTGATCAATCTCTCCTCCTGATTGATCCTCCACCTGAGAACCTTTTAAAAAAATTAATATGACCACACCTTCCATTTAAATAATTAGATCTTGCTTTTAGAATGGGAAATTAGACAAAATAGTGGTTGATATAACCGCCCCCCCTTCCCGCAGGGTTGGTGCTCCAGTCACCCAACTCTGCCCCTCCTTGGGTTCCCCCCAGCTCACATCAGATATTTCAAGGTTACTGCCATGCAGGGTTTTCAGGTGCTGTACCTAACAAACTCCTAAGACATTTGGGATGGGACCTGGTCATGTGATGCTGAATAGCAGAAATAATAGTACTCTCATCCACCATTAGCAACTGTTGTCATACTATGTATTGTCAAAGGCTTTCACAGCCAGATTCAACTGTTCTGGTGGGTTTTCCAGACTGTATCACAGAGAGAAGTCTGTTACACACTGTATCTAGTGATACACCTCCATGATACACCGCTGAAGATGCCAGCCACAGATGCAGGCGAAACGTTAGGAACAAGATCCACCAGACCACGGCCACACAGCCCAGAAAACCCAACAGAACCTGTTATCATACTGCCTCAGAATGTGTGCAGAGCCAATAATCAGCTGAAGAAATGGAGCATTCACCCCCATTTAGTCCTCAACTGTGCACTGCACGTAAAATGTATCTGAGTGGTTCATGACAAACTGTGCCCACAAATGGCGCACACCAGGTGGGCTAGCTGACAGCCCTGGAATTCCAGCCTGTCCCCCAAAGAACGAGGCCCCCCGTGCGGCAAAGCCTGAAATCCAGCAACCCAGTTGTCATGCTTACTGTTTCTCAGGATCGTTATAAACATGCTCAGCTACCACAAGCATGGCAGGAATTCCTAACAATGCTAAAACTCCAAATTGGCTTGGTGGGGAGGAGTGTGTCTGTGTGGTCTAGCACATTTGTTGGTTGTCACTACTCCTTTGAACATACCCACACTTCACCTTAGAAGCAATTTAAGTACTGCTCTCTGTCCCACTGGGGCTCTGTGTTCTGAGGTAGGAGGGGTTTGGGATCTGTAGCTGAGAATTCTCAGCAGCCTCAGCAAGCTGCCATTCCCTGGGCGGAGTATATATAACAGTGCATATAAAACTGGATAATTATCAAGTGAAGTCACGCCAAGAGGCAAATTATAATGTGAAACTGGGGACTTTAATGATAGAGAGAGGAAAGAAGCAATACAGTAATTATGAAGAAAATCAGAAGGAGTACAAAAGACGAACAGGAAGACTCAGAAAGAGCCCTGACCTTGATTTGCATATTCACCCTCAACTCCGAAGTCTATTAAACATCTGTGTTTGGATGACCTACTTGGGCAAGAATTAGTGAGTGACCTCCCCCTTATATTCTTCCAGTAGGTTTGAGGTCTTGGAGAAAAACTGAAGACCCAAGTTTTTCTGTTCCCATTTTCCACTTGCCCTCATGAGAAGGATATACAGGAGGGGGAATAGAGAGGAGGCTGTTAACCTGCTTAGAAGTCGGTCTGCTCATTGTCCTCATTAGGGCTGAACTTGGGCACTGTGCCAGGGGTCTCTACTTTCCGCAAACACCCATGTGCTCCAGCGTCATTTTGTAAGGGCTGCTTCCTTTGAAGCACATTCCAGACCTGTCCCTCCCTGGCATCAAGAAGTTCAGTACTGCTTCTCCCATCCCTGGCCTGAAAAAGGAGGTGGCATTTCTCACTCATGTTTCACCCTTCACATTTCCTACAACAGATTTGATCTCTACAGCTGAGAGTGGTCCTCACCTGTCCTGAGTGGATCAATTATTCTTCTGACCACATCATGTTTTCATCAGGCCTCTAAAATTTCTCCTTTCTCCTGCCTTGCTGCCCGCAGCAGTTAGTAAACAGTGTATATCCCTTATGGATGAACACTTCATGCATCTGATGAAGTAAGTTTTGACTTATTCTGGAATAAAGTTGGTTAGTCTTTAAATTGTCACTGGACTCCTGGCAATGATGATGTTATCTTTTCAGAATTACCCCAAAGTGTGTCACTCGCTGCATGAGGTTGCCTTATAATGAACCAGACCATTAGATCCACCAAGGCCACTATTATCTCCCCTGACTGGCATCCCAGGCAGAGCTTAATGAAAGTGTATCATGAGCCTTTTCTTTTATTTATTGGTTATATTTATATACCGCCCTCCCCCCAAAGGGCTCAGGGAGGTGAACAACAAAATAGAAATAGAGCACATAGACTAAAGACTCTCATTCCTTCTGATGAAGAGAGCTTTGATTCTTGGAAGGTTGAACAGAGGTGTAGCTGGGCCAGAGTGTGCCCGGTGCGCACTCTGTGTCCCCCCACCGTGGTGCCCTGCCCCCGCCCCCACTTACCTTAGTGCAGGCTGCAGAAGCAGCCTGTTCCCTTCAGGCTGAAAATGGTCTGGTGGGAACGACACTTTGGAAGGTCTCCTGGGAAGTGTAGTTCCCACCAGGCCGTTTGCAGCCTGAAGGGAACAGGCCGCTTCTCCAGCCTGCACTGTTTTACAAAGGTAAGTGGGGGTGGGCCGCCGCGGGAGATTTTCCGCCCCCCAGTGCGCACCCAGTGTATCACACATACCCCAGCCCCCTGGTAGCTCCACCTCTGAGGTTGTGCCCCACAATCTTGTTTGTCTCTAAGATGCAGGCCAGTGCGGCTACTCTCTGAAAACTGGTTTCCTGTCTTAGGCCTCCCTCAGTTGTTACCCTTCTCAATTGGCTTATCGCCCAGATCCATCCATCTGCCAAATTATCTGGAAGTCTTCAGCCTCCAAGGACGCTGTTCTTGTCTTGGAAATGGATAAACAATCAAGCTGCAGCAAGCCGAAAAAAGAAAAAGCCGAACAAGTAAGTGTCGCTCTGCTCTTTCAGTCCAAACAGTATGAAGTATTTCGGTTACTACAGAATTTGCTTTCTAATTTCAACTTTTATTTTTCCAACCTCTCATATGGCAAAGATTACAACAGTAGAGGGAACAGCGGTGTAAAACTATCTCTTTAATGCTGGGTATAATATCTTGTAGAAAACAAAGGTGTTCGCACTTGCAAATCCCATAAACATGCACATAAACACATTTTATATGTTACATTATGAACATTCTGAACAATACAGTTTATGTTGTCAAAGCGACAATATAATTTCAATAAGAAATAAATATTGCTGATTTCCCCCGAAATTTACAGGAACCATGCCACTACCTCCCGGCTACCAAATTTCTGGAAATCTTACATCTTTAGATTGGATTAAGTCTTGCCTTTATTGTGGGTTTTTCCAGACTGTGTGACCATGGTCTAGCAGTTTTAGCCCCTGAAGTTTTGACTGCATCTGTGATGACATCTTCAGAGGCATGACCAATTACGTTGGGAAATTTTTGGAGATTTTGGAATGCAGCCTATATAGAGGGTAGAGTTTAAGGAAGGGGGGGGGGGGCTCTGCAGGATCCACCCTCCGATGCAGCGATTTCATCCAGGGAAACTGATCTCTGCAGTAGCAATGCTAGATCTCCAGGTTCTACCTGGAGGTTGGCAACCCTTTCAGACAACCATAAAAGATCCAACCCCCTGGCCGGAACTATGAGGTTTAATGTTGGTAGCCTTTAAAGTACCACAAAATTTCTATTTTAGTTATTCGTTATATTCCCGAATTAAGCCAATGCAGATAGTATAATGGAGCCTCCCTGACCAGAGGCAGTGCACCTCAATAAAAAAAATAGGAGGAACCCCCGCCCCACAAACACATGCATAGGGGTAGACACGGGGAGATATCCTGGAAAGAACGAAGTCTTCAGACGGGAAAAAAATGTAACACGACTTACGCGCCTTTTTCAACCTGATCCACTTGGCGCATTCGGGGTGTGGGGCTCAGAGAGCAAACAAAACCGAAGGCCACAGAGAAAAAGAAAAATGTGTACAGCCGGCCCTCGATAGACCAGGAGACCCCCTCAGTCAACGGGAATATTGCACGGCGGAAACGGAATTCAATACTTTAATATTGAGACGCACTCTAGGAGGCAGTTCTCTATGATTACAAGTGCGGCCGTCCTACTATCTCTATGTCGAGTCCTCCCTACAACTTCGCATCGGGTCTGACGGAGAGGAAACCCGGTTGTCAGCCCGGAAATAGGGCCCCGTGGGCTTCTCACTTCCTCCTCTAGTGCCCAACGTTCGCCTTTCCTCCCTGTGCGCGCGCAGCTTTGCCTTCCCCGCCCCACCGCCGGCCTCTATCTCCGCTCCTGTCCGAGAAGCAAGCGTAGTAAAGCGAATGGAAGCCGACCCGGGCCTGCGTTGCCAGCACATAAGATGGAGGCGAAGGCGCTGAGTCGCGGGCGGCCATTGGCTCGGGCGGGAGGCCAGAAGGCTCCGCCCCTTCGCCGAGGGCTTCTCTCGGACCGTGTGAGAGGAAGCGAGAGAAGAGGAAATCCGGGCCTGGCTGGGGGGCGCCCTGGGGCAGAGGCCCCAGCCTGGGGCCAGAGGAAAGGCAGGGCCGAGGCGAGGCGCCCAACCGCCGCCTGGAGGTTGGTGAGGGGGAGGCGCAGGTTCCTGGGAGGGGGGAATTTGAAAAGGGGCAGAGGCACATGCTGGGGAGTGAAGATCCCAGGGTGAGAAAGAGGGCAGTTCTGGGGAAGGGCAGGTTATCGGGGGAGGGGGGAGTTCATTTAAAATGGGGAAAGAGCCCACTTTGGAGGGCGTGATCAGCTTTATAAAAGAGGGTCCACATTCTGATGGCAGGGTAGATTCTAAGGGCAAAATGTAGATTAAGTGTAAATTCACACCCCAAATCCCAATGTTTGAGGGGAGGTAATTGAAATAGGGAGTGTTTGAGAAGCTTATAAAAGAGAAGGCTGAGTATGAGATTATATAAGGCAAGGCTGAGTATGTACAAGGGTTGGGGTTGCCCAAAAATGTGAATTGGTTTCTTCATCATCTCTCCAAACAGATTTGGGGATGGATCTCTCACAATACTAGAACCGGGGGGGCATACATTGAAAATGCTGGGGGGAAGAATTAGGACTAATAAAAGGAAACACTTCTTCACGCAACATGTGATTGGTGTTTGGAATATGCTGCCACAGGAGGTGGTGATGGCCACTAACCTGGATAGCTTTAAAAGGGGCTTGGATAAATTTATGAAGTCAATTTATGGCTACCAATCTTGATCCTCTTTGATCTGAGATTGCAAATGCCTTAACAGTCCAGGTACTCAGGAGCAACAGCTGCAGAAGGTCATTGCTTTCACATCCTGCATGTGAGCTCCCAAAGGCACCTGGTGGGCCACTGTGAGTAGCAGAGTGCTGGACTAGATGGACTCTGGTCTGATCCAGCTGGCTTGTTCTTATGTTCTTATGATGGTGAATTTGTCAAATGGGGGGGATAGAAGTAGAATATGTAAGAAGAAGAAGAGTTTGGATTTATATCCCCCCTTTCTCTCCTGCAGGAGACTCAAAGGGGCTTACAATCTCCTTGCAAACAAACACCCTGTGAGGTAGGTGGGGCTGAGAGAGCTCCAAGAAGCTGTGACTAGCCCAAGGTCACCCAGCTGGCGTGTGTGGGAGTGTACAGGCTAATCTGAATTCCCCAGATAAGCCTCCACAGCTCAGGCGGCAGAGCTGGGAATCAAACCCGGTTCCTCCAGATTAGATTCACGAGCTCTTAACCTCCTACGCCACTGCTGCTCACAGTGAGCTAGTGTTGGAAAACAGGGGAACCTCACTGAGAATTTGAGAATGGGGAAAGCGCCCACTTTAAAGGGAGTGATCAACCCCCTAAAAGAGGGTCCTGGTTCTGATGGCAGGGTAGATTCTAAGGGCAAAATGTGGATTAGGGATAAATTCTCGCCCCAAACCCCAATGTTTGTGAGAGGAGGTTACTGGGGGGAGGCACTTGAAATAGGGAATATTTGAGAAGCTTATATAAGGCAAGACTATGTAGAAGGTTTGGGGTTACCCAGGGCAAAGCAGGGAGGGGTAGTAAATAGCAGGTACGTGTACAAAGCCTAGTGTGAATGCTCTAGCCTAATGAAACTCCAAAGATTGGATATTGTGGAACCTTTATTGGGAGAGGGAGAATTTGCTAAAAAAATTGAGAGGAGGAAGAGGACTGTTATTGAGGGGGAACATATGTGAATTGGTTTCTTCATCATCTCCCAAAACAGGTTTGGGAGTGGACAGTTGGTGAATTTGTCAAATGGAGGGAATAGTAGTGCAATATGCAGTGTGGCAATGAGCTAGGGAACCTCACTGGGGATTGCTAATATGATAGTGAATGAAAAATGTTTTCTGGGGAATAGAGAAGAAGAGTTTGGATTTATACCCCACCTTTCTTTCCTGTAAGGAGACTCAAGGTGACTTACAAGCTCCTTTCCCTTCCTCTCCCCACAACCGACACCTTATGAGGTAGGTGGGGCTGAGAGAGTTCCAAAGAACTGTGACTAGCTAGCCCAAGGAGTGTGGAAACACATCTAGTTCACCAGATAAGCCTCAGCCACTCAGGTGGAGGAGCGGGGAATCAAACCCGGTTCTCCAGATTAGAATTCACCTACTCTTAACCACGCTCGTGGTAGTTTCAGGTTTGAGGGGTGTAGTCTGTATATGAGCACACAAAGCTGCCTTATAGTGAATCAGATAATTGGTCCTTCAAGTATTGCCTACTCAGACTGGCAACTGCTCTCTATGGCCTCAGGCAGAATTTACAACCTGATCCTTCAAACTGAAGATGTGAGGTATCGAACCTGGGACCTTCTGCAAGCTGAGCAGATGTTCAGCCACTGAACTTGAAATAAAAAATTTGAGAATAGATTTCTAGTGAAGGCTTATCGTTAGGGATAAACTGTAGGACAAAATGCCTATTGCTGTGTCAGACACCAGTAACTGGATAAACAAATCCTTATGTATCTGTTGGATATGAACTTTCCACAGCTCTTTCTTTGAGCTCTGCAATTTAAACTTGTTTACTGATTTGCAACCATGTGCCTGGCCACTAGTTTACCACTTGGGTACATACCATGGTGTTTGTGTCCTCCTAGAAGTTTAAGTTTGTTGAAGAAACCAGAATTCTGGCATTCAGGTGAATGGAAATGCAGAATGTTGTCTCTTAAAAACAGGGCCAGGTTTATCTGCCTAACTGGTCACTCACCAGAAGCACATACCAAGACTGCAAAAACGTGTGTCTGTGAAATCCACTGACAAGTGCATCTGGTGTGAAGGACTTGAGATGCTGCAGACTGTCTTGGATGGGATTCAGGTTTTTGCTAACGGGGTTGCTTTGTATAACTTGCTTGCCCTCAGCCTTAAGATGGTCCATGTGATCAAAAAATCACACCCATTTGTACACTGGTAGCATCTATGGAATCTGATTCCCATCTGCAGTTTCGACAGTGGCTGGCCGCTTCTTGTTTCTTCCTTCCTCCGTGTGACTGTTGAAGAAACAGATGACATTTTGTTTATGCAAGCGTGTGTTCTTCTTCTGGATTCCTGTTTTGCAAAGCATTCTGCTGGCTGTCCTTGTGGAGTTTTTTTATTTGTGACTTGACGGGTAATCAAATGTCCTTGATTGTATGATCCTGAAGCCACGTTTGTAGTAGAGTTGCATTGCACTGGCTTTGTTTTTCTTTCAGTTTTTCTCAGGTGATAATTGGATGCCCCACCTTTCAGGTTATGACCTTGTTATGTGATGGGATTCATTTTTCCTCACTGCAAACGGGGGGAGTAAAATGTGTTGCCACATAATAGACTGCCTGCACCTAACCATTGGACTTACGTTGCAAGTTGGGCAAAAACGTTGAAAAGTTCCACTATTTGGCTATGCTAATCCCTTATGAACATCCCAGAGATGAGTTCAGAATTAAAATTAGAAGTGCGGGCTTATATTCCAGCTGGTTTGACCTCCTTCTGTCCCTTTTGAGGTCTGTGCAGAGTGCGTTAGACTCTTGCTGTGCTCTGGATACGACCCAACCCCTTATTCCGGAACCTTTCCTCTCGTCCAGAGTACAAAAGAAGCAGCTTCATTGGCCAAAGAAGCACGTTCAGCCAGAGCTGCAACTCCTTGTAAATGTCGGCTCGGTTAATGTGCTGAAAGGGGACAAAATGTGCATTCCTTGGTCTGTTTTTTTAATACGCAGAGCGCCGCGTAGTAAATAAACTGTCAGACCTGGGCGAAGAAAAGTACAGAACAGATTAAACAAAACTGAAGAAGCTGACTGGTGTAAACAAGCAAGGGAGAAAGTGGCTAAATTAAAACTTTTATTCCTTAGAAGAGCAAGATTCAAGTCCAGGAGCACCTTAAAGACCAACAAGATATCCATTTTCAAATGTCACAGCTTCATCTGTCAGACTGGTATCTGACAGAAGGAGGTTTGACTCTGGAAATCTTATTGGGTCTCTAAGATGCCACTGGTTTCAAATCTTACTCTTACTGACTAACATGGCTACCCACTTGACATTTTCACTCCTTAAAATAAAAGAACTTCGGGTCACGCAATTAAACTGGTGAAGAGTGGATTTAGTACAGACTACAGCTAAGTTAACGAATTGCTCTTACCATAATTTACTTCGTTTACATCTCACCTTTCTCCCCAATGGAGACCCAAAGCGCCTCACATCACTCTCCTCACTTCTATTTTGCCCTCACAACAACCCTGTAAGGTCGTTTAGACTGGAGAGGGTATGAGCGGCCACGGCCATTTAGAATGCGTTTTGTCTGCTTCTGTCTTTGAAGTGTTGCATAACTGATGACTCCGGAGACGTAAATGGTGGTAGACAGGCCACTGCAACTGGTTAAGTATTTGATAGCTATTACGGGCTTGCAAGTCTGCTGAAAGCCAGTTTTGTATTACTTAAAAAACCAACACATTTGTAGCATGCGATGGGGCCTTCTCAGTTGGCAGAAAGATGTACATAGATAGAACAGAAGAAAGGAGGCCAAGAAACGCAGCGATCCAAGAACTGCAACATTACTGTGCAAAGAACAAATGGAAACAAGACCAAGTCAGTGGCATAAACAAGCCTATCAGATGCAAGATAAGTAGCTTGCAGGGAGCTAGCTGCTCCCAGCCTCTGTGGAGCCCAAGTCTGGTCACGTGAAATCTGCAAAATTCCAGTGTAGGGGTTTCACACTGGAGTTCTTTTTTGAAACTTTTTTGGTGCGGCATAGCAGCTTTCAAGTTTTCCAGGGAGGCTGTATTGCCACCCCTTGTTTCCATTCGTACCAAACATCTGATTCGAATTCCTCATTTCTCTTGTGTACAGTCAGTCTGGTTCAGTCTGTTTTAGTGGCCAGAGCCGGCCTTGTTGGCACGCGGCAGCGGAGTGTTATTTATTCATTTGTTTTGCTCATCTGAGCAATGTCTTCTTCAGGTGCCAACCAGTAATTGGGCAAAATCAATCATTCCCCCGCACTTACCTTCTCCATCGGGGCCCCCACCTTGTGGAATGGTCTGTCTGAAAAGCTCATAGGCTGTCATGGCACAGTGCATACTTTGCATGCAGAAGGGTCCCAGACTCAGTTTTTGGTAATGAAGCTGAAGGGATTAGTCTCTGCTCGAGGACTTGGAAAACGGCTGCCAATCAAAATACACCGTTGTAGGCCAGTGGGAGGACTCAGTATGTTGATGGCTCACATATGGTACATATTCTGTCTTGGAGTAGACTTGTGGCAGGCAGTGGAGCAAGGAGCTGAGGATGGTGATTGCCATGTGGGGTTGAGGGGGTTTGAGGAGTGTGGCTCAAGGAATTTGCCCAGCCTCCGAAACCTGAATCTGTTGGGCAGGTGTGTACACACAGGTGACATTGATCTGCTTGGCTGAAATAGCACTAGGAAATTCTGGAATTGCCCCATGCGAGGTTGCCTGGTAGTTAAGATAATTTAGTAGTCTTAATAGCACAGACTGGCCCAGCTCATCAGAGTTTGAATTCTAAGCAGGTCGGTGACTACTTGGATGGGAGACCACCAAGGAAGGCACATGTCACAACACGGAGGCAGGCAAACCACCTCTGCTCATTGTTAGCCCTGAAAACCCCTTGAGTTGGTTGCTTCTTGACCAAACTTAATTATTATATGAACTATATGACATTTCAAGGCAGTGGTTCTCAACCTTCCTAATACCGCGACCCCTTAATACAGTTCCTCATGTTGTGGTGACCCCCAGCCCTAACATTTATCCATTTTACAGATGGAGAACACTGATGCAGAGAGTCTTAGGCGACCCCTGTGAAAGGGTCATTCGACCCTCAAAGGGCCCGTGACCCCCAGGTTGAGAACCACTGTTTTAGGGGGATCTCCTGCCTTGCTGGGCAGTGGCTCACCACCGGAGATGAGGAGCTCTGTGTGATGACGCCGTGCTTATGGAATTCTCTGTCCACGTACATTCATTCACCTGGTGCCTTGCTTGTCGACTGTGGGATGACCAATAATCATGACCAGAGCTTTGTTTTTGTGGATGGATTGTATGCAGTTGCTTTTTATTTAATTTAATAATAATTAGCAATGCTGGGGAGGTTTGTATTAATATTACTTTCTCTATATTAGCCACATTGGAAGTTCTGTGAATTGAAAAAAAAACTTGAGATACCAAGATTTGGAATAAATGTCAGCATGTGTAGATTTCTGAGAATTACTTCACTGAAAATATAGGGAATCTTTTCTGTCACTGAAAGTAGACAACATTTTTGAAGGGCAGAATAGAACGTTCCTGCTCCCGCCCCGCCCTGCCCCCCCCGCCCCCACCCCCCCGTTGCAGCTTGTTGACCTCCATGCAGTGCTGCCCTTGGGAGGACTAGGTTCTCTGAGGAATTGTCAAAAAGGGGGCTCTGTCATGAGAAGGGGGAAGGGGCTGGGAATTGCTAGCGTCTGGATCTAGCCCAAAGGTTCAAACCTTCAGGACTATGAAACAAAACCTTGAATCGAGTGTAGAGGCAATGGGGAGCGGGGGGAGGCAACATTTAGAAGCTGGAGAATCTGTGGTGGGTTAAAGACTCTAGGAATTATGCTGGCTGCCATGTTCTCCCTGTTCCCTTGTCATTCCAATCTTGGTCAATCTGCTGAGGCTCCCAGTTTGTTTCTGGCCACAAATCAAGGTCCTGGTGCTGACCTTTAAAGCCCCCAACCTGGTGGAACACTCTCCCCCCAGCCATCCAGGGCCTGCAGGACTTAGAACAGTTCCATAGGGCCTGCAAGACGGAGTTGTTCTGCTGGGCCTTTGGGGAGGTCGGCCGTTGAAGGTGCCGTCCCCTGCGCCCCATATTCCACCTTGGGGGCTTGTCCATATTATGCCGACCACCCAATGAGTCCATGCTTATGTCATCATCTGATTTTAAGATGGAGATTGGAGCTGGTTGTTAATTGCATTTAACTGGTATTTTAAAATGTTGTTTTATTGATCATGATTTAATGTGATCGTTTTATTGGTTGTACACCGCCCAGAGCCCTTTGGGGATGGGGCGGTATATTAAATCTGATATATATAAAAATAAATAAATATATGGTTTGAGGCCAGCATACCTGAAAGGACCCCCTACTTCCTTCTGAACCTACCCAGCCACCATAGTCACCTTCTATGGACTTGCCTCAGGTGCTTCCATGTTTTGGGGTAGGTTTTAGTAGTTTTAAAATGTGGTTTTATTAAGCATGTTTCGATTTGTTAGCCACCTTGGCAGCCCTTGTGAGGGCAGAAAGGTAAGAGATACATTTGGTTAAAAAAAAAACAACTCTCAGATAAACCATTCTCTCATTCCACAGAAAGTTTGAGATTCTGTAAAAAGGAAAGGCCGAAGACTTTGCAGTCTCTTGATACTCAGGATGAATGTTGAAGAGATTCCTTGGTTGCCTACAAATTCGCTTGTGCTGCATGATCACTGAAAGGTACCGTTCTTTCTTAGAAGAACTGTCTTTGTCCAGGGTTTTTGGCCACTTGGCGCTGGCTCATTTCCACCATCACAACAACCCACAGTTTGCGCTACCCACAAACCAGGTCACAGTTTAGAGTACAAGCTACCTGAGCCTTGAAATGTGGCAATGGAACATGGCCTAGAACAGTGATGGCGAACCTTTTCGAGACCAAGTGCCCAAATTGCACCCCAAAACCCACTTATTTATCGCAAAGTGCCAACATGGCAATTTAACCTGAATACTGAGGTTTTAGTTTAGAAAAAACGGTTGGCTCAAAGGCATGCATTACTCGGGAGTAAGCTTGGTGGTAGTCAGTGTAGTCGTGCACGCGGAGTCACCGTAAGAACGAGACGAGACGCGGAGATATCATCTGGTGGAGAGTACCAGCAGCGGGAGCGCGGGGGTCCGTGATCCTGGCAACTCTGCCGGCGTGCTAGTTCCTGGCACCTTTATTAGGCTTTATGCGGGCGTGCAAGGGAGGCCGGATCGGTAAGCAGCCGGAGGGCGGAGATCAGATCATCATGTGATGCATGATCTCATCGGGCTGGTACGTGTGGGAGGAAGTGTCCGCGTCTGGGTCTAATCCACACCTGGGGGCAAAGGCCCCATTGTCCCTTTGTATGGACACATCTGCGGTGGCGCAGCCAGGTAGTTCATGACCTGTGACTCACCGGGTGTGGAGGATGGGGAGCTGGCCACCAGAAGGCCGTGAAGTTGGGCCAGTGTGCTACGCCTACTCCACGGTAAAGGCTGGGTCAGTGGTGCATCCCTACATATCCTCCTTTTTTATGTTTTAGGCCGAAGTCAAATGGTTGCTACCGACGAAGGACGCCACCGCTCGCCTGCTGGTCGAAGGTTTGTGCAAATACGATGACCTGATTGGCGTATGTAAGGGAAAGTCGTGAGGGCTTTGCATAATGCTATATGCGCTAGTAGATATACAAGGATGGTGGATCCGGCGAGGAGGCACATAATTAAGCCAATATTAAAATTGGTATGCATGCTGAGGCCATCCTCTGGTAGCTAGCTCCACATGACCACCAGGCAATACGGCCATATTTCAGATTGGATACAACATCTTGCAACTCATGCACCTTCATGTGAATCAATTGGGAATTATCAGAGAGATTAAACAACACATATTCTTTACATCTCACAACCCCATGCATTAACAACAAATAGTCATTAGCGCACACATTTATCTTAGGGTTGCTTTGATCATTCCTGTTTCCGGAAGCCGCCGCCCAGAGCAAATGGAGGTGAATTGATGGATTTCGCGAAGGGCTTAGGCCAGCCGCCAATAGCTCCCGATGCCAGAGGCGTAGTCCCAATTCCACCAGGGAAGCCAGCGAGAGACAAACCTGTCTTTGAGAGGGTAACTGGCGTCATCTCGCAGGAGGGTCGAAGAGGAAGGGCGAGCCGAAGGGCGCTGAGCTCCCGGAGGTGGGCTCTCCGAGGAACGATAGTAAGACGCTGGAGACAACAAAGAGTCCGCAGAGAGTCGGGCAGGATGTGAAGTTGAGTTCTTCCGCAAGTCCAGAACCAACCTTGAGGGAGTAGGATGTTCCCGTACACGGGGGGGATGTCTTCCACATGCGTGCAGTTCCAACTGGCCGAGCCGGTGAATGGGCTCGGTCCGATTTCTCGTCCCGGCGCGCCGGAGATGCGGGCGCAGGTGTTTGACTGGTGGTTGGCAACAGTTTTGGTTAGGAGGGAGAGAGAGCCGGCCGGGAGGGTCTGGACGATGGGTCCCCAGTCAGCGCTCATTGAGTACTTGATGGACGAGGCGTTCATAAAGGAATTCAGGCCAGATTCCTCTAGGACAGGGGAACCGCCCGAGACGCATGCTGCCTTCTGTTCCCTGCAGACCGCGGCTCCACGGTGGTCTGACTTTCCCCGTGGTGGTGTTCAATTGCCCACGTCGGCTGGCCAGCTCACCACCCCCGCTGGAGCTGGCTGGCTTTTCCAGCTGCTGGCGAGGTTGAGCCGCCAAGTCCTTGTCCACCCTGCAGGCAGCAGGGCGATGCATCAATTGCCCGCACGACCGGGCTGATCGCACCGTAGGGCTTCCTCTCGCCCACCCCGCTGGAGCTGGGCGGGCGCTTCCCCGGCGGCCAGCAAGGCCGAGCTGCTGGCTCCCATCCTGCCCACCCTGTAGGCAACAGGGCGGACGATCCAGCGCTCTTCTCAGAATGAGCGAGTAAAGTTAAAACCCTATACAGTGGTTACCTTTATTTTAAATGTCAAAAAATTATTTTGCGCTCCAAGGTTTCTTTTCCCGCGTGGAAACGGATCCAAATGGCTCTTTGAGTGTTAAAGGTTCCCTACCCCTGCCTCAGGAAATCCCCAGGCCTTTGCAAACGGGAGTGACAGGAGCTTAGCAAACTCCTCACCTGCAGGTAATTCGCCCAGGCAGAAGGTGGTGACGCTGGGCGGGCGGCAGCAACCGCCTTCCCAGATGTTGGTCTGACCAAAGCCACAAAGCAGGCCACCGACCGCCACCGCAGGAGGCAGGCAGAGCAGGCGGCGAGATGCAGCGACCGCGAGCTGCAGCGACGGACAAGCAAGATAGGCGTAATAGAGGTCCTCGGGTGTTCGGGTGGCCTTGCTGCGTAGTACCCTTGAGTTTATTGGTGATTGCTTCTTTACCAAATATCTGGCCTTTAATGTTTAAGGCCGGGCGCGTCTAACGTAACGAGGACAGGGTCCCAAAAGAGATCCACCCATCTCCGATGGCTATTTTCAGTGCCATTCCACGGCCATCTATTATGGCAGTCGGTTCAGGGATCTGTGGTGTAGAGACTGTTCCTTTCCCCAGGGTCGGTTCCGCCAGCCAGCCGGTGGCGGAGGCCGGCCTGGAACGGCGGAGCTACTGATCGGCTGAGTAGGCAGGTTGTTTCGCATCCCATGGAGCGCAGGGGATGTTTCACCACTACCCTTTCAACCGTCGGATGAAAGGGCAAGAGTAGGTCAAACACGCCATCAGGCTGCCAAGGCGAGGTCCGAGAGTCTGGCTGGGCGGGGCGAGCGAATCACTTTAGGGAAATCGGGTATGCATACTTAATTTGCTTTATAAAGGGACTTTAGGAGTGTTTTCCGGCCAAGGATTGTGACCAGAAACAAAGCAATCAGACGATTAAAGTGAATTCCCACCGCAAAGAGGAAAATTTCCCGCAAAGAGACGTACCACCGCGGACCCAGATGCCGACCGCAAGGCTAAGGGTGCTATGGAAGTTGTGATTAGGATTCATCTTGGGCAGGACGCCGCCACCAGGATCGCCTGCGGGCTGCCCGCCGCCGGCCTGCACGCTTGAATTCATTACAGCTGGCCCGGGCGCTTTTACGCTTCACTCACCTGGCCATTTGCCAGGATCCTATGAGGAATCCTGCGCCGCAGCATCCCTAACTTAGGGCCTGTCTCCTGGTGCCGCTGCGGTACCCAGGATGGGCCCAGATTTTAATCCAGGAGGCCAGCTCACACCGCCTCCCTGTCGGTAGTAAAAAAATAGAAGGAGAGGGAGGAGAAGGGAACAGCCCCGGGCGGTAAAGCCAGGAGGTGAGCCTGCAAACACAGTCGGGTCAAGATTTCCGCACGGAGAACGGCGCGGGGTGGATTTATCCATCCCATATCGCGTCGCTTTAACCCCGGCCTTCCGCGAGGCCTCTTCCCCAAAGGTTTACGTATGTCCAGAACAATGGGCGGACTCATGAGCTGCCGCTGAGTCCAGGGTTGCACCGTGGAGCTGGCTGGATCGCCCGGCCTCGCGCCTGTTTTCCACCCCCCAGATACAAGGGCAGGCCCGCTGGCCACTGATCAGGCCACCGTCACCTCTAATGACGCCGCGAGACGGGCGCCAGTGTCCACCAGTTCCTCGGAGTGGGCCTCACCGGTGAGCTCCAGGCACGGGCCAGCTTTCCCAATGGGCGCTCCACTGCTGCAATGGTACGTCACCGGCTGCCCGCCTCGTGGGCCTTTATTGAATCACGGCGTTTATGCTGGTGGAGAGATTAGCTAAAGAAGCGGTCTCCGCCGCAAGCCCGCGGAGGTTCACCACCTGGATGGATAACCCTGGCGCGCGGAGTCGGCGACCCCGGATTACGGAACAATCCCGCCCAGCAGCAGATAAGCTTTTGGCAGGGCACTGCCTACCGGTCCGCAGGGATGGGGTCGCCGCGGACAAGTGGGGGCAAACGGTAGTAACTGTGGGGAACTTTGAAAGAAATAGCCGGGTGCAGATGAGCCAGATGCCACGAAGAGGGAGGCGGTCTGGATTTTTGGGTCTCCAACAGCTCCCTCCCTTGGTCCTGGGCTAGAGCACTTCACAGCTCTCTAATGGCATTCTCTCCAGCGGAAGCCTTCTGGCACCACCGCATCTGAGCCTGGGGCTTGCCCAGCCCCTTCCGGGACTCCTCCGGCCGGGGTTGTAGGCCCTCCAGGCAGCCTACATTCCCTTCAGCGTCCCGCCTGGCTTGGCCAGCCACCAACCCAGTCCTGCGTGGAGAGGGCTGCGCTAAAAGATTGGCTTGGTGGGCGGTAGGGATATCCTGGCAGACTTTAAGCATGTCGGCCAGTCTTTATCTTCCCAGCCGTGATCTTCCCGCGCACCAGTGAGGCGCTTTGGCAAGGCGAAGAGGAGCCTATTTTGGGGCTCTTATCTACCGTTCTGCGCCCCCTTGAGCCTGTTCACAACCCAGCATAGGGCCCTGAGGCTTTGCCCGGATGCTGAGAAGCGCTTTGGGTGCCATCCGCCAGACCGCGCACGCCTTTATAAGCACTCCGTGAGGCTTATCAAGCCAGGCATTCCCGCAGGACAATCTGATACGGGGATCATGTTCACCGCCGGGTAGAAGCAGCGGCGTGCCGAAAATGTTCCCCGTTATGACTGATGGCGGTAACGCCTCCCAAACCACGACAGGGCGCGGGTTTAAAAGCATGGTTGTCCGGGGTCCTCCGACCATTAGGGTGGTTCTATGCATCGCTTCCTGGCAGCGCCTCTATAGGGGCTGGTGATTCCTACTCCGCATTGCCTTGGCGGAGCTTCCAGTGAGGATGCTGTAGCCTATGGGACGGTACTCAACAAGTCGCTGGATTCATCACCTCCCCCCCCTTCCGGCCAGTGCACACGGGCATATTGTGAATACTGCATCAAGCCCGCCAGTTTTTTTTTTTTTTTGCAGATCGTGGCTGGGATGCTCTGCTAGGTTTGGTGCCGCCCACACGCGGGGCGCCTGATGGAGGCAGCGGGCTTCAGAAAATGAAGGCGGGCGAAGGGAGGAGGATGCACGGGCCGGGCCGCTGGGAGGATTTGAAGGCTGAGGCGAGGGAGGCAGAAGGAGGACAGGTGGCCCAATTTAGTGGATAGAAAGTCTGGGTGCAGTCTGAAGCTGAAGGGTCGAAGGAGTGGCTGGCATGCAAGATGAGATTCTGGCGACCTCGTGGTATTGATGGCTTTTACATTAAAGAATACCGCCAGTAGCAGCACAACGGGCGCTACGAGGCTCTGTGAAGAGTGCTCTATGCCTTCCTAATCCTTAAGATTCAATGTCCCCTTCCGGCAAATTGGCGCGGACATTGAGCTTCAATCTCCTCAATCCAATTTGGCGAGCTCCCTCTCTTTACGAGACCCTGCCGCTACGCTTAACGCCACTCCGCTAACGCGGCTTGTCATAAGCCCTGCTTTTGCGCTCCCATACTTACCGCTGTTTCGGCCGGACGAGAGAGAGTGTCCTGAACTCGGTCTCGGCTCTCGATCCGTTTACAGGCGGCACCTGCACGTCTCCTGGATGCCGATCCAGCTGATCGCCGCCGGTACCGCCGCCCCTTTCCCAGGCGCACGGCAAGCAGGGTGGAGGTTCGAGCTCGTGGTTTCGCACCAGGTTGTGGTCGCGGCACGCTGAGTCACCGTGAAGAAACTGTAGACGACGCTGAGATATCATCTGGTGGAGAGTACCGTTGCTGGAGCCAACCAGCATCCGGCAACTCTGCCAAAGGCGGCGGTTCCCTGGCACTTTGCTGGCGCGCAGCGCGCTATATGACGCAGGCCGGGGAGAGGCGAGGAGACTGGGAGCATCATCATAGTGATTGCATGATCTCATGCCGGAGCTGGTATGCGATGATGTGGGAGGAAGTGTCCGCGTCTGGGTCTAATCCACACCTGGGGGCAAAGGCCCCATTGTCCCTTTGTATGGCCAGACACCTACCAGGTGAGGTGGCCCGAGCCAGGTAGTTCGCATGACCTGCTGACTCTCACCCGGGGGGGTGGAGGATGGGGTGAGCCCGAGAGCGACGCAGAGAGGCCGTGGATTGGGGCCAGTGTGCTGGCGCTCTACCTACGGTGCTGCTGGGTCAGCGGTGCATCCCTACAAGTCAGTGGCTTTGCTTTGAAACAACCATGCAACTCTTTGAGCGGGTGAATCATGAACCTAGGAGGGTTTACTCAGAAGCAAGCCCCATTGCCAGCAACCGAGCTTACTTCCAGGTAAAGGATAGCACTTTAGTTCTTCACATGAAAATCAGTGGGGTTTAACAGCGCTTAACAGGGTTACCTACACTGCTTCTCCAAAACTAGGTCTTAGGTTTATTGCTAATAATTGAGCCCAGTGGCCCAGGCCAGCCTGGGGTGTGTGTCTGTGTGTGTGTGTGTGGGCAATTTCCCCACCCCACAAGACGAACTCTGCTTGCGCGTGCCCACAGAGAGGGCTCTGAGTGCCACCTCTGGCACCCGTGCCATAGGTTCGCCACCACTGGCCTAGAACTGCTTGCCTGCTGCCTTTCCCCATTTGCTCAACGCTTCAGATGTCTGGAAGCAGAGTAAGGCCTTGTGTGAGTTCTCCCAATTTGATCTTCATTTTTCATGGTAGTTACAGTCCTTCAGCCCTGTTTTGGTGCCCTATCTGAACTGAGGCAGTGTAAGCCATTCCTGGAAATTCAGAAACATGTCGAATTTCTATCAGGAGACTCCTCTGTTACTGTATTGCTATTTAATTTATGGCACAACTCAATAGGACAAGGGGTTGGATGTAAACTAAGTTGGCATTTGCCACCTATTCCTCCAATCCTGCTGCAGGCTTCTACCCCATGTCATTCTTCAGCGTCCCCTGTTCCCCAGAAACAGCATTTTAGGGAGTGCAGGGCGGCAGGCAAATTCTCTTTTGCTACTGGAAAAGTTTAGTCTGGCTCCAACCTGTTATTCCTTAGCAATGATTCACTTTGAAGTATAGAACTAATACAGTCCTTACGTAGGATAAAAAACCTAAGGTAATAGAAGCCATGGCAGTTCAGTCATTTAAAAGAGAACAGGGATTGATTTTAACAGAAGCATGATTTATTGCCTGATCTTTGCTGCCAACTGGTTAATGTTGGCAGTAGGTGGAACCACCAGCAATGACTGATTCACAAGTTTTATTACTGTGTGTAACTGTGACTCATATGCAAATTTACATTGGCGTCCTCTTTTCTGTAATTGCATATGTGAAAAAAAATTCTCCCTTTCAGGTATGTAGTGCATTACCCTACTCAGTTGGAAGTAAATCACTAAATCCTTCTAACTGCTCAGATGAGTTGCTCAGATTTCCTCTTTCCTGATATTGGTCTGTCTTCATTCCTGTTTCTCATTGATGGTAGTCCAGCTAAGTTTAAAATTAAACCCAATAAAGAGCAGATATTAAATCATTTACAGGGCAGTCCTAAAACCACTTTGCTGGAAGGAAGTCCCATTGAATAGACCTGAGCATGACTCTGAATAGACGTGCTTAGGATAGCACTGCTAGATCCGCCCTCCATCTTGTCCAGTCCAAAAGTCATCTCTCACTCATGCTTGTATTTCCTTTGTGAACCTTTGATGCCACAAACAAGTCTTGGGGGTTGTGAAGTCTATAGTTTGGTCCACTTTCTGAACAGCCCCCCTCTTGAAAAGACCCAGCTTTACTCCTGCATGTGGGCAGGGTACACCATAACTACAGATCCACTCCTTCGGTTGTGTCTGCTTCTTCATTTCTCACACAGAGGTAGCCAGAAGGATTCTGAGATTACTTTTGAACTGGAAGCCTGAGAAGACCAAGGAGAACAGCAAGTGGTTCTGTTTCCAGCTCCTTTCGTGCAAAAAACTTGTGCTCCTGATAAGACATAATCGATCACAAGCCTTCATTTGCTGCAGCGTAAAAGAATCTGGGGGTTCCTGTGGTCCCCCTTGTCTTGGCAGACAACCAGCTAGTGTAGTGTCTTTCTGGACTTGCAGCAAATCATGGTTTGCCATTACTTCCAAGCCAACAAGTTGTAGACCGAAGCCACTACTTGCGATTTTGATTTCCCAGTGCCATGCTACGTACAGTTTGCTAATTCAGATATAACTGTAGACTGTGGTTTGTTGTTGTAACTGGCTGTATGGAAGCATAGTCTGGATTTTCTTTTCAGTCATTATAATGAAAAAGGGAGCAGCTGGAATCTGCTTTCAATAGTATATTCGGCATGTATAGCTGATCAAGACAGAGTTGTCTTGCCAATAAAGAAAAGAATGGCTTGCTGCCATCTGCACAATAAATGAGAGAAATACGGGAAATGTATACAGGTGGCTCTCTTATCTGGCATAGTATAAGGAAGTAGACCTCAATTTTTTTTGGGGGGGGGCATCAGGTCACAACTGATTTATGGCAGCGCCCTAGGGTTTTCAAGGCAAGAGACATTTGGAAATAATTTGCCATTGCCTGTCTCTGTGTCATTACCCTGGTTTTTCTGGGAGGACATCCATCCAAATACCAAATAGGGCCAACCCTGTTTACCTTCTGGCCTTAGCTTGGGCCGTCCAGTCCAGGTCAGGGCAGACTGCAGTGCAAGGTGCCAAGGTGCTGCCTCTCAAGTAGCCACCATTGTGGCTTCTGTGACTTCATCAGGCTTTGCCTGGATACTTTCAAGACCTGCCTTAGACACGTGGTCTAGAAACCAGTGTGTCAACTAATCACTTTAATGAGTCTCTTGAAAACATATTGATCTCGTGGGCCTCTTACCCCAGTATGCTCTTGAGCAGCAAATTCACTTGAGTGGGCCTTGTAGAGGGCTGTTTACTCTATTCCATGTTGAGTACCATCTTGCAGGCGGATTCAATCAAGATCTGCCTGTTCCAGAGCTCTCTCGGTGATGATTCCTATGCAGTGGAGAAGAGTCATCATGTGCAAGTCACCGAGGCCTCCATATTACTAGCATTTCAACGGCTGTGTAAGACCAAATGGTTTTGTCAGACCTTCCAGTGGATACAGGTTTTCTAGTTAACCAGTAGTTATGGTGTCAAACTTGGTTTTGAAAAACCCAGGTTCGAATGCCCACTCAGCCATGAAAACTTGCTGGGTGACCTGGGGCCACTCTCAGCCCTGTCCTTGGCAAAAATATGGATGGGAGGCCCACAAGGACTTCCCCTAGAGTACTGTGTTCAGTTCTGGGCACCACAATTCAAGAAGTATATTGACAAGCTGGGTCGTGTCAAGAGGAGGGCAACCAAAATGGTAAAAGGTCTGGATTCCATGTCCTACGAAGAGAGACTTAGGGAGCTGGGGATGTTTAGTCTGGAGAAGCGAAGGTTAACGGGGTGGGGGTGGGGGTGGTACGATAGCTGTGTTTAAATATTTGAAGGAATGTCATGTTGAAGAGGGATCAAACTTGTTTTCTGCTGCCTCAGAGACTAGGACCAGGTGTAATGGATTCAAGGTGCAGGAAAAGAGATTCCACCTAAACATTAGGAGGAACTTTCTGACTGTCAGGGCTGTTCAACATGGAATTCATTGCCTTGGAGAGTGGTGGAGTCTTCTTTGGAGATTTTTAAACAGAGGCTGGATGATAATATGTCAGGAGTGCTTTGACTGTGTGTTCCTGCATGGCAGGGGGTTGGATTTGATGGCCTGTTCTGCCCCCCAAGTGAATCTGTTTTTGGTGCCCTGTACTTGGCTAGGACAGAGTGGGGGAGACACAAGCCAGGTTTAACAGTTCAACAATAGGTTTATTACTTGAGCGAATCAAGACCCTAGCTCCTCCCTTGGGTCTGTCTAAATCAGAGTACTTGCTTGTCTTGAGCAGGTTTGAAGCTGCAGACTGTGTCTACTCTTGGCTGCTTTCAAGAAAGTCCACTGTGTCTTGCTTCCTTTCAGTTCTTTTAGTCCTTCTCTGATTCTAATTGCTGTTAAACTTAACTTGTGCTCTACGGACCACCATATATTTATATGTACATCACGAATATTCCAGTCTCCAACTACCCTTAGCACCTCACTCTGACTGACTGGCTAGAACTAAAACAAGAGATTGCTGGGTAAAGAAAAGAAACTGCCTATTGGGAAATGTCTTAAAGGGACAGGGGCTAACTGAAATACCCTCCCTTAGGAGACTTAACAATGAACGAAAACCATGCTAACTATGGGGAAACTGAATCTTAATGGGGAAATAACAAAAGCCTCTGTGGGGGCATGACATGACCCTTATGGTCTCTCCCAACTCTATGATTCTGTGACACGGAGGCAGGCAATGGCAAAATACTTCTGAGTGTCTCTTAAAAAACCTACGGGGGTCGCCATAAGTCGATTGCAACTTGATGGCAAAAAAGTCATCTGAAATCATGAGTGGTGGGTACCATATCAGGAGGGGCATTATTCCCTCTTGTGTGGGAGAAAACGCCTCTCCTGTGATCAGGCTCGGTGTGTCCAGGTTTGTACAGATTCATTTAAATTTAAAACTAAAAAAAGACACCCTAATGGACTATGACTTTGTAATTGAGTAACAGGTCCGTTAACAAGCCATGAAAGGGTCTGCGGCTCCATGGCAGCATGCTGCCTTTCAATGCCTAGGAACCCAGTTTGTATCCATAGCAGCGTTAATTGAAGGTAGCAGGAGATAGCCTTGAAGAATCAGAACAGGCAGGACATTAGTGTATGGTTTGCACAAATTGCGGTTGGTGGGATGTTTGACCTGAGTTCCGTAGTTACGGCTGATGCTGTGGAGCCTGCCCAGCCATGAAGATTAGAGTAAATTTATGACAGGAAACAGGGACAGCAGAGGCGAAAGCAGAGGAATGTGCATAGATTACAGTTTGGAAACTCAAGCTATAGTTTGGGTACGAAAGAATTAGATTTGCCTAATAGATGGAATACAGCAATCAGGTATGGCCAAGCAGATCTGTGCCTTCAAGGAGCCAGGAACTCACTTCCTTCTCCCTCGTTTCCAGGGGACCTCAATCATGGAGGACAAGCGTAACATCCCGATTATCGAGTGGGAGCACCTGGACAAGAAGAAGTTCTACGTCTTTGGCGTCTGCATGACCATGATGATCCGGGTCAGTGTGTACCCCTTCACACTCATCCGGACACGGCTGCAGGTCCAGAAGGGGAAGAGCCTTTACAATGGGACTTTCGACGCCTTCGTCAAGATCCTACGGGCAGAAGGAGCAACAGGACTCTACCGGGGCTTCTTGGTCAACACCTTCACCCTGATCTCGGGCCAGTGCTATGTGACGACATATGAGCTGACTCGCAAATATGTTTCCAGGTACAGCAACAACAACACCATCAAGTCTGTGGTAGCCGGCGGGTCGGCTTCCCTGGTGGCCCAGAGCATCACAGTGCCCATAGATGTGGTCTCCCAGCACCTGATGATGCAGCGGAAAGGCGAGACCATGGGCCGGTTCAAGGTACAGACCTATGAAGGCAAGCGCTTCCCGGTTTTTGGGCAGACCCGGGACATTATTTCACAGATCTTCAAGGCCGATGGGCTGAAAGGCTTCTACAGGGGCTACGTGGCCTCCCTCCTTACCTACATTCCCAACAGTGCCGCCTGGTGGCCCTTCTACCACTTCTACGCAGGTAGGTGAAACCAGAACGCCACAAACCACCAACCCAGTCCATGTAATCCCATTATGAGGACAAGTGGCGTATTTGTAACGGGGACAGGGGGTGGGGTCAAATGACCCTGGGCACAATGGTGTGTGTGTGTGTGTGGGGGGGAAATCACCCCCTCCTCTCTCATGCCAACTCAGAAGAGCTGGTGCCTGTCCAAGGCCCTGTGGAGGGCAGAAGGCAGCCTGCAGGGAGGCCGGGGTGGGGGGGGAGGTGGCTTAGACGGCCCAGGAGCCAGCCTGCCACCATCGCGGTGCTCCATGCTGAGCCACCCTGGCCCTGCAGCTGCGGACCCGTGGCAGGTGTTGTCCCCGGGAGACTCAAAGGGGCTCACAAACTCCTTTCCCCTCCTCTCCCCACAACAGACACCTTACGACATAGGTAGGACTGAGAGAGTTCCAAAGAACTGTGACTGGCCCACGGTCACCCAGCAGGAATGTAGGAGTGTGGAAACAAATCTGGTTCATCAGATAAGACTCTACCACTCATGTGGAGGAGTGGGGAATCAAACCCGGTTCTCCAGATTAGAGTCCACATGCTCTTCAGCACAACGCCACACAGAGTCTCAAATAGCCCACAAATAGTACAAATAGCCATGTTGGTACAGCAGGGCACTTTTAACACAGCACAGGGGTCTCAAATACATGGCCCAGGGGCCAGATTCAACCCCTCGAGGGGGCCTATCAGGCCCATGAGCCAATGGAGGCAACCCTCCTTCTCCTGCCAGGCCAGATTGGGAGCAGTGGGGGGTGGGTTGCCTCAGGTGGCTTGGGGGCTTGATAAATCCCCTAGAGGCAGCCACCCAACACTACTGCAGGCTCACCAGTCCAGCACCCTCCCCCCGTGCTATTCTGGGACCAGCTAGGACAACCACATACCCCTCCCCTGGGCCTGGCACCACCAAGTCACATTCATGTCATATCCAGCCCTCAGAACGAATAAGTTTAACACCCCTGATCTAGTATGATGCTGCTTAGACAAAACAAGAATGACAACTAGCATTAAGTTGTCATTTGTCCTGCTCATTCTGTCGGCTGCGTGAAATAGTGCCCTCTGGTGGCCAGCTATATTATTCCGTGATCTGTGTTATTCAAGATCTGTTTCTGTAGTGAGATAATAAAAACCATGCGTATCAGCGATCATGGTATGGGCAAGTGGTTGAGTTCCCCAAAACATATCTTCAGGCGGGATGTTAAGCAGGAAAAGAACATTAGGGAAGAGACTGGAAGCCTTTGCAGTGGACACAGTGAAGACCCTGGTCAATTTTTTTCAGGTCTCAAGAGGCTACTGTCAGATTTACAGTGGGGATTACAATAAGGTTACAGTAATGTGTGCTGAGACAGTGGCTGATAATTGTCAATAAACTCTTTCCTGAGATGCTAATACCTCCTTACCAAATCAGAACAAGGCACATCTAAGCTGTCAGTTGGAGGCTTCTGAGAAGCCCCCAGGCAAAGTGGGAAGACTGTAGCCCTTCCCTGGTCTTTATCCCCAGCATCTTATTCTGCTGCTACCTGGCGCTTTGTGCTGGCAGCTGTAACGTGGCACTCTCTCCTGTTCCCAGAACAGCTTTCTAGCCTCACGCCCACAGACTGCCCGCATCTGCTCCTCCAAGCCATATCCGGGCCAATGGCAGCTGCCACGGCTTCCACCCTCACCAACCCCATGGACGTCATCCGGACTCGTGTGCAGGTAAGAATCACTTCGGCTTGATGACTCTGCTGCCTAAGGCTTTATGAGGGGCTGAAGGCTTGTAGTTGATTTTGTCCTTGTGGGTTTGCATATAATTAACTTGACTTTCCCTATTTCAGAGACATGGGAGGTATCCAAACAGGCTGCCCCTTCGTACCCTCAGATCACAAGATGGTTTCCAATCCCCTTCGTGTCCTCTTCTTTGCACTTTGTGTTCTTGATAGCCTGGTCCTCTTCCACTTTGTAGGCTGACAGTCTTAGAGATTCAGCCTCTGGTTAAAAAAATCACTCCAGGTTTTGGAATGGCACGACCCAGGGGTCTGCAACCTTCGGCCCTTTTTATTTATTTATTTATTTATATTTTAGATTTATATAGGCCGCCTCTTCCCCGGAGGGCTCGAGGGCTTTTGCCACTCTGCAGTGGCTGTGTTCCCAAGCAGACGGACAGCCAAGCAGAACAGTGCAGGAGGTGTAGCCTGGCCTGGGGGCAGGGCAGGAGGAACAACCAAAGAGCTATAGTTGCCGACCAGCTGCTTGGCCGTGTTGCTAGGGCTACTGTGGGCTGCAGTCATGTCAGCCGATGGCCCTTCTGAACCCATGCTGCACTGTGGTTCCAAGGAGGGACATGGTGCCTCCTCAGCATGTCTACCACCAAAGTCAGTTCCATTGGCAGTCTGCATCTGCATGCTTGCGCTCTGCTTCTCCCCACTCCTGCGAATCAGGCAGAAGTGCCAGAGAGGTGGAAGGCGCCGTGCCCATGCCTCCAGCCCTGGTTTCTTCACTGGCTGTGGTGCCCACAGCCACTGCACACTCCCTTCTGGGCACATCCAGTGTGAACCCAGGCTTGCCCAGAGAGCATGAAGCGTTTCCAGAACAGTAAATGAGGCTGTCTGGACCATGGGAAAGGAGGCCAGGCAAAAAGGAGAAGTGGCCAGCTGGTGAGAAAGGAGAGCTCAGCTGCTGAAGCTGCTGTGAGGAGCAAGGAGGAGAAGAAGAAGAGTTTGGATTTATATCCCCCCTTTCTCTCCTGTAAGGAAACTCAAAGGGGCTGACAATCTCCTCTCCCTTCCCCCCACCCACAACAAACACCCTGTGAGGTGGGTGAGGCTGAGAGAGCTCTGAAGAACTGTGTGCAGGTAAGGTCACCCAGCTGGCGTGTGTTGAAGTGCACAATCTAACCTGGTTTACCAGATAAGCCTCCACAGCTCAAGTGGCATAACTGGGAATCAAACCCGGTTCTCCAGATTAGAGGTCACCTGCTCTTAACTACTACACCATGCTGGCTACACCACAAGGAGGAAGGGAAGGCACCTGCTGGGCAGGGTAGGAGGTGATGGTTAGCACTGGTATGTTCCATAGAGTTGTATGGATTGGTAATCTTATTGAGGCAGAAACTGTAGGGAAAAGAGGGGATTTAAGATGTAAAGGGGACAGGGGCTTGAGGACAGCACACAGTTATTTATCCTTTGGCACGGCATTTATTACTGTTTCCCTCACTGTTTTCAAGGCATGTTGGCAAATGGGATCAACATTATGTAAGAAAAGCCTTACTAGATCAGGTAGGGGTCCATCTAGGAATCCCACATTTGCCAGGTTAAAGGCAACAGCCTTCCCTTGCAGCATTTTTGTTGGTAGTTGATGCTCAGAGGTATACTGCCTCTGAACCTGGAGGCTTTGTTTAGCTGACACAGTTAATAGTGTACATCTCCATATGTTTGTCTGACCCCCATTTAAAAGAATATGTTCATGATCGTTAGTGTGTTTTGTGCTAGTGAATTTCTTTATTATGTGCTGTATAAGGAAGTCACTACCAACATTATCTTCAGTCAGTCTTGTCATTATTATGGCCCACAGGTCATTCATAAATGCAACAAAACATGATAGTATTATAATAGAATGGCTAAGTTAAAATCCCAAGTAATCATAAATAGTCCACTGCAGAGCCACATGCTCAGTTAGACCTAGCAGTAATGTTGAGGGGCTAATTTATACTTAATAGGCTGTGTCACCTTTATTATAAGATTCATATATGTTTTGTGGCTCCAAACAGGGTTTTTTTTGTATTGTCGAAGGCTTTCACGGCCGGAATCACTGGGGTGCTGTGTGGTTTCCGGGCTGTATGGCCGTGTTCTAGCAGCATTCTCTCCTGACTTTTCGCCTGCATCTGTGGCTGGCATCTTCAGAGGTTCATCAGATCCTCTGAAGATGCCAGACAGGTGCAGGCAAAACGTCAGGAGAGAATGCTGCTAGAACACGGCCATACAGCCTGGAAACCACACAGCACCCCAGGGTTTTTTTTCCTTGGGCACGGAGCAAAAATAGGTCTTTTCATAGTAAAGGTTGCTGACTCCTGAGCTATACCAAGTTCTGTGTCTTGTGCTTTAGAAAAGGGGCCAAAGAGCATATACATTTGCTGAAGGAAGGTTTTGACTTCATTTCTTGTGTCCGCAGTGGCAATGCTGGGGACACACCAAGGAGCCGCAGTTAAAGTTGACAAATGGGCCAATCAGGTCGATGATGTGACTCAAGTAGAAGCTTTGGATGATGCATATAGTCCTATTAGCTTCTGCTGATCTGTTTCTGAGCATAGTTTTCACTCCTGTTTTACCACCATCGATCCAAAAAATAGCCTGTTCCTATAAATAGCTCTGCCCGTCCTTTCTCGCCACTGCTTTTATCTATAGCTGACTTCCAGAAAAGTTCCAGCTCTCTTCAAACCAGGCGATTCCCTCATGTTAAGTTCTGCACATAGTGTGCTATTAAAATCGGATTTGTGCAGTTGTAATGATTTAACTTGTGCTATTCTGGTCAATTAGTCAATTGATCAGGACGCAAACATGTTGCAACATCCATTTCTTTTTGTCCTCATGCCTCTGCTACCCTCAAAGGGTCTTGGCCTGTGATGGCATCTCCACTAAAAAGGATCTTGGATTACTGGTGTTGGGAAAGACCTTTCTCTGCCTGAAATTCTGGAAAGCCACAACTAGTTACAGTAAGACATGCTGACCTTGATAGTCAAATGGTTTGACTCCGTATAGTAGAGCTTTGTGTGAATGAACATCTTGGTGCCCACAGCCCTTGTGAAACTGTGGCCCAGTTGGCCCTTCATGTTGCATTGAGCTGAATCTCTCTTGACTGTGTGGTTTTCTTTCCTCCTAAGGTGGAAGGCAAAAACTCCATCATTCTCACGTTCAAGCAGCTGATAGCGGAGGAAGGTCCATGGGGCCTCATGAAAGGTCTCTCGGCCCGCATCATCTCGGCCACCCCTTCCACCATTGTCATCGTGGTGGGCTACGAGACACTGAAGAAGCTGAGCCTCCGTCCAGAGCTGGTGGACTCCAGGCATTGGTAGCAGAACTGGAGATCTCCCCGCCACCCTCGGGATCTCTTGGACCATAGCCGTGGTTGGCAATTCACCAAAAATAAGAGAGCCTTGTGGCTGGAGAATTCTCTGGTACATTGTAATGAGACTGTGGCACGTTCAGTGTAGGCGGTTCTATCAAGTATCCTTTTCCCTTCCGCCGGTATTGCTCCCTGGCGTCCTTTGGGATGGTCCCAGCCTTCTGTAGAGGAACAGCCTACTGTAAAACTCTTGGACACCTAATTCACGTGTGAGCAAAATGTTGCGCACCTCCAGGTGTTGTGTTTTTTCCTTAAATTAAAAGACCTGAGTGGTGAAGCAGAGCACCAGTGTCACTCGGAATGGATTTTGATCCTTTTGCCAAATTTCTACACTGGAAGAGTGAACTTCCCTCGCTAGAGCCCTTGGCTGGGAAATCTACCAGTCACAACAGTGTTTGCCTGTAGACCGAAAATATTTCATTGATAAAAGTCCCATCCCCCGTCTCCCCAAACCTT
Organism: Sphaerodactylus townsendi; assembly: GCF_021028975.2. NCBI lineage: Eukaryota > Metazoa > Chordata > Lepidosauria > Squamata > Sphaerodactylidae > Sphaerodactylus > Sphaerodactylus townsendi. Next base: position 20,696,306 of record NC_059425.1, on the reverse strand, counting down.
CTACTATGTGAAGTTTTGAGATGGGGGTGGGGGGGAGAACCTCGTGTTATTTTTTTTAACACGCTGCTTTGATATCCGGACAAGATTTGTACATATTAATTTTTTCTCCTTTTGTATATTCTTGGAAACCTTCTTGCCAATCTTCCATTATCAAAGCAGGGTTGTTGTTTTTGATGTATCAAAGGGGATTTTAAAGGAAGTTCTCTTTTTAGTCCATGGTAACTGTGATGCAAAACCGTTCTGTGTGTGTACGACCTAGGAGGAGAAAGTGCTCCAGTTTTCTGTGGCCTTTGCAACGGGAGTGTGAAGAAGATCCATGTCTTAAAATGTTTTCCCCTCTATTTTTTTTCAAAGCACAAATAATTCTGATGATTCTCTCCATCTGGGGGGCGTCATCTGAAAGGCAGAGTGTGTAGTTTTGCAGAAACAATTTGTAAAATACTGGGGCCATTGAGCCTGTGAGGAAGGATGCATGAGATTGGGTGGTTTGATCCAGTCTGTTCGTTCTGCCCTGTCTTCTCCCATCTGAATACTGTCCCCACCTCTGGTGCTTTTTGAATGCAGCTCCTGCTGGTCCACAGTGGATCGTTCCCACCATCCCCCCCCCCCCGCCCCTTTTCAGTTATTTGTGTCGTTACCTTTGCATAGAGATCTGGCAGGGAGCAAAAGTCATTTTTGTGGAATTAAAGTAAATTGATTCACTTTATTGTGTGGCATGGGTGGGGTGTCTTTGAAAGCAGTACAGATCAGTGGTACTCTTGGCACTTTGGTGGTTCTAGCTGCTGCAAAGATTAACCGATGAACTGATGTCAGTTTACGTGAGTGCCATAATTGAGAACTAAGAGAGGGGATCGTGTCCCCACCTATTGAATTCTTAAACATTATTCTGTAAGTAGGGCCTGTAGAGAAACATGCAGTGTGTAAAACCCAATTTGTTTTCAGTGTGCAGTGGGACATGGGTGAAATCAAGCCATGTGCCCCTGCCTCTTGTGAGGTCTCCCCTTGAACGCTCTACACGCAACCCCTCTTCCTTGACAGCGAGGGAGAGTGCACATGAGCGTGCTGGCCCTGGAGCACGGCACTCACATGCAGCGGCCGCAGCCGTGCGCATTCTCCCTCCCCATGATTGGGAATGCAGCTTTCCACCATTGCCAGTCATTAGGAGGGGTTATACAAGCAGGTGTGGCCTCTGCGCATAGGTGCTGGGCTAATGAGCTGCTTCGCTTTCTGGAAAGCTTCCCTGCCCAGAGAATGCGTGTCAGGGGTTCTGGCCTAGCCTTCCCCCCTGACCGTGGTCACTCTCTACATGTAGGGGCGTTCCTTAAGCCTGTCACCTCTTAACTCCAGCTTTCGCAGATTCATGTTGAACGGGATCAGCCTGTGGCATCTGAGCAAATGAGGAGCCTTTTTGTGATTGGAATCAATCAGGAATATCCCAACACGCAGCCTAAATTTGATTTTTGTCCTAACGTCTTGCTTTGCCTTGTTTCTTTTTTTTGCTAAATGGAGCCATTACACTGTTTGCTTTTGTCGAAAGCGCATGCTTCCGGGACTGAACCACTTTGTATGCATTGCTGTTCATTTCCATACATTTCACTTTCTTGTTTTGCATAGGGATGGGCTTTTAAAGGGGGGGGGCTTACACTGGGGAGAATCTGGATGGTGACTTCAGTTGGTACTTTCTTCACAGTTATGAGGTAAATGAACTTCAATGCGTGCAGTCCCAATATGAGCTACAGCCATCAAGTCCATTAAAACCAGCGTGAGCAGAAGAGTGTAACTGCTCAGGAAGGCACTGTAAGACCACTGTAAAGGTTTGCACCTTCCCCCTGGAAGGCTGGAGCCAGAAGCATCACAGCGATATGTTACTGCCATCTGTTCATCAGATAGATCCGTTCTTTAGAAAACCTGTTTCATGGGCACATTTTACATGTGATCCCCCATGCCAGTGCAGTGAAAAGTAATTCACAACTGTGGTGTCTTTTGCCTTTCTGGTCAGGTCTTTCCACAGACAAAAATTTGGGGGTCTGAAATTTCATTCCATTCTTTGTCTAACCCAACTTGACATGCGCACAGCGCTCCAAATAGCTGTTTTTTTAAAAAAAATATTATTATTATTATTTTGGCTTCCAAGCGCTGGTGCACAAGAGACTCCACAAGGAGGTCCGTCAGACCAATCTGAAGAAACGGTTATGACTTGGTTGACTGTAAAAGTGTTCCAAACACAAGGGTTGAACGGTTGAGCGAGTAGGGCCGCCCAGGAAGATCCATGCGAATGGAGAGTTTTTGCCCATTGAGGTCTGCTTAAACGGGAGTGAATTCCACGCCATCTGTGCTACTCGGTGCCTGCTGTTTCGATATGGAGTTTGAATGTATAAATGTACATTGGAGGGGAAAAGAGGTTTCAATTTTGCACTGTAAGGCGTCTTTGAAGTGTAATTAAAGTTTTTATTATTTATTTACTTGACCCTTTTCCTCATGGCTTTTCTTTCGCATGGTGGGGATGGGAGACAGAGGGCTTCTGCTGAGCCTTGTGGCCTCCTCCATTTTATTTTCACAACAACCCTGTGAAGTAGGTGAGCCTTGAAGCATGTCACTGGCCCAAGGTCACGCCGCAAGCTTCATTGGCAGAACAGATTCAAACCTGGATCTCCCGGAGCCTAGGCCAGCATTCTAACCACAACATCTCACCAACTATCATCACACTTTTCCTTCTGGAAGCACCCTCCTTGGATATATTTGTTTAATATCTCTATCCCCCTGCAACACAGGCAGGCAGTGGCTTCCTTCACAACAGCCCTGTGAAAGTATTTCCTTTTACCTTTCTTCCCTTCCTTTCTTCCGTTTGGGAAATTCAAGGCTGATTGAGTGATTGACCCACTGTCACCCAGTGAGTTTTGCGGGGCAACCGTGAGGTCAGATATGTCCAACTCTGATCCCTGTGTAAACCACACATCCAAAAACTAATTGCAGAATCTTCTACCGTTGTAACAGATATTCTTATTGCCTGCAGACTTCCAGGATTAGAAGCTTAGCACTTGCCTGGTAATATCATTGTGTGAAAAGCATTTTAAGATTATGTGTGTGAAGCACAACAGCCCTGTAAGGTAAGGCAGTATTATTAGTATGTCATCCATATTGTAGTTTGTGATGGAGACAGCAGGTGGCTTGCCTAAGATCAACTAGTGAGCCCGAACTGGGCATCTCCCAGATTGTAGCATGTTCTCTTAACTGATAATATTATACCAAACAAGCAATCACGCTTTTAAAAAATGTAAGCTATTCTTTTAATTCCACATTCAGTGTCAACCCTTTTACACAGGGGTTATAGAGAAGTAGGAGCTGGAAAAAGTATTCCCAGATGAGAGCCAGTGTGTAGTGGTTAGGGGCAGGTGGATTCTAATCTAAAGAACCAGGTTTGATTCCCCACTCCTCCATCTGAGTGGCAGAGACTTATTTGGTGAACCAGATGTGATTCCACACTCCTACATTCCTGCTGGGTGACCCTTGGGCTAGTCACAGTTCTTCGGAACTCTCTCAGCCCCACCTACCTCACAAGGTGTCTGTTGTGGGAAGAGGAAGGGAAAGGAGCTTGTAGGCTACCTTGAGTCTCCTTACAGGAGAGAAAGGGGGGGATATAAATCCAAACTCATCATCATCATTAGTTGCAGGACTGGTTTAATAAACCTCACCACAGCCCTGCATGAATGGAATGTGTGTCCAGAATATGCTACTAGCGCTTTCCTCAATGGAGGGAATACAGCTCAGTGCTAGAGAGCACAGTACAAGACAGGGACTGAACTGAGGACCTTCTGCATGTAAAACCGTGGTTCTCAACCTTCCTAATGCCGTGACTCTTTAATACAATTCCTCTTGGTGTGGTGACCCCCAACCATAAAATTGGTATATATAAAAAGACCATTTTCCGATGGCTTAGGCGACCCCTCTGTGAAAGGGTCGTTCGACCCCCAAAGGGTTCGCAACCCACAGGTTGAGAACTGCTGATGTAAAAGATCTTAAGTAATAGGTGCTGGGAAAGATCACCTCTGAGATCCTGGAGAGCCTCTGCCAGTCAGACCAGACAGTATTGGGCCAAATGGACCAACAGCTTGATTCAGTAGAAGGCAGCTTTCAAAGGTTCTGATGCAGGCAGTTTAATAATGTAGTCCAGATTTTATTCACTGGTCAGCATCGAAAGTGGGAATTGCCTTCTAGTGAGGCAGACTCTTGACCCACCTCTGGAGCAGTGTCTCTGTTGACAAGCAGTCCATCTTTCAACTGGAGACAACTGGTGCCAATCCAGGGACCTTCTGCAGTGACATCTTTCCAGTAACATGAGCAGCTGTCTTATATGGAGTCAGGTTGTTAGTCCATCAAAATAGCTCCGGACTGTTGATCTATTCCGTTGGGGTTTCTTTTTTTAAGACATTTTAATACATCCCTTACGTTGTTTAACTTTTGAATCTACTGCTTTTTAACTTTTGTTTCCGTACCACTTTGGGGGATGGAAATCTGGATGTAATAGTTTAAAGTTTATGCTTGGAACGAAAGTTTATGCTTGGAACGAAACATGCTCTAATCCACAGGTATCAAACTCGCGGCCCTCCAGATGTTATGAACTACAGTTCCCATCATCCCTTGCCAGCATGCTAAATGACTGTGGAAACTATAGCCAAATGCACAGAGCAGATCGGTCGCTTTTCATTGGACCGCACACCCGAGCGTCGTGTCCAATGAAATGAAAGTAAGATCTCTTTCCCCGCCCCCGTAAAATAACTACGTAGTTGTGGGCGGATGCGAGAAGTCGGCGTTGGAGATTCAACCAATTAGGGTGCAGCACGAATTTAAACGGTTAAAAAGCCAGCGGGCAGAGCTCTGAGGAGTTTGAATGCAACTTTGGCGGTTCAAAATGGCGGCGGAGGGGTGCGAGGAGATGAAGCCCGTAGAAGCGAAAGAGGCGGGCGATGCTCTTTCTTCGCGGACAGCTCAGGAGGAGTCCGGCCGAGAGCAAGTTTTCAACCTCGTTGTTAACACTTTGCTGGAAAAGATGGAGGAAGTCGGCAGGTAAGAGCCGCGGCGCAACGGTGAGTTGAAAGCGCTGCGCGCGAACTTTTGAACAGAACGGAGCTCGAAGTCGGAAGCCTCGCGAGATTCGAGGGAGAAATCACGCGAGACTCGGCAACTTCGATTTTAGCCGCACTTTTAATAGTCGATGACATTTGAGAATCGCAGGAAGTGGGATGTGATTGTATTACTTTTCTCTGACATTCCAGCTTCAGTTCAGCCTGGGTTAACAGGATGAGGGAAATAAAGCATCCCTTGTGTACCTGCATGCTCAACTGTGGAGAGACCTCCTCCCCCAAGGAAAGGCAGATCGCCTCAAGAGATGTTAACATCTCATCAGAGTTGGTTTGGTTGGGGAGTTTAACACAAAAACAAATATATACAGCAGCCAAACACCAATAAATCAGCAGGCAGCCAATCCCCCCCAAAGAAACAGTAAACTGTATATATGATTGCAAGGTACATATTATTCAGTTAGTGCATGCATATATTCGTGCAAATTATACAACTATGCCAATTATACAACATATATTGCTAAACAAATATATTTATGACTAAAGTTGTCTTCAAATTCACCCTGCAAGGTCGTTGTGTCTCTTTTTATGAATGACTCAGTAAGCCGTCCATTGGCAACATATTAAATGAATGAACGACCTGCTGTGAAACGGAATAATTGCCGATGGACGGCTTACTGAGTCATTCATAAAAAAAGACACAATGACCTTGCAGGGTGAATTTGAAGACAACTTTATTCATAAATATATTTGTTTAGCAATATATGTTGTATAATTGGCGTAGTTGTATAATTTGCACGAATATATGCATGCACTAATTGAATAATATGTACCTTGAAATCATATATACAGTTTATTGTTTCTTTGGAGTGATTGGCTGCCCGCTGATTTATTGGTGCTTGGTTGGGAAGTTGCCAGTTTCCTTTGTGGATCTTTATTATTTCTTCTGTTTGTGAGATTTTTTTGTTGACTTTCCGGAATCCTGCCCAAGACAGCTTAGCCTTAGAGACTTATTCTCAGTGTTGAGTCAGAACCCAGTGAAGAAAAACAAGTTTATTCCATTATAAGCTGAGTGCTTACTCATTAAAACTTATTTGGAGGGGAAGTGCTTTTGAGATCCTGCTAGACTCCTGTCCTATTCTGTTACAATGGACTATTCAGTCTGGAATTATTTCTTCATGGACCCCATGAGGTTGTAAATGGACTGTAGATATGTGATCACTATTGTGTTGAAATGAACAATGGATATTTTTCCATGTGTGTTGTCCAGAAAAAGAGTTATGTTAAGTGTAGATGGAGAAGCAGTATTCTTTTTGCTAAAACAAGACTGGTGTACAGATAATGGATTGTTACTGAAAAGGAGAATAAAGCTGGAGAAAAACACCAAAATATTCATAGTTCCAAAACACAATTTAATCAACATTTCTGAAGAATTTAAAGAACAGATTTGCATTACTAAGCTCGTGAATGTGAACTAGACGAATTATGGGTAGAAACCAGAGATATTATCAAGGAAGAATGTGCAAAAACTATTCCTGTAGCGTAGCCAAAAGAAACGAAAAGGCCCCATGGATGACTGAGGAAACTCTTAAAATTGCTAAAAATAGACGAGAAGCAAGTAATAGGCAACAGAAACAGAATGAAAAATCTAAATGCAGTATTCCAGTGATTCACATGTAGACACAAAGAAAACTATTACAATAACCAGAAATAAAAGAGAACAACCGAAAAGGAAGGACACAAGATCTGTTCCACAAGATCCAAGAAATCAAGGGAAAGTTTAAAGCACAGCTAGGCATGCTGAAAAATCATCATGGAAAGACGTTAACTGAGCAGGGCAAAATAAAGAAAAGATGGGAACAATGCAATGAGGAACTATACATATGAGAGAGTTTCAGTTACAAATCAGCTTGTGTGGATCATGAAAAGTTATGGCTAGTTTTAAAGAAAATGGGTATGCCATAGCATCTGATTGCTTTGATGCATAGCCTGTACTCTAGACAAAAGGCTACAATTAGGACAAAATATAGAGAAACAGAATGGTTTTCAGTTTGCAAAGGGGTCAGGCAAGGATGCATTTTATCTCCCTAACTGTTCAATCTATGTGCAGAATAGATTCTAAGAAAAGCTGGATTAGAGTTAGATGAAGGTAACATGAAATTTTGGGGGGAAGGATATTAACCTCTCTTGGCTTTGGTCCCTAAAGCAATATGCCAGTTCCCTTCCTTGTGGGTTTCACTGAGATTTCTTGGTGGTTCAGAATATGTACATTTGAGTGGTACGCAGGCTCTTCTTTAGCAGCGCGTCCCACCTCTTCCTGAGGGCATCATATTTCTCAGCCTTGGCTTTAACAGAGGAGAGGTGATGTCTCGTGCACTGTGTCAGAATCCTGTCACAAGAATGACAGGGACCTGGTTTTGGGGTGGGGGAGAGCTTCCAGAAAAGCTAGCCGGTGGGACTGGTGTTGTGGAGATTTTCTCCCCAATTGGAAGTGGTATCTGAATAATAACCTGTGCTTTCTTTCTCTGCCAACAGCTATCAAAAGTTTGCAAGCTGCTATAATCGTCTCTACAAAGTACAGCCTGAGCTCACTAGACGTATTTATGATCAATATATTTACCATCTGCAGACTTCCTTTCGAGTAAGACCTGAAAAGAAACCCCATCAGAACCTTTTAAAAATATCGGTTGCTTCAACCTGTGTGGTCTTATTAGTTAAAAATGGGCAAGGCTTTGCAAAAAAAAAAAGAAGAGGAAAAAGTTTTCTTTGAGTAACGGTTGGATCCCTCCCCCACCTCAGTACTGCCTATTGTGGCCTAATGCTGCCTATTGAAAAGTTCAGCAAAAAGTTAATTGAAAGGAAATCTGTAAACTTTGGTATATGAGTTTGTAGCAACTTCTCTTCCATATTGAAGACATGCTCTTAAGATAATTGTATGTTGTTCTTTGAAAGCTATCTCACACAGCACGCTGAGCCATGGCTTGGCGTCTGAACTGCCGGTTTTGCTTCCAAGCACGCCCCAGGCATATCATAACTTCAAGATGTTTGTTTGTTTTCGTGTTTCTGTTGGCTCAGTATGCCATTTCTGTCCCACGTGGGCCTGTTTTGGGGCAGAGCAACAGCTGTAATTAAGGTTTTTGCAATTCACATGTCGCGCTCATTCATAACTGACATAAACCGTGCTTTACCAAAACCCACTTGCAGTCATTTCCGATCGTTCTTTGCCAGCTGTTCTCAGTTCAGAAAGAATCCCAAACCATAGTTAAACTTCCTTGGACGTGATATGGTATGATGTCTGAACTGAGCCATAGCTCTTCCTTGTTGGGTGCCTCTAAAGCAGTGGTTCTCAACCTTCCTAATGCCGCGACCCTTTAATACAGTTCCTCATGTTGTGGTGACCCCCAACCCTAACATTTATCCATTTACAGTTGGAGAACACTGATGCAGAGAGTCTTAGGCAACCCCTGTGAAAGGGTCATTCGACCCCCAAAGGGGTCGCGACCCACAGGTTGAGAACCACTGCTCTAAAGGAAGTGGGCAGTGTTCTTTTTGCATCTAAAGTAGCTTTGTCCAGTAGCTTAACAGATATCTAAAAAAAGACCATGGTAGCAATAGACACAACAGCAAGGACAGAATTCTCATTGGACCTACTTGGATTTCTTGTGCAAACCTTCAACCATTTTGATCCCACAAGAAGAATAGGGTGCATTTTGGATAACATTGTTTTCTGCTTACTGTAATGGTTTTCTTCTATTTTATTACAATAATGCATATGAATATAATTTTAGAAAAATTCCTCTGCATAAAAAAGAGCTAAATTAGGGACTGTCTAAACCTTTTGGTCCCGTTTAAACTGCCACATTTCATAAACATTGTTTGCAGCCTTGCTTTGCAAGTAGGTATAACAGCCTACGTTACAGGGTCAGTGCTGTCATCAGTGAATTAATAGGGATTAAGAATCCCTTTTGTTGGCTGAACAGTAGATAGCTTGGGGAGAAGAGAACTCCTCACCTGCACACTCCTGTGCAAAGTTAGAAAGAGGGGCTCACATATGTTGCTGTGACAGCAGCAGAGTATCTCTTTCTCTTCATGATTCAGAAGGAGATCAGTGACTTGAAGGAAGAAGGGAATCTTGAGGCACATTTTAGAGCACTGGATAAGCTTGTGGAGGATGCAAAGCAGAGAGAAACACCTGCATGGTAAGGAGTGAATTGTTTGACATAATTGTCTTACCAGGTTAAACTAGCAGTCAGCCAACTCAGGTTTTTTTTTTTTGGGGGGGGGGGGGGGCATGTAGCCAGTTATATCCTTTTTAGAAATCACGCAACCCAAGTACAAAGCCTTTGTACTTTCATTCCAGTAGTAGCCTTTGTACTTTCACTCCAGCAGCTGATACAATGCCTTGAAACATGGAAGTTCCATTTAGCTCATTGCTTAACAACTGTTGGTAAAAAGTAAAGGTGCAACCTTGCCCTGTTTTTTGACCTGTTGTGGATCCCACAAACTAAGCCAATACAGTTTTTTTTTTAAAAAGACACAAAGACCAAAAATAAATATTTGGTGTGAAGAAAGGCAGCCATCATAAAAATAAAAGTTGTTAATTTGATAACGCTTTATTGTGCTTTGTTTGTCACCGTTTTATTAACTAAAAAGCTCTGACTTTGTTATTTCTTCCGTACAGCCAAAGGCGTTAATTCCCTGGTCAACATAAAACAGCACAGGCTCTTGCAGTTCCTTAAAGACAAACAGGTTTATTGTGGCGTAAACTTTCATGAACTCAAGCTCAGTTTATTAGCTGGCATTGTGCAGACAGGAGTCTGTGAAAATGTATGCCACAATAAATCTTTTCATCTCTAAAGTGCCACAAGATTATTTGCTGGCTTTGCAGCAACACGTGGGAAACAGGTCATTTTAGTTTCTAGTTTCTGTCCCATCTCCAGTGCAACCTCTTCCCTTGAGATTGGGTGGGGAGGGGGGAGACTCTGAACTGGTCACTTATTTGGATATTTTTATCCCACTTTTCTCTTGCAAAGCGAGACTCAAAGTGGCTTACAATTTTTTAAAAAGCCAAACAAATCATCATTCTCACGTTTTCCATTTTACCATCTCTTGTTCAGGCGGCCCAGCGGAATCCCTGAGCAAGATGTCCGCAGTGTCATTGCGCCATACCTTCTGAAACAGCGCAAGATCCTCCAGAATACCCTGAAAGAGGAGGAGGAGAGGAGTGCTAAGTTGGCTGAAGTGGTGCTGGCTGGCAGAAATAAAATAGCAGATCTGCAGAAGGAGATCCAGAGACGCAAAGAAGAATGGCAGGTGAGCACGGCTTTGTGAATAAGGTGGTGAGAGTGAACAGGAGGACATATCTGATGCTGCCTTACTCTGTCTTAGTGGTCTCTTTGCTGACAGGCAGCAGCTCAGAGAGGGAGAGGTCTTTCCAATGTAAACTCCCAACTCCTTTTATTCAACCTGCATACCTTTATATAAGACTGAAACTATACTTCCTTGTTTGCAGACAATGCACACACTTGTAATTTCAGAGACATTCTCTCCCACGTGTGCGAAAATGAGAAATGCCTCTTGTCGGGTGGTGCCCAACACTCACAGCTCCTTTTTTAAAAGTGCTTGTATTAAAAGTAAAAGAAGATATCTGCCTGATTGCATAGTTGATCAGAAGGTTTTGAATCCGTTTGTCCAACCGATAAACGTTATGGTTCTAATCAAAAGTGGGTTTTTAAAAATTTGTTTCAGATGATTGCTCAAGAAAGCCGCGAGATGGCGAATACACTTGATGAGCAGCACTGAGAAAGCGAGACCTAGCTGGCTCCTGGTGAACAGAGGCGTCCTACCTTTTTGCCTTCTTATAATGGACTTCCTACAAAACGTGAATCAGGCCAATGATTACATCGCTTTGCATTTTTCACAATGTCGGCTGGAATGCTCTGCTACTCATGGTTGCTGTTTGGTTTCTTTAGAAGTCCTGTCCTTTGAGAATCAGCATGTCTTTTTTAACCGGTGCCGAAACTCGTCTTTTAGAGTCTGGATCTTTGCGCTCCAGATTTCTTTACCCATCAAGAGAATGATCGGCACAGTCGCCAGCATGACCTGGATGGAGAGGAAGTTTGCTAACAGTGTGATGTGGCTGCTCCCAGAATCCTGGTGATGTGAGAAATGCAGATATTAAATGTGAGAGGTATGTTGGTTGGACTCCCCCATAATTTGTCCTTGGGGGTTGGCATCTGCGTATGACACAACCACATCATAGGCCTTTCCTGCTGTGCCATTTCAGTACCAAATATTTCAAGCCCTGTGCACTTGTGAATGGGAGTAAGCCTGCACTGGGGCTTGCTTCAGAGTAAGCTGGCTCAGTGTAGGACCCATCCTGTGATGCTCTGCTGGGGGTGCAATAAAAGACGAGAGAAATGAAACCCTTATGTGACAAACATGCCTCCTCATAAGAGGCCTTTGTTGTGGACGCATTCCGTATATAAATTGCCGTATATAATTTTTTAAAAAAAACCATGAGGCTTCTTAATGCTTAACAAGGACTCGAAACCAGAAAAGTAACCTGCAGAACGTAGGCTTTGTCAGGCTACTAAAAAGTCTACATTTCTAAACGAAAATCTGTTCTAGACTGTGGCACAGTGGCAGATAGGAAGGCGCTCCAAAGGGTGATCACTACTGCACAGAGGATTTTCTGCCCTCTCCCCTCCTTGGAAGAACTCTATAATTATCTGCCCTCTCCCCTCCTTGGAAGAACTCTATAATTCCCGAAGCCTAAAGAAAGCCCAAAATATTCTGAGAGACCCGTCTCATCCAGCACACTCTCTTTTTGAACTGTTACCATCTGGCAGACGATACAGGTCTATAAAAACTAGGACAAAGAGGCTTAGAGACAGCTTCTACTCTAGAGCTGTGGCTATGCTGAACTCCGTGGCTTCGTGTTGATGTGTTTGGGGCTGTGTAGGGATGGGTGGAGAAAGGGGAAAGTGAGGATGGGGTATGAGTCTGAAATTGTGTGCATCGAGGAATGCTGCTGTACATTTCGTTGTGCGTGCACAATGACAATAAAATGCTTATGCTTATAACTAAAGTAGTACGGCAATATAATTTGCCTGCATCCCAAAAATCTGTGTTAGCCTAACAGTCGAGGTGAAGTGTCATTCTCTCTTTTTCCCCCTTTGGATAATGGCCTCATTATGTGTGAAAATTTAATTAGGATACTGTTTCAAGGGCTTGACACTAAGATTTCCCAATTTTTATGTAGGAATGATGGTGCAGGGTTGACAGTTTCTCTGGGATGCTTTTCCGACCTCATAAGAACATAAGAAAGAGCCTGCTGGATCAGACCAGAGTCCATCTAGTCCAGCACTCTGCTACTCGCAGTAGCCCACCAGGTGCCTTTGGGAGCTCACATGCAGGATGGGAAAGCAATGGCCTTCTGCTGCTGTTGCTCCTGAGCACCTGGTCTGCTAAGGCATTTACAATCTCAGATCAAGGAGGATCAACATTGGTAGCCATATATCACAGGTGTCAAACTCGCAGCCCTCCAGATGTTATAGACTACAGTTCCCATTATCCCCTGCCAGCATGATGCTGGCATGGAATGGTGGGAATTGTAGTCCATAACATTTGGAGGGCTGCGAGTTTGACACTTATGCCATAGATCGACTTCTCCTCCATAAATCTGTCCAAGCCCTTCTTAAAGCTATCCAGGTTAGCGGCCACCTTGAATGCCTACTTCGGAGCTATGACGACTGATGCTGAGATTAAGTCTTATTTGGAAGTTCTTTGTCCCATTCTGGGAACCCATGGCCCAGAGATCCTTCTCTGACCAAATCTCAAGATGGAATCCAACATCCTTTGTTTTCCCCCTCTCAGGAAAACTCTGTTCAGGCCACGAGGTAATTTAAGCCTTTTGAAGTTGCATCCTAGCACCTCTGCATAGTTTCCTGTCCTCCCTCCAGGAGATCAAAAGGCAAAGATGCTTTTCACAGTCATGTGTGACTTCCCTTTGCTGTAGCGATAGTATCATTCCGTGACAGGAGCCATTTGCCCATATGTTCTCCCACACTCCACACACATGCTGGGGTTGGCTTACATGCTCCCCCCACGCAGAAATAAACCCAGGCAACATGTTGATATGGAGATTAGTTTCAAGTTAGGAAAAGTGGCCGTGGCTGGAGAGTCATCTTTCCTTTGCCACTGTATAGCGCATGCTTGAATTTAGCATGAGAGAAAATGTGGCTGCCACTTAGAAATGTCAGATGGTCGTGGGATCCACTCACGGATCTCCCAGCATCGTCTTGCCTCATTTGGCACTTCAGCTGTTTCATTTCAAGGCAGCAGATGTTTGTCCAAATAAACTTCCACCACTCTTCAAACATGGCCTTCGCTCAGTTTATTGCTGGCGGGGAGGATTAATGTAAACCAGTGGTTCTCAACCTGGGGGTCGGGACCCCTTTGGCGGTCGAATGACCCTTTCACAGGGGTCGCCTAAGACTCGCTGCATCAGTGTTCTCCATCTGTAAAATGGATAAATGTTAGGGTTGGGGGTCACCACAACATGAGGAACTATATTAAAGGGTCGCGGCATTAGGAAGGTTGAGAACCACTGATGTAAACAAAAACGAAATGGATGGATGGAGGGTGAAACATGTGCATATTTGGGTGAAAGTCTGAAGGCACCAGGGCTGGTGCATGTCATTTGGTGACTGCTGAACGCTGCTCCCCCTCCCCCAAGAGCATTTGTTCTGCTAAATCATACGTGCCTTCCAACATCAGTTTAGGCAGGGTTCTTCCATTTGACAGGCAGCGATCTATAATATTGTCAGTCTTCTCGAAAAGTCAACCACTGTTCATTTTCTTACAGCCCTCTAAATGTGAGGGCAAAATGGGGTAATAGGGGTCCGCAGAACCTCGGAGAATAGGCCAGCTTCCTCGAAGCAGGTCAGGTGCTCTTGAAGGCACTGGCAGTTACTGGGGTCTCGCTGTCTTGGGGTGAATCAACAGGGGCATCCAAACTGCAAGATGTCATAGTCCTGCTTGTGACCAGCAACCCCTCTAGCCTCCAATGGAGAGGCTTACTCCGTCATGCCTTCCCTTTCCCGGGTGGTGTCTCTCCAGTCACAGGGGTGCCGTTGGGCCTGGAGCCTCCTGACCCACAGCTTGGCTTAGGAGGAGGTAGCTGTCCCTACCATTTTTCCTTCCTCACAGTTCTTCCACTTTCCTCCCCACCCCCCCTTAGGTATCTCGCCCTGTTCCTACTTGCCTCCTCCATTTTGGTCTTTCCTACAGTCGTGCTCTCTGCAGGACATAGGAGCGGATAGGCTGTTGAGGGCACCTCCTCCGTTGGCAGTGCTGTTGGATTGGTCATCTTTAGCTATTCGGCTCCCATAGTAGCTGCAGCCAGCAGGTTAGGGAAGTCCAGGGTGTTGCGCCCCAGCAGGACTGGGTAGGGCAAGCTTGGCACGTGGGCCAACTCCAGTAGTCCTTCCCTGGAACCCTGTCACATGGGGAGTTGCACCACCAGGTAGGACTCTGTGTGCTGATGGAAACTTTGCACTACTGGCAAGTCTTTGGGGAGTAGGTGGTCTCTAATCATGGAGACCAAGCAAGGTTTGAAGGGCTCGGCCTCGTACCATCACCCAGAGTAAGAATTGGGAATGGCTAGTGGGTGGGCAAGGCGACCTACAGGGTGTCGGACCCCACTGGGGAGGTTCCTGGGCTGCCAGTGCCTCGCTCCTGTGCTCGGGCCCTCCCATACTCTCCTCCTTCAGGGCATACTGCCTTGACCCTTGCATCCAGTTTAGGGGTCTCCTTATCTGGCCCATCCCAACTTTCGGTTGCCAGAAAGCCCTCGTGCAGGGTGGGGGCATCGGCCGTAGTCTTTGGTTGGCCGCATGCCACCCTGGCACTGGGCCCCAGGATCTGGGTGAGCTGCTCCAGGATAATCTGATCCACCACCCTCTTGGAGTCAAGGTGGGCTGATTGGAGTCACTAGTATACCAAGTCAGTCAGAGTGTTGGCTACCACCTTTGGCCGGTCACCCTTTTTGAAGGACAGGACCTGGAAACTTTGGTGGTAGGTCTCGGGGGAGACTTCATAGCATTCTAGAATTGCCACTTTGGCGTAATCACTGACCTCCACCCTGGACAAAGCCCATACTGCAGCCTGGGCTTCCCTGGTGAAATAAGGGATCAACATGAACAACCACTGAGCCTTGTCCCATCCCGTGTCCTCCACCGTCCGTTTGAAGGCCTCCAAGTAGCTATCAACATCGTCCTTTGTCAATTTAGTGAACAGGACCCAGGGTAACCACCCCGGGGTCCCACCCTCGTGAGATCCTGCGGCCCTGAGATTGGTCAGGTACTGCGTGAAGTCCTGCAATACAGCGTTTGGGGCATCTTGCTAGGGTTCGGAGATATTCTGGGGTTCTCCCATCATCTCAGCCAGGCCAAAGGTAGAACTGCAGGGCTGTTGTCCAGAATGAAACAAATGCATCTTTAGAACATATCCCACAATCCTTTGTAGGGGGCTCTTCTCCTGTAGCAAATGTTCTCGAGATTCCTTGGCAAGACATTGGCATCCAAGAGTTCTCCGTAAGCTAAAATTTGACAACCCCATCTCTGGAACTTTCTGTTAAATCTGAAATTGGTGGCTGCACTGTACTTCCACCATCTGGTCCTAGTTAGAACTAATGTTGTGGCTAAGGTTGACCAAGTTCCCCACGTTTTTCCCCTCTTCTGATAGCACGCATTCCTGGATTTCTTGGTAAGTATAGAGTGGGACAGCAAATAGCCCACTTGGCAGTTTGCCCCCATGTTCCTTGTGGCAACAGTCGGCTGCCTTAAATCAGCCCCATTTTTCAAATGTAAACTGGACTTCCAGGGCTTGGAAGCATGCAAGACGTGGGGAGTGATAAAAAATAAGCTATTTTTCTTTCTTCAAACCTGCCAAGAACTCAGAGACCTCTAATGGTAAATAAACAAAGAGTGATGGGTTTTAAAAGATGGGCAGCACAATGTCTTGCTCTATCAGAATCAAGGTTAAGAAATTTAGCTTTCTCCTCTACCGTCCTGACTGTCATAGTAGATCAGCAGAAGGAAGGGCCGAGAAATCTAGCCCCCTTCTCTAATTGTCCATGTTTGCTGCTGTCCTTAGTATACCTCTTTGGTGGGGGGATCCGCCAAATCTGAAATTTATATCAAGAATCCTTTTCCATCTAGCGCAGGGGTCTGCAGATGTTCATGGACTACAATTCCCATCAGGCCATGCTGGCAGGGGCTGATGGGAATTGTAGTCCATGAACATCTGGAGAGCCGCAGGTTGCAGACCCCCGGTCTAGCGCTTCGTAGGCCTCCTACGGTTATTAAGCTGGATTTATTTTTACTAGATTAAGAAACAAACACAACTGCATTTTGGAATTTTGCTGGTCTGTAATGTATTTTCTGCTGATTTTTCCCCCTGCAGAAGCAGTATACAAATGCCATAAATAGGACTATTCATTCACTGTGTTTCCCCCCTCTGGTTCTGCAGAAGAAGAGCAGTTTGGATTTATACCCCGCCTTTCTCTCCTGTAAGGAGACTCAAGGTGGCTTACAAGCTCCTTTCCCTTCTTCTCCCCACAAAAGACACCTTGTGAGGTAGATGGGGCTGAGACGGTTCCAAAGAACTGTGACTAGCCCAGCAGGCTTTGTGGGGTGGAGTGGGGAAGAAATCCAGTTTACCAGATAAGAGTCCATAGCTCATGTGGAGGAGTGGGGAATCAAATCCTGTTCCCCAGATTAGAATCAACCACTCTTAGCCACTATACCACTCTGGCTCTCAGCCTGCATACTGCCTTGACTTTCAGCTTCATACATTGTCCCCCCTATTTTACAGCAATTAAAATTAAAATAGCAGTTGCAAATGTAATAAAGAGATGGTGTTCTCTGTGAGGTCTTAGTCCAGACACAATGCAAGAATACAGCCTCTCTAATAGGTATTAGTAGCAGGGAAAGGGGGTTAGCTGGGCGTGGCGGAACATGCCATCACATTGAAGCTAACTTGTGGTGACCTCATAGGGTTTTCAAGGCAAGAGGCAAACAGAAATGGCTTGCTATTGCCTCCCTCTATGTAGCAAGCAGCCCTTGTCTTGGTGTCTGTCATCCAAGGCCAATCCTGCTTTGCTTCCAAGATCAACTGGAGCTTGACATGATGAAAAGCTGCCGTATTTCCCTTTGCCTCATTCCTATCATGGATGCTGGATTATTTCTCTTCTGTGTTTTATATTATTGGCTCCTCTTCATACACATCCCAATAAAAAGCTGGCAGCTTTCTTGTTTGCTGAGGAACGGTTAGCATGGGCGTGGTGGAACCTGCTGTCTGAGTGACCCAGAATTGAGTGACCCACGCTTAGCTCTGGTAGAAGAAAGAACAACATGTTGTGGAATGATATCAACAGACCAAGAGGTATCCAGAGACATTAAACTATGGCTACTGGGAGAGGGGGCTTATTATAGGGGGAAAGGGACCATCATGGTTATGCAGTGTGGCCCTTAATCTCCCAGGACAAAGAGGAGTCCTGCATTTCTGAGGAAAGACAAGAGGCACATCAATCTTAAGTGTTGAGTTATTAATCTAATGGTTGAAGCATTAGCTTGATGAGCCAAGCCTGGGAATGCCTGAAGGTGGGAGGAAACTGATGAAATTACAGGTTTTATAACAATGGTAATGTAAACGAGGTGGTTGTTAGAAAGAGATTAGTCAGAGGATGAAGTATTGGAACACTTGGGGCAAATACATTAAGAAGTCCTTTGTCTCTGCGGGATGGATAGTCCAGGGCTGGAGATGGGAAGCGACCGTTTTCAAGGCAGAGGCGACTGGCCTTGTAAACGTGGCACTGCAGAGTGGGCCCCTTTGGCATGTTCCACCTTGCACAATTTAGCTAATGGTTTGCATCTGGCACAAATGAGAGTGCTTCTCCATAGTGCTTCCTCTCCCTGGTTTGGAGACCATCCCAGAGCTTTGGAGCTCAGCCCTGTGGCTTACGATGGCAGGATGACATGGGGAGAAAAGAATAGACGGAGCCATGCAAAATTGCATCTTTGGGTTTCTCTCCTGTCCCACACATCTGGGCAAAGAGGAAAACTCCACAGTGGGAAATCTCTGTAGCTCACGGGTGAAATTATGGGCTGTGAGCATCCGTCCGTTCTTGGCCGCTGTTTTATGTTAGCCCAGCTGAAGCTCCCCTTTCCTTGAGGGCTGCTAAAGTGTCAAACTTGCGGCCCTCCAGATGTTATGGACTATAGTTCCCATCATCTACAGTTCCCATCAGCACGATGCTGGCAGGGGATGATGGGAACTGTAGTCCATAACATCTGGAAGGCCATGAGTTTAACACCTGTAACAAAAGTGAATCAAGTCACAAATGTTAAAATGCTCCCCTTCTTGCATAGAAGAGAAACTTCCTGCTTACTTGGCTACTGACCTCAGCAGTTGGTACTGGAAGAACTTTGGATCGCAGCTGTAGACCACAAAGGTTCAGGTTAGCAAGGAGCCACAATCGTCTCAGCACAGCAGAATTTATTTTGCTCCCAACTCCTTTTCCCTTGGAGTCAAGCACGCCAGGTGTACAGAGGATTGCAACTTTTGTTAAAAGGGAAGTTGTTGTTTTTTTGGCCCTCTCAGAATAAGCCTGTGTACATTTATGTGGGCAGGGGAGCAAGTCTTCTTGAACTCAGCAAACTTTCTTTTCCTCACATGGCAAATTTTGGGATAAAAAACAGGATTGTGTTTTGTGAGAGCCAGTGTGGGGTACTGATTATCATACTAGACTATGAGGCTCTGGGAGGCTCGAGTTTGAATCCCTACTCTGCGATGGAAATTTTCTGGGTGCCCATGGGCCCAATCATACATTCCCAGCCTACCTGAAAAGGTAGTGATGAGGATTAAAAAGAGGGGGAAAGAATGATGTAAGCTATTATGGGTCCCCATTTGAGAGAAAGGTGGATCATAAATTGAATAAGTAAGGAATCTAAGTCCAGACAAATATGGAAACAGTGGAAAACAAATCCTTTATTCGCAGGCTAAGTAGACACTCAAACGACAGCAAGGAAAAACCTATGGCAGAATACAATTACACTAGTATATATCAGTCATCCCTCTCCCTTCCATCTTCATAAGACCATGGCGTGCTCACAGATACAGTTCTCAAGAAACAAGTTCACAGACTAAGTCTGGGCTGCCATCCAAAGATGATTAGGACCGCAGCTGCAGAAAGGCTGAAGGTCAGACACATCGAATGCTCAAGTCTTGACAGAGGTGGGTACCACAAAATATGGAATGTCTTTAATAAACAGTTGGAGCACATAGGTATGTTTGCCAAGAAAGTCATGATTCTCCAATATAATTTCCATATCCTGAGTAAGATTTGAGTCTAGTAGCACCTTAAAGACCAAAATGATTTCCAGGGAACTTTGACTGTCAAAAGCTGCAAATCGTTTTGGTCTTTTAGGTGCTACTGGACTCAAATCTTGGTCTTCTACTGCAGGTGAACATGACTAAAACAATGTCTTGTCGAAGGCTTTCATGGCCGGATTCAACTGGTTGTGGTAGGTTTTCTGGGTTGTGTGGCTGTGGTCTGGTAGATCTTGTTCCTAACATGATAACCTTAACGTGATAACCCCACCCGTAATACAGTTCACTCAACCACCCCTATGCATAGCAAGTTCCACCCAAACACTGACTGGTTCCCCACCCTGGGACATGGACAATATACCCCATTAAACTTTCCCTTCTCACTAGACACAGTGTGAAACAGACTTCTCTGTGAAACACCTCTGAAAGATGCCAGCCACGGATGCAGGTGAAACGTTAGGAACAAGATCCACCAGACCACGGCCACGCAGCCCGGAAAACCCACAACAACCAGTTGACTAAAACACCTGAAACATTCATAGGCTTCTCAGCCTCCTTAACACACCGATGGACTTGTTTGCCTTTTGGCTGACACGCCTAGCCGGAAGCCACAGCTGCCATTTGGAGCTGGATGTCTTCCTCCTCAATAGATGAGCTCCAAAATAGATCTGGCAGCCGCGCTTGGGGAACCTGCCACTCCTGTGGTTACGGCAAGCAGGAGAGAGGTCTATGGCTTTGCCAAGCCACAGATCTCTAGAAAGATATAAATCATGAGCAGAAGTCCAGAAGGAACAAACAGCAAAAGGAGTGAGCATCTTCAGACCCACGGAGACGATCCACCAGCCAACATGCATATGCTAACCCTGGTGAGCCTGCTGGTGGCAGTGACGCTGTGCCTTTGCCACGGAGGTAAGAGGATTGGCAGAAGCTATCACATGTCTGGGATGGGATGATCCGTGGGGCTGTTGAGCCACCAGACTCCAGCACACTGCTGCTCTTCTCAAGTCTGTGCCGAAAGTCCCAAGTTCTTCCCGATCATCTCTAGTTTAAACAATCTCAGGCAATAGGACCGTTAGCCTCTTGAAGACCCCTCCCCCAGAGCCCCTGGATCAGGGGTCTGCAACTTGCGGCTCTCCAGATGTTCATGGACTACAAATCCATCAGCCCAATTGACCATGCTGGCAGGTGCTGATGGGAATTGTAGTCTATGAACATCTGGAGAGCCGCAGGTTGCAGACCCCTGCCCTTGGATGTTGGAGGAGCCAGCATTGATTTAGGAGACTCAGTGGTCAGACTCAGCATCAGGTGGTTTCGTATGTTCATGACCGTGACTGGTAGCTTGAGAAAATGAGGGGGATTTTAGCCTACACAATCCACAGGTCGCTCACATGCAGTCCAAGCAAGACTTGTTAAATATATCTGAGAAGGCCTGTTTAGGGTCGTCGTTGAAATCTCAGGCTGGTCTTGCTTTCCTGTTCAAAGCCTTTCCCCTCGTTCTACCAGTAATTCTTCTGGAGCTTGACCCAACTCGTGTGTTACAGTTTCAGAAGGCATTGCCCATGACCTCCATTTTCAGCCTTCAGAGTCATGAGGACTCGTGACTTTGTTTAGGTCAGGGGTCTGCAACCTGTGGCTCTCCAGATGTTCATGGACTACAAATCCCATCAGCCCCTGCCAGCACGGCCAATTGGTTTAGGTAAATTGTCCAGCATGCTGGAATCCAAGTCGAGGGCACTGCCCATATGCGTGGTCAACACACAGCCCTTCCTTTGAGTCACGATTCGCTTCAGGTTCCCGATTGTTATGTTCTTGTTCTTTTCTCTTTTCTGCAGATAGTTCGGCTCACTCCAACGACTCGCCCAGTTCCGAAGGTCAGTTATCTCCCTGGTATCATTGACTTGCTTCTAAGAAGGGTGGGGGTGGGGGGTGGCAGTTTGGCTGGCTGAAAATGTCCAGCACCTCTAGCCTCTTGTCTCCAAAGAGACTGACGAGAGCTTGCTGGTTGGCGTGATCCCCCCCCCCCCTTGGTTTCTTCCTCCCCAGAAGAAAGGGCTCACACCAGCCAGGGTCTGTAAACAGCTTTTGACGTTCATTTGCAGCAGTTTAGAACAACAAAGAACAAAGTCAAATAAAATCAATTCCTTTCAGTATACTGAGCAAAGTTTCCGGAAAACTCTGGTGGGGTAGAAAAGCCCTCCTTACAATTGACGCAGCCATCAGCTCCCTTTCCCCCCCTTCTGACCCCCTTCCCATATACTTTCATTGATCGACCATCATTTGCAGCTGCTCCTATACTTGTTAACTGTTGCAGGTGTTGTTCAATTGTGTGGAGGCTCATGAGCTACAGTCATGGCTTCAACTGGTAATGTTCTTTTTGGATCAACCGTAGCTTTTCCAGACGGGGGCATGCTTGAAAAAGATTTGCTCGCACCAAGGCTGCTACTGCTTTTCCCCAGAAGCCCAGCAGGGGGCGGTGAAAGGCAATTAGAGAAATTCATGGATGAGCAGTCATCTCTCCATTAGCTCTGCCGACTGAATAGAACTTCCAGTTTTAGAGGCAGTCTATTGTTGAATGCCAGGTGCTGGGGAGGAAACAGTGGGAGAGAGGGCTAATGTTTCCATGTGGGCTTCTCAGAGGTATCTAGTTGTTCACTGCAGACACAGGATGCTGGGCTAGGTGATCCTTTATTCCTCTGCCGCTCATGCTGCAATGGGCCACATTTTTCTTCCATCACCATCTAACCCGACTTGGGCTTGGCTCCTAATTTACATTCTGGCATAGGTGAGTGCGCTGGATTTCTGCACCAGAAATCTCACCTTCAGTGGCGTACTGCTTAAAAGTGTCAGACTAGGATCTGGGAAACCCGGATTCAAATCCCTACGGTGCTTTGGAGGTTTGCTGGGCCACCTTGAGCCAGTCACTCTCTCAGCCTAACCTACCTCTTACGGGTGTTGTGAGGATAAAATGGAGGAGGGCAGAACAGTGTTGTAAGCTGTTTGAAGTTCTCATTGGGGAGGAAGGAGGGGGTATAAAGTAAATAAATAATACTGTTCTGGTGGGTTATTAAATAAATAATAATTTTTGCATTGGCGAAGAATCAAGCAAAAAACTAGAAAATTTTTAAGGATGGTTATACTGTGCCTTGGTAAAAATCGGAAGGTGTTTCCAATTCTTTTTGTTCTGATGCCTAGTATTTTAATAAGTCATTTGGATATCCCCTACTAGGTGAACTGTTTAAAAATGAAAGCTTCCTTTCTGAAATTCATAAATATTTAGGAAATTTCTTTTGAGTCATAAGAATTGCCCAAATGATAAGTTATTCCTTATGTATTTTGGGTGGTGATTGTCGTATCTCAAAAGAAAGGGTTTTTTTAAATTTTTAAATAAAGATTCATATAGAATTTAGCATGTTCCCTTCTGACAGACAACCCAATGTGGGTGCCTACTCTGCTGGGCACGAGGGGGAAATGTGTTGGTGGAGGGGATATTTACCTGGGGAGCCCAGTACCACACAGCTCTGCGGCACCTGAGCTGGAAGCTGCTTCCATCACCCAGGCCTGCCTGTGCAAAATGTTGGCCCGGGGAGCAAAGCCAACCTTAGTAGGCCTGCACTGCCCAGCTGGGCCCCGTGTGCCCATGCAGCCGGCCTCAGAGATATGCCACACTTTTCATGGCGTATCTCCACTTTTCCCTATGGGGACTTTTAATACATTTTTCTTTTTACTTTTTGGGCTGCCCACAGCATGGGAAAGCCCTTTGGAGAGGGCAGGGCAACACCGGAGCGGCACCATCCATACCTGCCCAACAACTCTGGGCTGACATCTAAAACATTAATTTTCTTATTTATTTATTTATTAAACTTGGTATACCACCCTATCTCCGGAGGGCTCAGGGCGGTGCACAACACAAAATCATACATAAAATATAAAATTCTTAAAACAGGAGTATATAGCCCTAAAATAAGGAGGCCCACGAGTAACTCCATATACCACCCCCCCTTCCAGAAAAAAAAAAAAAATGAGGTGGGGCCCAAATGATTTTGGGGGCCCCTGCCGGCGGGGGGGGGGGGGGGGGAGCATTATCGGCGGCTGGACTCTCCAAAGGCCCGGTGGAACAATTCGGTCTTACAGGCCCTGCGGAACTCTCCAAGGTCCCGCAGGGCCTGGACAGCTGGTGGTAATGTGTTCCACCAGGCCGGTGCCAGAGCCGTAAAGGCCCTGGCCCGTGTGGAGGCCAGCCGCGTCATCGAGGGGCCAGGGATCTCCAGTAAATTCGCCTCTGCTGATCGCAGAGGACGAGCCGGGACATATGGGGTAATGCGGTCCCGAAGGTACAAGGGTCCCGGGTCGCGTAAGGCCTTCTTGTCATTCACATGGAGGTCAAATTCTTCTAATGGTGTCGCCTTCCACTGGCACAAGGAGGCTTCTCCTATGGGTGGAAATCTATTTGCGCTGGAGGAAGGCACCACCATTAAGCAGAGCAGATCCATGACATCCAAGCGAATGTATACAATTTAAATAGTGAGTGACATTGACTTACTGATGCCAAAACAGCAGTGAAAATTCTTATGCCTTATGGGGATTATTCAGCATGAAGAAACAGGATATGATTCAAAAATAAGTAGTTATGGGTTTGATTTTCCTAAGAAATCAAAATGGGAAGGGGGGGGGGGACTTGGAGCAACAGGGATGACAAACTCAAAATCATCCTTAACTGGAAACTATTCTAAGTGGTAATCTTAAGCTGTTGTTAATTGCAAACCCTTCATGGCAGTAACTACTTGATTCTTCCCTTTGGCAGCTTTCATCTCCAAGCAAGACAGCGCAACAATAGTGAAGAGACACGCACAGGATCCTCAAGGGTAAATGTCAATACACGATATCTTAAGGGGAGGGGGTGCTCCCCCATGGTTCCGAGGATGGCTCCCAAAGTCTGCCAAATATTGGACCTCAGAGAGCTGAGATCCAGCCAGATCCCAACAACAGCAAGGATCTCAAGGACCAAACAGCTGATCTGAGGATTGCTTAGAAAAAGCTGTCCAGCACTGGTCTGTCAGGGGCCATTGATTGGGTGGTTATGTAAGAGTTGGTTGCTGGAAGACAAGGAAAATTAACATATATTTCAATACTTAAATAGATTTGCAAGAGAATTAATAAAAATCATCACAGCTCTGGGTCAGGAAACTCCTGGAGATTTGGGGGCGGAGGCTGAAGTAGGCGGGGCTTGAGGAAGGAAGAGACCTCAGTGGGGTATGATGGTGTACAGTTCACCTTCCAAAGCAGCTGGCCCTCTCTGGTCAGCCACCGCCTGGAGATGGACAACCCTATAATTTAAGTGCTACCCTATAAACATAAAACTTGAGTCCCAATAGTCCATCTCCATGCTGTGTGACCAAGATGCAGAAAATGGGGGGGGGCTGTGTTGATGAAAGGGCAAGAATATGCAGACAACCGCAGGCTGGATTCCCAGTGGCTTCAAGCAGTGTTTCCCAACCTTTTTGACGTTGCGGTACCCTTGACCACACTCTTCATATCTCACAGTACCCTTGTTTATTGCTGTTAACCGTCTGTTTATTCATTCATTAATGATGTGAAAATGAACGTAATTTAAACTAATTACGTTAACACAATAGTGCGCTCCCTCCGCCATCGCCACCAAGCCGTAAAGCGATCTGCCCTGACAACCAACAAAAGGGGCACTGCAAAGGGAGGGGGGGGTAGCGTTGTCACGGTAACCCTGGGAAGTGTTCACAGTACCCTAGGGTACCACGGTATCCTGGTTGGGAATCGCTGGGGAGTCACCAGGGAGCAATTTAGCTTATGCCCCAATACTGTCCTCACTCAGTGCCCCACCCCCAATTATCTGGTCTCCATTCATTCCTGTTGGCAAAAGCAAAGCATGATTCAGGTGGTGGAAGTGCCATCAAAGGACGGTTGTCTCATGATGCTCCCTTTGGGATTTTTCATTCTGAAAAATCTGCACCGCCAATCAAATCTCCAATGGCCAATCAGAAGCCTTGCTGTGCAAAAGCCCCGCCTTGCCTATCCCTGCCCACTTTCTATATATGCTTGGTGGGCACCAGAAAAGGTGCTGGTGGGTGCCACAGGGCCCACAGAAACCACGCTGGGGATCCTTGGCTGAGTAAATGGAGCAATTTAAAATATTTCGTACATGAGGAATCTTGAATCGAATGTTCCCCATCCTTGCATCAAAAGAAGGTTCTTTGCCTTGAGGAAAAGTGCTGTCCCTTTTGGAACCGAGCCATGGGATCCTTTTGTATATGCAGTAAGATTGTTTAAATGAATGGGGGAATCTTGCTGATTATTAAAGTCCTAATACTCAGTTGATTAACAGATAGATAATATTTTGGTCAAAATCGAAAGAGCTCCTGACTAATAGGGTAAACATATGTTTAACGTATGTTCTCCTTTTGGAAACAGCAGATGTCTGTTGCCTCTTTAGGAAAGGCAATCCCTTCTTCATGAAAAAGAGCTGGGTGGGGGTGTGACTTTTAAGATAACATCTACAGTGTGGTGTAGTGGTTAAGAGCAGGTAGATTCTAATCTGGAGAATCGGGTTTGATTCCACTCTCCTCCACCTGAGTAGCTGAGACTTTTCTGGTGAACCAGATGTGTTTCCGCACTCCTATATTCCTGCTGAGTGACCTGGGGTTAGTCACAGTTCTTCCGAACTGTCTTAGCCCCACCTAACTCACCAGGTGTCTGTTGTGGGGAGAAGAAGGAGAAGGTGTTTGTAAGCCACCTTGAGTCTTACAGGGAGAAAGATGGAATATAAATCCAAACTCCTCCTCCTCCTCTTCTTCCTCTTCCTCTTCTTCTTCTTCTACTACTACTACTACTACTACTACAGTGATAAGTATGCACACTTTTTTTAAAGTTGGAGGTGTGTTTTTCCTTGCATGCAAAGTTAAGCAACACACTGTCTAGTTCAACAACTAAGGTTTCTCTGATTGGGTGTCAGCCCTGATTGGGTGTCAGCCCTGCTGATGACTGAAAAAAGAAGTACTTACTACATTTCTACTCTCTTGTAGGGTTGCCGCTGCCGCCGCTCCAGATCCCCTTGAAGGTCTTCGAGAGGTTTGCGAGCTCAACGCTGCTTGTGATGAATTGGCCGACCACATTGGCTTTGCAGAAGCATACCGTAGATTCTATGGACCAGTGTAGACCGTCTGCATTCAGCACTATGGGGAACTGGAAGAAGGATTGGTTCTCAGGACCAACAGCCAAGTTGATCTACTTGATGTCATTCTGTGCATT
Source organism: Sphaerodactylus townsendi (assembly GCF_021028975.2). Lineage (NCBI taxonomy): Eukaryota > Metazoa > Chordata > Lepidosauria > Squamata > Sphaerodactylidae > Sphaerodactylus > Sphaerodactylus townsendi. The sequence continues at coordinate 20,669,553 of NC_059425.1, read as the reverse complement.
CTGCATTTCTAAGATCCTGTGCTGTCCATGCTGTGGATCCCCACAAAAGGCTTCTGTTTGTAACTATCACACCTTTGCTTTATAACTGCTGCTGTAATGTGCTTAATGATGTTCCTGTAAAGGAGAGACTAAAAATAAACAAAAACCTATTAAAACACATATTCACTTTCATTGGACTGAGCACTTAGTTTCTAGACCAGTGGTGGCGAACCTTTGACACTCCAGATGTTATGGACTACAATTCCCATCAGCCCCTGACATCATGGCCATGATGGCAGGGGCTGTTGGGAATTGTAGTCCATAACATCTGGAGTGCCAAAGGTTCGCCACTACGGTTCTAGACAGAGAGTTCCACCAAGTAGGGGGCCCCTGTCAAGAAGGCTCTAACTCTGGTTGAGGACAGCCAGATAATCTTTGAGCCAGGGACCTACCAGGAGATTGTCCCCCGAGAAGCATAAAGCTCTCTGGGGGTGTATTAAGAGCGGTGGTCCCATAAATATGAGAGTTACAATCCATTTATGTCACAGAAAGGAGAAGCAGGAAGAATATATCTTGAGAACATGCTTCTAACCTTATGGGAACATGCCCTAGGAACCATGCCTCATGTCTGTGCAATCTTTGGCTTCTCCCTATCAGTTATGGGAGCCATCCTGTTACAAGAACCCTTATTCATGACCCTACTGCTCCCAGAACAGCTAGGAGCATTATGCATGGAGGCTTACCTCAGAACTCTTCTCTGTGCAGTGGGCTCTCCCCGCGTTTCTCAGTTTACCCAAGGGGAGGCACTTCCTCCTGGGTGAACAGTTTTTCTGCAGAGAACTCTCCCAGCCTAGTTCTCTTAACTCCACCCATCTTAAAGGCATAGATCTTAAAAGCATTTATTTTTAAAGGCACAGATCTCATTACCCTAGGTCACAGGTGTCACTCGCGGCCCTCCAGATGTTATGGACTACAGTTCCCATCATCCCCTGCCAGCATGATGTTGGCATGGGATGATGGGAACTGTAGTCCATAACATTTGGAGGGCCACGAGTTTGACACCTATGCCCTAGGTAGTCAACATTGCTAGCTTCATCTTCGACTGCAGTTTTATCAATAGTACTGTTCCAAAAATAATTTCCCCCAAAGAAGAGAGCCAAAGAAGGGGACATTCTGCTATAGCAGATATTCTCCCCCCACCCCTGCCACAACATCCTGCTGCTGCTGACAGAGGTTTGTTATTTCCAAGGACTCTCTGTCAATATCTTGGTATGTCAATAGAATGCAGAGATCAGTCTTTTGGCTAAACCCATGTGAATGAGCTTCTTTTCTTTCACTTGAAGGAGTCTGCAACATGGAGGGGGGGCAGCGAGGGAGAAGGTGTGAATGGGGTCAGCAAGGGAGAAGGTGTGAATGGCAGTGGGAGGGAGTGTGAAGGCTGACTGGGTGGGGGGAAGATGTCCAGGGGAAAGCTGTATTCACTGGCAAATCTGCCTGCTCTGGTGGTGAAGCAACATTAAAATTGTGCTATAAGTGGTCTTGCTTGCCATGAAGAGAATGAAAAGTGAAAGCAGGGCTTGAACAAATACACTCATACAAGAAAATTTTCTGTGACTGATATTCGCCTCCACCAGGCAACAAACACGTTGTGCATAATTGGCCTATGTGTTGAGAATATTGAAGGGTGGGGGTGAGAAATAGAACCCATCAAAGAAAAGTAGAACTAGGAAATCAAAGGAAGCAGATGAACAAACATGCTAATATCAATTGTTTCAGGCACAGAATGTGTGGGCTATGGGCTATATGGCCCAGTCCTCTTAAGAGAGATTGCAGATGATTAAAAGCATATAGCAACACTGGCGACTATCCCAGACTGGGAGGCAGGTTCGCACTATAATATTTATGTTGCATATGAAAATCGCAAGGGATGCATTCATTGCAAAGACTGTCAGTTCAATGCCTGTTTAAATGATAATAATTCCAGGGGGAGGGGGGGTAGCAAAAATAAACAGGGCTCTTGTGGCTCCTTAAAGATTGAACAGGATTGGAGTGTGGCATAAGTTTTAATGGACTAGAACCGGTGGTAGCATTGATGTAGGAAGTAGTCCCTGCACAAAAGAATAAATGGACACATATCTGATCCTTAAACACCACAATATTCAGAAACTGGTGGAAGACGATTTCAATCTCCCCTGTCATTCTGCTAACCTGAACATTACCACTTTTCAGCAAAAGAAAGAGCACTGAATTGGAATGCATGAAAGGGTTTCACACAGTGGTGGGATTCAGGAGGTTCGCACCACTTTGGTAGAACCGGTTGTTAAAATGGTGCCTGTAAACAACCAGTTGTTAATGTTTTGGCCAAGGCTTTCACGGCCGGATTCAACTGGTTGTGGTGGGTTTTCCGGGCTGTGTGGCCGTGGTCTGGTGGATCTTGTTCCTAACGTTTCGCCTGCATCTGTGGCTGGCATCTTCAGAGGTGTATCACAGAGGGAAGTCTGTTAGGACAGTGTGTAACAGACTTCCCTCTGTGATACACCTCTGAAGATGCCAACCACAGATGCAGGCGGAACTTTAGGAACAAGATCCACCAGACCACGGCCACACAGCCCGGAAAACCCACCCCAACCAACCAGTTGTTAAACTATTTGAATCCCAACACCAGAACTGGTTGTTAAATTATTTGAATCGTACCACTGCTTTCACACTATCTTTAAGAGAGATTTGGGATTTTATTATTGGTGGAGTGCCTTTTTAACAGGACAGATGAATTAAGGCAAGTGTGGAAGCACCTCATTTCATTCCATGATGGTGACAAAACAGACTGAAAGAGTTTAGGCCAAAGAGAATGTTGATCAGAGAGAAATTCGGGAATATAGTATTCGCCTTGGAGCTTCTTCAGAGCGGGACTTTGGATGGGCTTCAGCTCAAATATTCCTCCCTATTTGATTTGGGAGCGTACCAGAAAGCAACTGGGAGAGAGAGGGGCTGGTGAGCATCTCTTTTGCATGCAGAAGGTATCAGGTTCGATCCCTGGCATCTCTGTGTCAAAGTATCTGCCCTTGGGAAGACAATTGTACAGGAAGAGCCAGACCACCACACTGAGGCCCTGGCAGCATTCCTGTACAGCCGTTGTGTCTAGTTTGGCCCTGAGCCTTTGTGTATTGCAATTAAAACAGAGCAGATTTACACCCTTGACCTACTGGTGTAAACTCCAACGTTTACAACCACTCCTCCAAAGTCTGATTTGGGAAATTTCTTGAGATTTGAGTGGAGGGGTAGGGGCAGGGAGGGCTGCCGATCTCTGGGTTGAGACAGCATGGTGTAGTGGTTAAGCGCAGGTGGATTCTAATCTGGAGAACCGGGTTTGATTCCCCACTCCTCCACCTGAGTGGCAGAGGTTTATCTGGTGAACCAGATGTGTTTCTGCACTCCTGCATTCCTGCCAGGTGACCTTGAGCTAGTCACAGTTCTCTCTGAACTCTCTCAACTCCACCTGCCTCACAAGGTGTCTGTTGTGGGGAGAGGAAGGGAAAGGAGCTTGTAAGCCACCTTGAGTCCCCTTACAGGAGAGAAAGGTGGGGTAAACATCCAAACTTTTCCTCTTCTTCTTCTTCTTCCTCCTCCTTTTTATCATCTCTGGACTACAGAGATCAGTTTCCCAGACGAAAGAACAGCTTCAGAGAGAAGATTATTGCATCATAGTCTGTTGAGATCCCTCCCCTCCCCAAACTCCATCCTCCTCAGGCTCCAGTGACCTAATTTCCAGAAATTTCCAAAGCAGGACTGGGAACCTCAAATACGGACTTCAGTGAGTTACAAAGCCACAGAGTCCACCTTGCGAAACAGCCATTTTCTTCAGGGAAACTGGTCTTTGTAGTCTGGAGTTCAGTTGTGACTCTGGGAGTTCCGTGGGCCCCATCTGAATGCCGGCATCACTACCTCCACATTTCACCTCTTTTGAAAGCTTTATAATGCTTCACCTCACTGGGGATGGCTGTTTTCTTCCCGTTCGGCTTTGTAGTGGGCCTGCTAGAAGTTTCTGACTGGCCCCACTGGGAAACAGGATGTCAGATGAAACAGACTGGCATCCGAGCATGCTTTTTGATCCGCGCGCGTGTATAACTTTCAGCTTTCTCGGAAAGAAAACTTCTGGAACAGTATCTGTGTGGTTTAAGTAACACTGACAACAGTTCCTGTTTTGTTTGTCTAATGTGCGGCTAATCATTGTGCATTTCCCTGAAGAAATCTCTCTGAAGATGTGGACGGGGTTAGGAACACATCCACTCACTCCACTGGTTCTGTAGCTGGTGGGCAAGAACTATTAATGTAAAAAAGCATGATGGGGGATTTAGGGAAAGAGATTATGCCTGAGCCCATCTCTCTGTTCAAACTAGGATTGGCAGGTCCTTCTTGACCACTGACTGGGGGTCGGGAGCGTGGGGTTGCCAACTCCAGGGTAGGAAATTCCTGGGGATTTGGGGATGGAGCCTGGGGAGGACAGTGACTTCAGTGGGGTTGAACACCATAGAGTCCACCCTCCAAAGCAGCCATTTTCTCCAGAGAATTGATCTCTGTAGTCAGGAGATAAGCTGCAATTCAGGGGATCCCCATGTCCTGTTACCGCGCTGCCTGGTAACTTTTAATAGCTCCAGACCAACCAGCTCTCGGCAGCGCAGGGGAACAGAAATGGGACCCAACACAGCGAGTATAGTGAAATAATAAAAGGTTTTACCTTCCTCTTTTATCTTCCTCTTTTACCTTCCTCTTTTATCTAATTGGGGGGATAAGTTGTCCCACCCTTGGTTAATTTTTAGCACCGTCAGCGTGCTATAGGGGTTAAGAGCAGGTGCACTCTAATCTGGAGAACCGGGTTTGAGTCCCTGCTCTGCCAGTTGAGCTGAGGAGGCTTATCTGGCGAACCAGATTAGCTTGTGCACTCCAACACATGCCAGCTGGGTGACCTCGGGCTAGTCACAGTTTGGAGCGCTCTCAGTCCTATCCACCTCATAGGGTGCTTGTTGTGGGGAAGGGGGAAGGGAAAGGAGATTGTAAGCCCCTTTGAATCTCCTTAGAGAAAGGGGAATATAAATCCAAACTCTTCCTTCTCCTCCTCCTTCTTCACTGTTTATTAAATTATGAATGTTATATTACTATTTCATATGGCATTTTATGTAATTTTTATTGAACACTTATGTTGTGAGCTGCTCCAAGTCCTCTTGGGTGGGAGAAAGTGAGGTATCAAATATAACAAAAATAATACATTCCAAACTATGCTAAAGCTGGAAAAGAATCAGCGTTCATACTTTGACAGTGTCAGCACAATGGAAGCCCCGCTTTCTTCTGACACTACAGCTGGCTGTTACTGGGACTGCATGTAGGGTTACCAATCTCCAGGTGGCAGCTGGAGATCTCCCAGAATTACAAGTAATCTCTAGACTGCAGAGATCTGTTCCCTGGAGGAAAGAGCATCATATCCCCACTGAGCTCCCTCCCTTTGCTGTGCACCATGCCCCCAAAATCTCTAGGGATTTTCTAAGACAGAGCTGGCAACCCTGCCAGGGAAAACAGCAGCCCCACATCTGTTTCTCTGCTTTGGCAGTTCCCCACCCATAGAATATGTGTCATTGTTCAGTCTATCTAAACGACTGCTTGCACATACATCTAGAAAACTGAATAGCAGGGTTGGATCCAGTATAGCATTTCCATGGGCACAAGGACTAAAATCTCTCTCCCCCCCCCGCCCCGCCAATTCTGCTTTTGGGGGAGAGGAACCTCTAGGAACCTCTAGCTTTAAAAAGGGCTTGGACAGATTTATGGAGGAGAAGTCGATGTATGGCTACCAATCTTGATCCTCCTTGATCTGAGATTGCAAAGGCCTTAGCAAACCAGGTGCTTGGGAGCAGCAGCAGCAGCAGAAGGCCATTGCTTTCACATCCTGCATGTGAGCTCCCAAAGGCACCTGGTGAGCCACTGCGAGTAGCAGAGTGCTGGACTAGACTCTGGTCTGATCCAGCAGGCTCTTTCTTATGTTCTTATGTTCTTAACAGGATTTTGGGAAACATTTGGGGTTGCTACAAAAGGGAAGCCGCATTAAAGTGGGGGTTTGTGGGTGGAAGTTGCTGTGATGTCCCGGATTTACCCTATAGTTTGGATTCTGAAGAATGATTAATTCAGATCTCCACTGTTTAATAAAACCAGTTGAGAAATACCCGGCTCAGAAAATGTGTTCTTATCTGAGAAGTGCACAGCAGGCATAATAGCAGATGCCAAAAAATCAAAATGCAGGATAGAAAAGATCAATCAAGCTGCCCCCTGACAGGAACAGCCAATCAGAATCCAGTAAAATGGGGATGTTTGTGCCTGCGCAGCTGCGTATGCACTGTAAAAACAAAAAAGGTGGGTTTGTGCAAAAGGGGCAGAAAGAAATTGGAATATTTCCCCCCAACCTGAACTCAATTCCTTCACAAATACAGGCATCCATGCAAAGGGAGAAACTGGAATAAAACAGAACCTGATTCAAAAATAATGATACAACCCATAGTTATTATGCTGTGTGGAATCCACCACTGTGGCCCAGAAGCTTGCTGGGTGACCTTAGGCCAATCACTGAACTGACTGAACTCACATGGTTGTTGCATGGATAAAATGGAGGAGGGAAGACCAGTATATACCTCCCTGAGGTACTTGGAGGAATGGTGGGACAGACACCATTCAAATAAATTAAAGTTTGGATGCTGTGTGGTTTCCGGGCTGTATGGCTGTGTTCTAGCAGCATTCTCTCCTGACGTTTCGCCTGCATCTGTGGCTGGCGTCTTCAGATGGCACCCGGAAACCACACAGCACCCAAGTGATTCCAGCTGTGAAAGCCTTCGACAATACATTAAATTAAAGTTATTTGGGAGGGGAAAAGATATTCAAAACGAGATCTGTGCTTGATTAAAGCCTGCCCATAAAAACAGAACATTAGAACGAGCTTTTCAGAAACCTGACAGTAACACAAGTAAAGAGGTGCTGGAAACTGGCTGTTAGGAGATAGTGAAAGTTTAACGTAATGGGTGGTCTAAAAAACACCAGGCTGTTCAGAATGGATGTAGGCTTTGTGAGAGAAAAGAAGCCAAAAGACCAAACCACAGACCATTTCCACAGAAAGACGGGGTGGGTGGAGGGGCGAGAATGTAGCCATAAAATCATATGAGAGAACTATTCTTCAGAGAGGTGAAGAAAATTATATACACAGAAAAATAGGATAGCTGAGAGAGCAATATTATAAAAGAAATGGACAAAAAACATTAAGAACATAAGAACATAAGAACAAGCCAGCTGGATCAGACCAGAGTCCATCTAGTCCAGCTCTCTGCTACTCGCAGTGGCCCACCAGGTGCCTTTGGGAGCTCGCATGCAGGATGTGAAAGCAATGGCCTTCTGCGGCTGTTGCTCCCAATCACCTGGACTGTTAAGGCATTTGCAATCTCAGATCAAAGAGGATCAAGATTGGTAGCCATAAATCGACTTCTCCTCCATAAATCTGTCCAAGCCCCTTTTAAAGCTATCCAGGTTAGTGGCCATCACCACCTCCTGTGGCAGCATATTCCAAACACCAATCACACGTTGCGTGAAGAAGTGTTTCCTTTTATTAGTCCTAATTCTTCCCCCCAGCATTTTCAATGTATGCCCCCTGGTTCTAGTATTGTGAGAAAGAGAGAAATCAGCTACCACTGGTCATGTTAGTCCTCGCTTCCATCATCCCAGTAATTGATAAAAAGATTGATTAGCACTGGGCCCAGGACAAAACCCTGTGGAGCCCCACTAGTAACTGCTCTCCAGGATGAAGATGAGTCAATGGTGCTTGACCTCCTACCTACGCCTTGACTCTGAACTGCCTTGACCATGCCTTTGCCTGCTCTGACACTGGGGTGTTTTTGTTACCGCGCTGCTTGGGTAACTTTTATTCTCTCAGATCCGCCAGCTCTCAGCAGCGCAGAGGAACAGAAACAGGACCCAACACAGCGAGAATATTGAAAATAGAAATGAGTTTATTGAGATCCTGACCTACGTGTCAGCACCTCCACACCACGGCAACTGCACCGCCTAGCAGCTTTACAGCAACTTTTATACACAGTCCCCCGCCCGGGAAATCCGGGAGGGTACAGGACAACCTACAATCATCCATTCACAAATCCATGGGAACCAATCATTCATCTACAAGTACATAGGAACCAATGAGAATCCAGAGGGCAGTCCCTTCACAAATTTCGCGGCAGAAGCAGGGGTGAAGGCGTAATGTGGCCGTAGGCACGAAGCGAGGAAAAAAACACAAAAAGAGTCGCTTTTGGGTGCTTGCAGGGCCAAGAAAGCGAAAACCGAGCAGCCCGGTGCAGGCACCCTTATCTGCCTGCTGGTGGGATTATGGCAGATGGATGTGCTTCTTCCGGGGTCCCCTTTGTCAAACGTCCATTCATGATGTTTGCAAATGAAAGGGACATGCCCAGGTGGAGCAGGGGTGGATTCCTGCCTTGAGCAAAGGAGGTTCCATACGGATACAAATACAAAATACAACTTTAATGCCTACATTCTACCTAATACAACTTATTCCTATCTAGCTTATGAAGAGAATAAATCGTAAGTTCACCTTTATTAAAGAGCAAGATCAGAAATGGAATAATTCATTTCTGACTAAGCTATCATTTTGAACTATGCCTGTCCTGACTTTGGACTGTCTCGACTGCATCTCACTTGCTGCCCGCCTGGTCTGTCTGGCATTGCTCTAGCTAGCACCTGCCAGCAGCGAGTGCGCACTTTTGGAAATCTGACATAGCCTGCAGCAACAAAATGGCTGCAGCAACAAAATGGCTTCCCCAAAATAGTTGGGGCGAGAAGTGGAGCTAGCCACAAAATTATTGCCACAGCCTAACTTCAGTAACAGAGTATATCTTTGTGCTGTAGTGGCAGCTGCTGCCAAGCAACACTTAAAAAAATGTCTGTACAGATCTCCAATAGTTCATCAGAAACCTTGTTGGGCCCCAACCCCCCTTCATAAAAAGACTTGGTGGGGGCCAGAAAAGGGCACCCCGTTGGGAACCCCCATCTTAGAACACAGGGCAGACCTTAGGTCCCCCTAGTACAATGTGGTCTCTTCTTGGTGGACGGGGTTTTTTCATTGTATCTTTTGTCAGCAGTGGTTTGAGTAAGCAGGGCACATTCCCAACCACAGTTTCAACCTCCTCGTTGTGAGACGGTGCTAAGTTTCCCTGCTGCATAGTCATGGCTGTCTTGAGTCAGAATGACTCTTGTGTGGGGTTTGTGGGGCTCCCCACCTTTGGTGTCAGTCAGTGTGGAGGTGGATGTATAGGCTATATTTGTGCATTGTGGGCAGGTGGAAATACAAGCAAAAACCGATTGTTTGAGAAGGCACAGCTGGGCCCTAGAGCAGTTTTGCAATGGTCGTGCTTGGAGGGACTTTTAGGAGCCTTCAGGGTAAGTTCTGTGGATGCTTGCTGAGTGACCTTGGACCCTTTTAGCCTAACCCTACTTCACAGCGTTGTTGTGAAGATAAAATGGAGGAGAGATAGGCTTTGGGTCCCCAGTGGAGAGAAAGGCAGGGTACAAATGAGGTACATAAAATAATCCTAAACAATAAATGGCTAAGGGAATGGAATGTCGCAATGACGAACCTTCCACCAATGGGGAAGCAGGACCCATGAAGTGAGTCCTGCTCCCCCATTGGTGGACAACATTCCATCCCCTCCCCAGAATGCTCTGCGGGCCTGCGGAAGCCCTTTTACCTCCCCACTCCACCCCCAACAGCCAGGTTGGCCTGTGGATCAGCTGATTCATGGGCCTCAGAAGCCCTCCTGTCCCCTCAACAGGACCCGCAAAAGCCCTCCTGCCTCCCCCACCAAAGCATCCCCATTCTACCCACCCACACCCCAAGCCTCACCTCATTTCTCCCAACTCCCTGTACCTCCAACCTCCTTCTACCCCAAGTAAATAATTCCAACTGCCCCTTCCTGAACTCCACCTTCTTTACCTTCCACCTGGTTTCCTCACCTTTCCTCCATTTCCATCCTCCCTACTCCCAACCTTCCCCAACCCCTCCCCACCTCTAAGGGCCACCTCCCATTTCTACCTCACCTCCACCTTCCAACCCTCCCTCACCTCTAAGCCTCTCCCTCCCCTTCCACTTCTCACCTTCCATCTCCTCCCCTCCTACCTTACTCCAAACTCACCTTCCAACCTCCTTCTGTTCCTAAACTCCTCCATTTCCATCCTTTCCTGCCCCTAAGCCTCATCCTCACTTACCCAAACCTCCACCTTCTAACCCTTTCCTCCACCTCCTTTGTTTCACCTTCCAACCTTTCCCTCACCCTAAGCCTCACATTCCACATCCTCCCCTACTCCAAACCTCACCTTCCAACCCTCCCCTCACCCTAAGCCCCTATACCCTCTAATCTTTCCCTCACCCTGCCTCCCAAGAGCATTTCCGTCCTCCTCCTTCTAGCCTCCTTGTGTTTAACCCTCACGTTTCCGTAAGCCTCACCTTCCTCACGTTCCTCCTTAAGTTCCTCACGTTTCCTTCCTTGTCTACGTATTCCTCCACTCTGGCCTCGTCTTCCTTTCCTCGTTTCGTCCTAAGCGTCCTCACCTCCGTCTCCGTCCTTTCCTACTCTGGCCTCACCTTTCCATCCCTCCTCCATGTTCCTACCCTCAGGCCTCCACTCACCTCAGTCTTCTGTTTCCATCCTCGGACCTCGTCTTCCAGCCTCACCCTCAGCCCTCACGTTTCGTCCTCTCCCAGGCTCCTGGGCCCTCATTTCCAGTGGCTTTCCTCACCTAGGGGCCTCACCTTTCCAGCCTTTTCCCTCACCCTAAGCCTCACATTTCCATCCTCCCCTACTCCAAACCTCACCTTCTGGTCCCTCCTCACCCTGGCCTCCTCATCTCTTCCAGACAGCTCCCTCACCTCCAAGCCTCACACGTTTCCGTCCCTCCCCTACCCAAGACCTCACCTTCCAACCTTTCCCCTCACCCTAAGCCTCCCTTCCGTCCCTCCCCTGTCCAAGGCCACCTCTAACCTCACCCTGGCCTCACCTTCCAACCTTTCCCTCACCCTAAGCCTCACATTTCCATCCTCCCCTACTCCAAACCTCACCTTCTAACCCTCCCCTCACCCTAAGCCTCACCTTCCAACCTTTCCCTCACCCTAAGCCTCACATTTCCATCCTCCCCTACTCCAAACCTCACCTTCTAACCCTCCCCTCACCCTAAGCCTCACCTTCCAACCTTTCCCTCACCCTAAGCCTCACATTTCCATCCTCCCCTACTCCAAACGTCACCTTTCAACCCTCTTGCCACCCTAAGCCACTGTGTTCCATCCTCCCCCACCCCAAGCCTCCCCTTGCCGCCCTCCCCCCATCCCTAGTCAGTGGTGGGATTCAGCCGGTTCACACCACTTCAGCAGAACCGGTTGTTAAAATGGTGCTTGTAAACAACTAGTTGTTAAATTAGTTGAACCCCACCACTGTCCCAAGCCACTTCTCTCCACCTTCCCCCCTCCTCAGCTATCCCAAGCTGCACTTGTCCAACCTATCCCACCCTCCAAGCCACAGACCCAGGTAGGTGCAAGCATTGGGCTGGAAGTGGAGCGGGGGGGGGGGGGGCTACAGCCCCAGTAAACCCCATTGCAGGGGAGATGCTTCCTCTTCCACCCTTTCCTAAGTCATCTTCCCCGCAATGGACTTTGCTGCTAGCAGAGAAATATTTCAGTTGCCTGAGAATCGGGTACCAGACCAGATGGCCTTTCCTCCACTTGCCCATGGCCCAGAGGCCAAGAGCCTTGAGTCCGAGGGTTTGTGATCTATGGTGGTTTATTTGGGGCTACAGAGCTTGGCCTTTTCCACGTGAGTTGCTTACAGTGAATCTTGCCTCCAAATGCTGCGTTGTTAAGTATCACCGCAAGGTTGGGTGGGGTTCTTGGACGAGGAACCGTGGACTGTGAACAAGGAATTGGGAACTAGTAGATGGCAGCTTCAGCAAAGAATATCCCCCAGAGCTGTAGAGTTGACTGCTCTGGCTTGGGAAATTCCTGGAGACAAATTCGAGGTAGAGCCTGAGCTTAGTAGGATATAATGCCATGGAGTCAACCTGCCACAGCACCCATTTTCACCAGGGAGCTGCTCTCTGCCATCTGGAAATCAGTTGCCGTTCTGGGACATCCTTTTGGAAATCCAATAAAGATCTTATGACAGAATTTGGGGAAGATAAAATCAGAGAATAGGCCAGTGGTGGGATCCAAAAATTTTAGTAACAGGTTCCCTTGGTGGTGGGATTGAAACAGTGGCGTAGCACCAGTGGGGCTGGTCGGGGCTCGACAGGGGCGTGGCTGGACATTCTGGGGTGGGGCATTAATAGTTTCTCTGTTACTGTAAAAAACTCTTACTGTAAAAAAAAAAGTTCCTAATTTCCAGCTGGTATCTTTCTGTCCATAATTTAAACTCATTATAGCAAGCCCTATCGTCTACTGCCAACAGAAACTACTTCTCCTCTAATTGACTGCCTGTCAAATACTTAATACTTTCAAAAACTTAATTTTGTTTCTAGAAATCAAAAGAATGATACTTTCCTTAAACAAGGAACTTTACCATATTTCTAAAACCTGTTTTAAAAACTGCCCAACAGGGAGAATTATCCCGTTTTCTACCTTCACTAACCAGCCACATAGGAAACAACAGGACTTTATGATTTTTGGACCTAATGGCATTTCTAACGGAAAAGCAGACCCAATTAGTAACCCCCTCTAGGCACACACAAATAATTAGTAACTCACTCTCGGGAACGGGTGAGAACCTGCTGGATCCCACCTCTGGAATAGGCTATAATGGCCAAACTAACAAATCTTATCGATAGACGGGCACAACATGAATTTGCGGAGAGATGGGAACTTTACTTCTCATGTGAAGCTGAATCAATCATGCAAAAATAAAAACGAGGATTATTAATTTGGTAGTGGTTAAGATATAAGAGACTATTTATGTAGGGATGCACTGCTGACCCAGCAGCACCGTAAGTAGAGCGCTGGCACACCGGCGCTCCTACGGCCTTCTGGTCGCACCGCTCCCCCACCCCTCATTCCCCGATGAGTCGCAGGTCATGAACTACCTGGCTCACAACCACCGGGTGTCCCGGACAAAGGGACAATGGTCTTGCCCCCAGGTGAGGATTAGGCCCAGACGCTGATGCTCCTCTCCGCACGTAGCAGCCAGGTGAGATCATGCATCACATGATGATCTCTCAGTCTCCCGCTCTCCCGCTCTCCCGGAATTCCCCCCGTTCCGCCCTTCTACACGCCCCCGCTAGAATCATAATAAAAGGTGCCAGGAACCAGCACGCGGCAGAGTCGCCTGGAACACGGAAACCCGCGCTCCCGTTGCTGGCGCTCTCCACCAGATGAAACCTCCGCGTCTCGCCTCTTCCTTAGCGATGACCCTGCGGGGATGACTACAATTTAGAGCTGGGTAGACAGATGACAGGCGACTTTAAGATTTCAGGACGGTTTCTCTGATACAATTTGAATGTGACGTTGAGATCCATTATGCCACGATTTTATTAAGGCAGTCTTGGGTAGATGACCTGTTTTATTTTTTTCCTCTGTTTTTATCTGTTTTGAATTCTTTTTAGTTTGTATCTTTTTTTTCTATGTCTATCAAATGCATTGTTAAAATTAATTTAAAAATTACTGTTTAAAAAAGTTGTCGTTCTGGGGGATCTCCAGGCTCGGCTGGGAGGTTGGGAACCATTCGGGCTGACATCAGCGTGTCCTGAGGTGAGGCCAATGCCAAGGCCCAAAACTTCCGGTGGGTCCCGTTGCTGCTGCCCGTCATCTGCTCGCTTCCCCTGCTGCTCACCTGCTTTCTTATTAGCTCTCCTACTGCTCGCACACAGTGCCTAGTGCTGCTAAGAGAAGAAAAAGAAGAAGAAGAGGAGTTTGGATTTATATCCCCCCTTTCTCTCCTGCTGGAGACTCAAAGGGGCTTACAATCTCCTTGCCCTTCCCCCCTCACAACAAACACCCTGTGAGGTGGGTGGGGCTGAGAGAGCTCCGAGATGCTGTGACTAGCCCAAGGTCACCCAGCTGGCGTGTGTGGGAGTGTACAGGCTAACCTGAATTCCCCAGATAAGCCTCCGCAACTCAAGCAGCAGAGCGGGGAATCAAACCCGGTTCCTCCAGATCAGAGTGCACCTGCTCTTTGCCACTGCTCTTAGCCACTACGCCACTGCTGCTCCCATCCATTGGAAGAGATGGAAAACCAGGGAGTGGGTGGGGAAAGAACACATGTGTGAACAGTGGGTTATGTTGGCAGGAAGAGGGTAAGAATAGGGGGTGGCAGTGGACAAGGGAAGGTCAGGGGGACCTTGGCACTCTCCGCCCAGGACTCATCAAAACCTGGAACCGGTCCTGACTCAGAGGAACTCGGCTATTTTTATACAGATTCCAAACATCACATTAAGCCCAGCAGCTGACCCTTCCTTCTGCATGTAGTTTAGGTTTAACACCTACTGCAAATGATCACACTCTTCCACTTCCTGTCTTTGTGGCTTTCTCGGTGGATGGCCTCCTTAACCTCTGCCCCCCTTCAAAACCCTATAAGTGCTTCTGCTCCCACCCAGGGCTTGGTAGTCCCACCGTGGAACAGCTGCACCTGCTATGGGGCTTTCAACCCTCTCTGCCTGGCTGATACTGATGGGGACCTGGATATTTGCCCCCCTTCCTGCCAACACCCTCCAGACCCCAGCCCTGAACATGGTGAGGAAACCTATTTATTTGCTGGCTTGCTGCATTAATACCCTACTTAATACCCTACTTTTCTCCCCAACTGAGTAGCTTACAACCTTTTTTAAAATCCTAACAACCACCCTGCAATGTAGGTTAAGGTGAGAAAAAATATATTAGCTCGAGGTTCCCCAGCAAGCATCCATGACAGAGTGGGGATTTAGAAACTGGGTCTTCCAGATCATTGCTGTCACCATTGTACACACTGTCTGATGGGAGAATCAGTGGGTTGCCAAGAAGGCAGGGGAAAAAGCTAAGTGGTTAGAGCAGGGGTGTCCAACTCTGGCGCTTCAGACGTTCATAGACTACAATTCCCATCAGCCCCTGCTGGCATGGCCCTGGGTTACAGCATTAGACCAGGCTTTGGGAAATCCCTGAAGTTTGCTGGGTGACCTTGAACCAGCGGTGACATTTCTCAACCATCCTGCTTTATGTGTGGGGGCATGTTTGTGTCATCAAATATTTGTGCGTGGGTGTGCCATTAAATCACAGCTGACTTATGGCAACCCTTTGGTATTGTAAATAACAATTCGCAGTTTCCTCCAGATAGTTAGGATTACAGTTCCCATCATCCCCTGCCAGCATGATGCTGGCAAGGGATGATGGGAACTGTAGTCCTCAACATCTGGAGGGCCATGAGTTTGACACCTATGCTGTAGGGTTTTCAGAGGTAGTTTGCCATTGCCTTCCTGTCAGAACCAAAGTCTGAGATACTCTGATGTTTGTTCTGATTGACATGTATGCTGATTGATATGTTGAAGGGGCTCTTCCTTTCCTTTCTGTACCTCTCGCCTGGATGCTTACCTCTTTCACATGCTGGTAGATAAGTAGGCAAATTTCCCTGGGAAGCCTCCTGGCCTCGGACAACAGGATGTCCCTTGGACCACAGAGGGGAGGCTTAGCAGGTGGTGCATCTTTCTCTTGCACGACCTTGAGTAGCTGATGGCTCCTAAACAATCCCTTTCACACTTTTGCTGGGAAAGCGGGAGGGGGGTTGTGTAGACATATAACAACCTAGGAAAGCCAGGTTTCCCCCAGAACTGGCTTTCTCTAACTTGGGACTTGTAGCCTTCAATAAATAATCCTGATCACAAATCCAGAGTCTATTTTATTTATTGGTCCAAGGTCTGAGACCTAACACTTCCTCTGCATGGCTTGAGAGAGTTCTGAGAGAACTGTGCAGGCTCAAGGTCACCTAACAAGCTTCATATGTAGCAGTGGGGAAATATGTAGCAGTAGGGAGGCTCCCAACCGGTATTACAGAGAGCATTTCCTCGGGCAAAACTTTCCCCATTGCTGTAGAGCCCTAGCAGAGAGAAAAACCATGTCCTGTCAAACAGTTGAAGGCACAAGAGCTAGAGAGAAAGCAAGACAGAGGCAGAGGCGTATCTAGGGAAAATGTAGCCTGGTGCAAAATCTGAGTTTTCCGCCCCACCTCTGTATGGGTGGCTGCCCTCCCACACCACGACCAAACAACTTTTTTTGCACCAGGACATCTCAAAGTGTATAGACCTGGGGGAAAGCAGGAGGGGTGTGGGGGGCAGAAAGTCAATATCCAGGAACACCCCTGGAATACCCCTCTCATGTGACTAAATGGCCGCAGCCCATATGTCCCCCTGGGCAATACGCCCCTGCTGGAAGGAAGTGTTGGGGGTGGGGTGGGAGCATAAGCAAATTACCTGGATGAGATGGCTTATTGAGGAATTCACCTTCTGCCTCCCTCCCTATAGACCCAAATGACCCAGCTGTTCCAGGATTTTATGGTACAATATAACAAATCCTACAGAAGCCCAAAAGGTAATGGATCTTTTCCTTTCTCTCTCTCTCTCTCTCTCTCTCTTTTACTATTAATCTTTTTATAAAGGCTTTCTTTGGACTTTGCTTAGTGCAATCTATGTCTCTAGAGCAGTGTTTCCCAAACTTTTCAACATCACGGTACCCTTGGCCTCACTCTTCATATCTCATGGTACCCCTGCCATCCCCTCCACCTTCCCCTCCCAGTGCCCCTGCTTGCCATCCCCACACTTTCACCTCCAAGGGTGAAGGGAAGCACTGGGGACGGGTTGGAAAGTGGCTGCTGATCTTGCAGCAGGCCCTGCCCCATGGGCCAGCTCCATGTCCTTGCTGGCACTGGTGGGAGACACCACAAAAGTGAGGGGAGCTTCCGCAGTACCCCTGGGATATGCTCACGGCACCCCAGGGTACCACGGAACCCTGGTTGAGAATCGCTGCTCCAGAGTCTAGGATAATTCTTTTAATCTCTTTCCTATGTGCCAGTCTGCATGGGTGCTACCGGGTGGTTAACAGTTATTTTGTTATTGCTCTAGTACTGTTCCGGAAGACCACCTTCTGAGCAAGTCAGTGTAGATCAGGGATCCTAAACCTTTTTGAGCCAGAGGGCAGATTTGGAATTCCAACACTGCAAGGTCGGTGCTTGGTGCAGCCATAAAAATGCCTTCCATAACACGGCTGCCCCAGGAGGCAGAGAAAGTAATAAAATGATGGCCACAGCTTAACTTCAGTAACTTAGTGTAGGCCCTTGTGCTGTGGAGGCAATTGCTGCCAAAGTAACATTTTTAAAAAATCTGCACAACCAATCAAATCTCCAAAAGTCAATCAGAAGCCTTGCCGGACAAAAGCGCTATGCACTTCTAAAAACACTCGACAGATGCCAGAAAAGGTGTTTGCAGGCACCACGGCGCCCACGGACATCAAATTGGAGGTCCTGAGTAGTTGCTGCTGGCTACTATGGTATTTTTCAGGGAACCCTTGATCTAAGAATTTTGCGGCAAAGAAAGGCACCCTTTCTCCCTTCCTAACACAACAGTTCTAATCCCCTTTTTTTCTGACACATTTTGCTGTATCTTTAGAAGCAACTTGGAAGGCAGAATTTAATCAGACACAAAATTTCCCAGCTGTTTGTACTTTGGGCAGCAACTCTGCCTGTTTAATTTCTGCCTGGCGTGCAGCTGTTGAAAGTACAGGAGACTGGTTTGGGCGTCCATATGAAGCACTGAACTCCACTTTCTGCTAAATTCAGTGTGGTTTTTTTTGCTTCACAGAATGACTCCCCTCCCCCCTGCCTCTGTCAGTCAAGTCACTAGCTAATTTTGGGCCCAATACAGTGGAACCTCGGTTTTCGTGGATAATCCGTCTGAAAAGAATCGATGAAAACTGAAACCGATGAAAACCGAGGCAAACTTTTCCAGAGGAATCAATGTAAATCCAATTAATCCGTTCTAGGCACTCCAAAAAACATACCAAAAACACATTTTTGGGTGAGTAAACATAGTGTTTAATGCTGAAAACAGTAACAAACAATAACTCTAGGACCAGCTTCAGAGCCAGTGGGCCAATGGCGCACCAGAAAGCTGTCCCAAGAGGTCTGTTTCTGACGCCTCTTTAAGATTTGTCTGAAATGGGGCAAGACATTGTCATTAAACAAGTTGCAGACACAGCCTGCAACAGCTTTGTCCGGGTGATTTTTCTCCACAAACCCCTGCACCTCACTGCAAATTGATGAAAACCGAGGCAAATCAATGAAAACCGAGACAAAATTTTCACTGAAAAAAATCGATGAAAACCGAAACCAATGAAAACCGAAGGCTATGAAAACCGAGGTTCCACTGTATAAAATTGCACCACCCCATACTTTCATAATAGTTATTTTGGTTAAAAGGTAAATACACAAATAAGACGAGTAATAATAATAATAATTATTATTATTATTTATTATTTATTAGTTTTGTATACCGCTCTCCCCCAAAGGGCTCTGGGCGGTTTACATCATGTAAGTAGAGCACAATTTAAAACATCAACAATGACGCAACAATAATGACACAAAGTTTATTTTAGCCATGATATTCTGTGCACCTCAACATTGTACCCTTCTTTTAGCTCCGCAAGTCACTGTTATTCCCATTTCACAGTTAGCAAAACTGAGGAGAGAGTGCACTTTCGCCAAGGATATATTGTGAGTTTTAGGTCTGAGCTATAATCTTGCCAGTATCCTGGCTTTCCTCCCCAGGTCAAGGTAGGAGGGGAGCTTGGCTTCAGAACCAGTTCTCCATCCCATACACCTCATCCATCTCAATCTGATGCCAAAGAGGGCATGTAATGTAGCAGACTTTATGGTCTGTGACCACAAGACGCCCTAGTCCAGATGTGTCCAACTCTGGTGCTTCAGATGTTCATGGACTACAATTCCCATCAGCCCCTGCTGGCATGGCCAATTGGACACCCCTGGTCTAGTCAATGGAAATCTGTCTTTGATTCATTGGGAAGGAAAGCTTGTTCGTGTTGGGGAAGGAAACTTGGTTCATGATAGCATTTGTATTTCTTGCCTCAGAGACCCATCATCGTTTCAAGGTCTTCGTTCAGAATTTCAAAGTCAGCCATGACTTGCAGGCCTCGGAGCTGGGCACAGCAGAGTACGGAGTCACCCAGTTCAGTGATCTGACAGGTGAGGTGTGTGTGAGGCCCAGAAGTCACCTTATGCAGAGGCAAGAGGAGAATGGATATTATTACCCCGATTCTGCATTTTTGGTGTTGAGCCTCCCCCCATCCCCCGCCTCGCAATGCATTGATCTAAGGTGAGATACTGCAATAAAACTCCAGTATGCATGGAAGGAGACGGACTGCACCTAAATTAATCATGGGATTGCTCCAGGAGTTGCCTGGAAACAGAAAATGGATGATTATGCAGGGAATGCTTCCCTCTGGACTCTTCTGTGCACAGTGGGCTTACAGAGGGCTCTCCTCATGTTTACACACGAGGAGCCAGCCCAGTACCTGCTCCACAGCTGCTTCCTGAAGTCTCAACAGGCCTCCCTTTTACTGCTTCTTTTAACTCTGCCCATCAGAGGTACAGATCTCACTGATATTCTGCTCCTCCCTTCCCTACACACACACACACACACACACACACACACACACTCATTCTTGCTGCTGCTGTTGCTGCAAGAGAAAGGCTTGTTTTTCAAATAGAAGCTTGTCTGAAAGAAAGTTTTAAAAATGTCCTCCTGATCATTGGGGAGGGCAGAAGCAAAGTGGGGGAGGTGGGGTGGAGCTAGGAAGAGATCCTACTTGACATTGATGTAGTGATACAAGCATTTAGAGAAGTGGGAAGGAGTCAGCACTGGGGTTGAGGGTGAGGGGGAAACATGCAAAGCAGCGCAAGGGAGTGGGGGGCGAGGAGGAAGGGAAGAGGTCTGGGGCAAACCTGTGCCCGTAGGCAAATCTGCCTGCTCTGGCTGCAAAGCAAAATTAAATTTGTGCTAGACGTGGTCTCGCTTGCCACAGGGAGAATCAAAAGTGAAAGTGGGGGTTGAGGAAATACATCTGTGCAAGAAATCTGGAGGCAATGCACATTTGCCCCTATCACACAGCAGATGCCTTTTGCATAATCAGCCAACTTGTCTCCCCCAAAAGACTTGTAATTATGGACTGTTTACAAAGGCCTCCTATGGTTGAGCCTTGATGTTCAAGTGCATACAAGCTTGATTTGGATGGATCCAGGACTCAAGCCCCAGTGTGGTATAATGGTTAAGAGTGGTAGGTCTAATCTGGAGAACCTGGTTTGATTCCCCATTCCTCTATATGAGCGGTGGACTCTAATCTGGTAAACTGTTTGTTTCCCCACTCCTTTATTTGAAGCCTGCTGGGTAACCTTGGGGTAACCACAATTCTCTCAGAACTTTCTGATCCCCACCTAACTAACTAAGTGTCTGTTGGGGGGGATAGGCCGGGAAGAAGTTTGTAAGCCACGTTAAGACTCCTTACGGTTGAAGTAGGGGGAGGGGTATACATCCAAATTCTTCTCTCCTTCTCTTCATTTTCCTAAATTGAAACAGACCTAGCGAGTTGTATATTTATGAGGCAAAATAGCAATTCCTTGCAGCCATTTGGTGAAATGGTGGGCTCTCCAGTCCTTAGTGGATCCCCAGGTGTCTTGAATTAAATTCTCAGCATCAAACTCATAAAATGTCTGATTGACCTGACATGTGGAAGGCATGCATGTTGAGGATATAATGAGGACTTTGCATGCATGGTGTTTCTAGCAAAAACCTGACAACGTGAACTTCGGGCTGGAAAGTAAATTTAAAACCACAATCAGCAACATAAAACCAACTAATACCTTCGGGACCAGAACTCCAAGACTCCTCCCAAATGGAATTTCTATGCAAGACTGAGCCCCAATCTCATAAAGAAATTGAGCTTAGCTACTGGGCAGGGCTGAGGTTAGTCCATGTGGGTATTTCTCTCTGGTAAGAGATACCTTTGCATCGTAAGCAGAGTGCACGGAGGCGTATCACAGCAGAGCATCTCCAGGCACACGTGTGTGCGCTGGCACAAATAAAACTCTGAGTCATTTCATAGTTTCTAACTAATAAGAGGAGTCTTTATTAGCAGTCACAGAGCTCCAGGGGGGGTGCACCGTGCACCGGGCGCACACTGTGGGGCACAGAAAATTGCCCCCAGACTCCTCCCCCTTTCCCCCACGGCGCACCCCACCCCCCTTCCCACACTTACCTTAGTTCCTTTCCTTTTTCAGAACTTTTTCAGGCTGCAAAAGGCCTGTTTACAGTAAAAACGGCCTGAGGGACTACAGTTCCCAGGAGACATTGGGGCTCACAAGGTCTCCTGGGAAGTATAGTTCCCATCAGGCTGTTTTTACTGTGAACAGGCCTTTTGCAGCCTGAAAAAATTCTGAAAAAGGAAAGAAACTAAGGTAAGTGTGGGAAGGGGGGAAGCAAGGAAGGGGGGGGCGCTGCAGGGGGGGTGCTGTGGGGGGGCATGGTGTGTGTGTGGAAAATTAGAATGCGCACCGGGCGCAGTTTGGCCCAGCTACACCTCTGTTTATTAGTCAACTCCATTGCAGATAGAAAAGCGAAGAGATAGGTTCTCTATTCTAATCTATCTGGCTAGATGGTGTGAGATGTGGTTTGCATCCCTCTGCGCACATGGTGCATGTTGGAAGGTGCGGGTGAGAAGAATGGTGAGAGGAGGAGGAGAAGAAGCAGGAAGGAAGGAAGTCCCTAAGAACAGCAATCTACACATCAAAGGGATAGTGTCAGTGTGACGGAGAAAAGGTGTAAGTGTCTTGACCCATTCTAGCTATCTGACTCACTGGTAAGTCCCCCCTCTGTCTCTGAGGCAGGAAACAGCTTACAGTCCTTCACTTCCAACAGTCCAAACTTTCTGGGCCCAGCAGTAGGACCTATGAAACTATACATTAAGGGTTGGGAGTTCCTCAGCATGCACAGAACGCTACTTCCTCAAGCTAGAGTAGCTACAGCCAACTCCCTCCACACAATGGTGTAAATGTATCTTTATTTTCCTTTCTCCAGAAAGAGAGTTTGAGGAGATGTTTGGGATCCCTCATCCCATAGAAGCCCCCACACACAATTGGATGGCGAAACCCCTGAGGGCACATTTAGCGCTATCCTGCGACTGGAGGAAATTTGGAGCCATCACAGAAGTGAAAAACCAGGTAAGGGGGATAAAGCGAGAGTGAGCTAGAAGGCTGAATCTACAAGACACAAGCAAAGGGTCAGGTTTCCCATGCAGTGAAGAAGAGAGAGAAGGGGGTTACCCAATTCCAGGTGGGGAGGGCATAAAAGGTTAGTACATCCCTGAATCCTCAGTTTACTCTACAAACAGCAACAGGTCAACAGCAGCCGATAAAGTGCAGTAGTGATGGAGCTTCCTATGGGGTGTGTGTGTGTGTGTGTGTGTGTGCGCCATTTCCCCCCATGTTTTTTAAGAACATAAGAACATAAGAATAAGCCAGCTGGATCAGACCAGAGTCCATCTAGTCCAGCACTCTGCTACTCGCAGTGGCCCACCAGGTGCCTTTGGGAGTTCACGTACAGGATGTGAAAGCAATGGCCTTCTGCTGCTGCTGCTCCTGATCACCTGGTCTTCTAAGGCATTTGCAATCTCAGATCAAAGAGGATCAAGATTGGTAGCCATAGATCGACTTCTCCTCCATAAATCTGTCCAAGCCCCTTTTAAAGCTGTCCAGGTTAGATTCAGCTTTTAAAAAGCTTCAAAAAAGGATTCCCATGCTGGCTTTTTTGGCTTTAAAAAAAAAAACCCTGGGTCTTTTAAAGCTAAACCTGAAAAATTCTCAGCCATAGAACTGATTGCAAGGTGAGCCGACCCTTGCATTTAGCTCTTCTGGCTACCCCGCTGCCTCTGCAGAGGCAACGAGGGAGAAGTAGCCAAAAGCCGAGAAACCTCAATGCTTTTTGGCTTTTTTTAGGTTTTGGCTACTTGGCTCTGCCTGGATAGCCACTTTTGGGGGCTGAAACTCCCCTCAGAAAAAACCCCAAATGGCTTTTTTTTTTAAAGAGGAAGGGAGTTGGATCAACTTTATCTGAATGCACAGCCCTGGCTTCCAAACGGTAGGCATTCCTGCATATTCCCTAGAGTTGCTAATTCTGGGTTGGGAAATTTGTGGAGGTTTTGGGGCAGAAACTAGGGAGGAAGGAGTCTTGTCAGGAGAAGGAGCCACAGTGCATTGAAAGTGCATTGAAAGTGCATTGAAAGTGGATTGTCAGGAGAAGGAAAGTGCATTGAAAGTGCATTGTCAGGAGAAGGAGCCACAGAGGTCCCATCCAAAGCTGTCATTTCCTCTGGAGCAATCGATCCCTATAGTTTGAAGATCAGTTGTAAGTCCAGGAGAACTCCTGGTCCAACATAGGCCCCTTCCACACACGCAGAATAATGCACTTTCAATCCACTTTCACAATGGTTTGAAAGTGGATTTTGCTATTCTTCACAATAAAATCCAGTTTCAAAGTGGATTGAAAGTGCATTATTCTGCATATGTGGAAGAGGCCCTAGAACTCGATAACCCTATCCCTGCCTTGTTCCCATGGTAGCAACCCCCCTCCGCCACGTTCCCCAGGGAGCTTTTACAAGGTTTTTAAAACTGGCAATTAACTTGTCAATATATTGTTACACCAGTATGTCAGCTGCTAATTAAAAACACAAACTGCTACAACGGTGACACAACAGAGGTGTGCCGGTGGGCGAATTGCTGCCTTAGAGACTGCCAGCCCCAACCAAAGGGTTTTAGGGAGCAGCGTGGCCTCGTGCCAGCACGTTTGCCCTCCCCAGGGCACTTATCTCTGGCAGAAGTGGCAGATGCGCTGGTTGCCACCTGCCCCTCAGCATCATACCACAGTCTGGGCTGCGGTAGGGCTGCGGTGGTATCCCAGATGGACTCCAGCAGCGAGGGGGCAGGCTGGGGCATTCCTGGGGATGCAGCCATCATTAGTTGGCTCTCTCCTAGGGGCACTGCATTCTAGCCCTCGGCCTTATGCTACCCGATGGCATAAGTCCTGTAAGCCCTATGGGGCTTTTTGATGGTGGCAGCGGTGGGGCGGGGGGTGGAGGGGTTCGAAGTTTTTTCTTGCTTCTTGTGCCACCAGAAAGTTCCCTTGAAGGCAGCTGGGCAGCACCGTATTACCAATGGGATCAAGTGACTTTGCTTGAAAAGGTAAAACGAAAGCAAAACTGTTAAGCCGCTGGAAGTCAAAACAGTTGTGTTTGAACTGCACGAAAAATCTGTAGCAACCCTCTGTTCAAACAGATTATGAGGGCAGTTTGAAAGGGGTGCAGAGCCAGCGTGGTGTAGTGGTTTGATTCCCCACTCCTCCACCTGAGTGGCAGAGGCTTATCTGGTGAACCAGATGTGTTCCCGCACTCCTACATTCCTGCTGGGTGACCTTGGGCTAGTCACAGTTCTCTCTGAACCACAGGCGGTGTGAGGGGAAACTGTGCCAGGGGCACGTGCACCCTCTGCGCCACTGCTGCGGCGCCACCCGCCCACAGCCTGGAATGCCCCCGCCACGGCCCGGCCATGCCTCTGCCACGGCTCTGCTCGGGGCGTTGCGCCCCCCTGCCCCATGGGCGTGACATTACTGCTCTGAACTTTCTCAGCCCCACCTGCCTCACAAGGTGTCTGTTGTGGGGAGAAGAAAGGAACGAGCTTGTAAGCCACCTTGAGTCTCCTTACAGGAGAGAAAGGTGGGTATAAATCCAAACTCCTCCTCTTCTTCTTCTTCCCATAGCATCCCAGCAAAGTAGGTTTAGGAAAGAAGGCAGGAATTATGGGGAAAATCCAGGAGGTGCACAGAAGCACATCACTGCTTGGGGGAAGTGGGGAGGGGGAGGAATTGCCCTCAATACCCACCCTAGGACAGTGATGGCGAACCTTTTCGAGACTGAGTGCCCAAATTGCAACCCAAAACCCACTTATTTATCACAAAGTGCCAACACGGCAATTTAACTTGGCTCCGAGGTGTGCGTTACTCGGGAGTAAGCTGGTGAAGCAACCATGCAACACTTTGAATGGGTGAATCACGACTCTAGGAGGGTTTACTCAGAAGCAAGCCCCATTGCCAGCAACTGAGCTTACTCCCAGGTAAAGGATCATGCCCAGGCCAGCCTAGAGATGTGTGTGGGGTGTGTGTGATTTTCCACCCCCCACCACATGACGAACTCTGTTCACATATGCCCACAGAAAGGGCTCTGAGTGCCACCTCTGGCACCCGTGCCATGGGTTCGCCACCACTGCCCTAGGATATTCTCCTCTCTGAACACTAAGATGTTCAAGGGCACCTTTCCTGAAATATAGCTGGATAATGGGACTTTGTGAATGCTCTCGTTGTCTCATTCATCTTTTTCTTCACCTTCCAGGGCAAATTATGTAGGTCGTGTTGGGCTTTTGCTGCCGCGTCCAACATTGAGGCCCTGTGGAACATCCACCGACGAACACCACGAAATGTCTCTGTGCAGGGTACGTTTGTACGTTTGTACAAGAGGAAAAGGGGGCGGTGGTGGCCCAAGAGATCTATTTTCAAACACAGAGCTCAACTGGTCCAACTTATGAAATAAAGATAAAAATAAATTATAATAATCACATCCTGAATACTAGCTGTTGTGGGTTCTCTGGGCTGTGTGGCTGTGGTCTGGTAGCTTTTGCTCCTAAGAGCGAAAACTCCCAGACTGTGGCCACATAGCCTGAAAAATCCACAACAGCCAATTCATTCTGGCTCTGAAAGATTTTGACAATACATGTCCAGAATTCCTTTCCACGTCTGCAAGGTCCCAAGCAAAGAGAAAGGAGTTTCTCCTACTCTCCTAGATCTGATAGGTTGCTTTCAGTTTAGGTAGGCGACTTTGAACCTTCTCTGATTTTTGAAATTGCCCCCTGGTTTTGAGCATCATTGATGTTCGTAAGGCCTCGAGATGTAGTAAAGGCAAACGGAGTTCGTAAAAGAGAAGCAACCAATTCCTTTAAGTGGGGATGTGAGGAAAAGGCTTCCAAGGCATTCAATCTATTTCTGCAAGTTAAATTTCCTGCTAAAATTGGACCAGCTTTCAACTTCTAATGATGATTAAGTCACTGACCTATTTGTATATGTGTGGTGGAAAGCGCTGTCAAGTCGTAGTCAACTTATGGCAACCCTGCAGGGTTTTCCAGGCAGAGGTAGTTTGCCATTGCTGTGTAGCAGCCCTAGACTTCCTTGGTGGTCTCCCAACCAAGTACATACCAGGACCAACCCTGCTTAGTTTCCAAGATCTGATGGGCTAACCAGAGTCAACCAAGTCAAAGCATTTGCGGATATACCCAGAAGCTGACCCCTGTGGCCAGAAGCATATCAGGGGGAAATGGCACCTAAGAATAACACTTACGAATCTCACAATACTAGAACCAGGGGGCATCCATTGAAAATGCTGGGGGGAAGAATTAGGACTAATAAAAGGAAACATTTCTTCTCGCAACGTGTGATTGGTGTTTGGAATATGTTGCCACAGGAGGTGGTGATGGCCACTAAGCTGGATAGCTTTAAAAAGGACAGATTTATGGAGGAGAAGTCGATCTATGGCTACCAATCTTGATCCTCCTTGATCTGAGATTGCAAATGCCTTAGCAGACCAGGTGCTCGGGAGCAGCAGCAGCAGAAGGCCATTGCTTTCACATCCTGCACGTGAGCTCCCATAAAGGCACCTGGTGGGCCACTGCGAGTAGCAGAGTGCTGGACTAGATGGACTCTGGTCTGATCCAGCAGGCTAGTTCTTATGTTCTTAACACTGCCCCCGCACCCCTGCCGCACTTGGGGGGCAGGGTTTGGGGGCAGCTCGGGCGGGCATTGCAGTGGCAGAACTGAGCCACCCCCCCCCCTCCACCTCGCTGCAGGCTGCCTCCTGCCTTCCCCAGGCCCTGAGGGCAGAAGCTGGCCTGCAGGGAGGTGGGGGGGGGGCAGCCACCCTTGAACCCTGCCCCCAAAGGCCTGGGAAAGGAAGGAGGAGGCTCAGATGGGCGTTGGGGCCCTGTCTTTAGGCGCCTCCCGTGCGTTGGCCCATGTCTTCCCCTGCATTGACCCATGTCTTCTGAGCCGGGTTGGTGCAGGTGAGGAGGGGGGGGGAGCCCGAGGTCATTTGACCCTGTGACAGCTCTCTGTTGCAACTGCCCACGCTGGTGTTGAGAGGGGAGCTCCAGGGGTGTTCCTGGAGATTGACTTTCCGCCCAAATACACCCCCCTTCAGCTGCACAGACTTATGCCACCAAAAAAGGTGGTGCCTTGTGTATGAGCTTTCCTGGGGGGGGTTCTCTTCCCTCGGCATCCAGGCTGCTGATTGCCATTTTGGAGGCAGTGCGGTGGCGCAGACCCCGGCTGCCGCTCTACTGCCCACCCCCACTTCATAGTGAGCCTTTTTCCTGCTAAGGGTGAGATTTGCTTTTTGGTCTCTTCTGTTGTTGCAGAGTTGATCGATTGCACCGGTGGCATAGATAGCTGCAAAGGAGGTTACGTGTGGGATGCCTTCCTGACTGTCATCAATCGCAGTACGTACCAAGGATCTTTCCCCACTTATAAGCCCACTGGGCTGATATCTGGCTGCTGTCCTGAGAAATAATCTTTTCGCGGATCTGATCACAGGATCTTGGAGAGGGAGACCCACCTGTTCCGGTTCTTCTTTTCCCCTCTCTGATCCGCAGGCATCTAGTTTCCCATTTCTTCCGCTCACTCTTTCCGTACACAGTGAGCCTTAGTCTTTCTCCAGGGGTGAAGTTAAAAGCAGGCATGCTGGGTCAGGCTATGGTCCGTCTACTCTGATATCAACCCTGAAGCTTCATGCAACCACAACTCCCACCTTCTTCTAAGCCTGCAGTCCTGGTCAAGGGTAGCTCACGGAGTGTGACCTGTGTGGTTACACATGAACACTCGTGAAGTTGCCTCATACTGAACCCGCAGTCCATCAAAGTCAGCCTCCTCTACTCAGACTGGCGGCAGCTGATCTCCTAAGTCTCAGCCGGAGGTCTTTCCCTGTCACAACCCCAGACATGCTCAATGAAAGGCATCAGTACTGAAGGAGCAGAATTCTGGTTCATTGATGACAAGCAGAGGAAAGCTGATGACTTTATTGTCTGAACTGAATACAGGGTAACAGGCAAAAGATTATATCCCCCAGCAGAGACATGCCAGACCCCCCCCCCTTTTCTCTTCTGCAAAGGCAAGAAGGCACGCATGCACGCACACACAAAAGTATTCCTTGAGGGAAGAGGGAAGACAGTCACACGCATACACACACACGCACTCCACAGACAGTGATAACGAGAGCAGGAGAGAGGGTGCGAACCCAACGGTTCATTCCACCCCCCACCCCCTGCTGCTGCAAAGCAGTACCTAGCACGAGCAAACTTTCCCATGCAATTCGAGCAGGAAGCTTTCACTAACTAGAAACATGGCAGGACCCAAGCTAAGACATTCAGAAGAAGAAGAAGAGTTTGGATTTATACCCCACCTTTCTCTCCTGCAAGGAGACTCAAGGTGGCTTACAAGCTCCTTTCCCTTCCTCTCCCCACAACAGATGCCTTGTGAGGTAGGTGGGGCTGAGAGAGTTCTGAGAGAACTGTGACTAGCCCAGGGGTCTGCAACCTGCGGCTCTCCAGATGTTCATGGACTACAATTCCCATCAGCCCCTGCCAGAATGGCCAATTAGCCATGCTGGCAGGGGCTGATGGGAATTGTAGTTCATGAACATCTGGAGAGCCGCAGGTTGCAGACCCCTGGACTAGCCCAAGGTCACCCAGCAGGAATTTAGGAGTGCGGAAACACATCTGGTTCACCAGATAAGCCTCTGCCACTCAGGTGGAGGAGTGGGGAATCAAACCCCAGGTTCTCCAGATTAGAATCCACCTGCTCTTAATCACGACACCACGCTGGTGTCATGAGGGTCATGAGATTCACATCACCTACCACCTGATGCTTTCCTTAACAGGCGGTACCAGGGATTGAACTTTGGACCTTCTGCATTCTAAGCAGGGGTTCTTCCACTGAGCCACAGCCCCACCCCAAGTCCTAGTGCTCGCGGCAGAGGAACACCTCTTCCTGCACTCATTTCTATCCGCAAATCTGGTCGTTTAAGCCCCTGAATGCAAACAAAACTCTATGAGGTAACACATCTAAATAGACCTCAACCTACATGTCTGCAATCAAAAGGAAGGTTATGAGCTAGACTTTGTTTTGCTGTTGAACCAGAAGGATTTCAGTCTGAATTAGGGTAACTTTGGCTTGGCAAATTCCCAGAAATCTGGAATTGGTGCCTGAAAAGGAAAGAGAATTAGCCAGAATTATATATATTATATAATTATATAATATACTGGTGCTGCCAAGTCATGGCTGATTAATGCTGATCTTGTAGGGTTTTCAAGGCAAGAGACATTTGGATGTGGTTTGCCATTGCTTGTGCCCATGTTACAACCCTGGTATTCCTTGAGGGTTGCCCTTCCAATAAGATATGGAACACCCTCTAAAGATATTGCTTCCTCCAGGGAAACTGATCAGGTGTAAGTCTGGCAGAACTCCGGACTCTGCCTGGTGGTTGGCAACCCTGATCCCAATTCCTGCTCAGCCGCATCTCTTGTAATGTGGTTTTGACCAAGGCATTATTCTACACAGTTGCTGTTAGAGACAGTTCCTGGGGGGAAAGAGAAGAATGCAAAGGGGAGGAAAGCAGAAACTGAAATAAGAAGATGGCAGGGGCATAACAAGGCAAACTGGAGCCCTGGGCAAAACCTGAGTTGGATGGCCCCCCCCCATGGGCAGCCACCCCACCACGACCAATTTTTTTTTGCACCAGGTCATTGGTGCCTGCAGGGGGCGCATGTATGGACATATCGGCACCAAAATTTCAGGGTATCATCTGGAGACTGCCCTATTTATACTCCCCAGGTTTGGTGCAGTTTGGTTCAGGGGGGCCAAAGTTATGGATCCTCAAAAGTGTAGCCCCCATCTCCTATTAGCTCCCATTGGAAACAATGGGGGATGGGGGCACCCCCTTTGGGAGTCCATAACTTTGAACTCCCTGAACCAAACTGCACCAAACTTGGGGGGTAGCATAAGGACAGTCTCCTGATGATACACTGAAATTCTGGTGCTGCTAGCCTAAACACTGTGCCCTCTGCAGGCCAAAAAAGAAAACTACTAAAAATACCCCAAAACGAACCCTGCATTTTTGATGCCCCCCACAAGGTGATGCCCTGGGCAGCTGCCCACCTTGCCCAATGGGCATTATGCCCCTGGAAGATGGGAATATGACCTTCACTTGGAGAGACCTAAGTGTGGGTCCAAAGTTCGGCAGACCCGAACTCAATGAATGGGGTGAATTGTATTCCCATATTGTCTTTTGATAACATCTGTGTGTTCTTCCTAGGTGGATTGTCAAGCAGCAGACTGTACCCATATGCAGAGAAAGATCAACGGTGCCAACATTATCACAAACGAGTAGTTACTGGGATCGAGGGCTATGAAATATTGCCCAGAGATGAGAGGGGTGAGGATTCAGGAGGCAGAGGTGATAGCGGAGGTTGGACTTGGAGAACAGATGTAGCTGCCTTATGGAATCGGTTTGGCTAATGTACCAGTATCTCTAGTATTCTGGAAACACTTAAACAAGTAGAAAAATGCTGTGTTAAAACTTAACAACGTAAATAATATGTACACAGGCGTATTATTGTGTGATGATTTACACAAAGATTCCTAAACCAAATAGTCCCTCTACAAAGGGTTCACAGCAACAAATTAATATAAACAATATTTATTTTATTCATATATTACATTTTTACCTTACCAATCACCCAAGGGACTCAAGGATGCTCATGGGCTGCCATTCCCCATTGGTTGAATGACTTCGTGAAACCTTCACAGTGGCCTATAATCTTGTAATTTTCCGGAAAATCCTTTTCCAAGAAGGCTACGAAGGTTGGGGTGTTGTGTGGTTTCCGGGCTGTATGGCCGTATTCTAGTAGCATTTCCTCCTGACGTTTCGCCTGCATCTGTGGCTGGCATCTTCCGAGGATCTGAAGATGCCAGCCACAGATGCAGGCAAAACGTCAGGAGGAAATGCTACTAGAATACGGCCATACAGCCCGGAAACCACACAACACCCCAGCGATTCCGGCCGTGAAAGTCTTTGACGCGACAAAGGTTCTTTTATGCACTGCTACGTAAGAACTGGCTCTCCAGGACAGAGACTCTGGCCTGACGCTCCGCTCTGACCTCAGTACCTTCCACTGAAAGCTTTCAGGTTGTTGCTATGAGTTCTTTGTAGAGAAGAAGAAGAAGAAGAAGAAGAAGAAGAAGAAGAGTTTGGATTTATATCCCCCCTTTCTCTCCTGCAGGAGACTCAAAGGGGCTTACAATCTCCTTGCCCTTCCCCTCTCACAACAAACACCCTGTGAGGTGGGTGGGGCTGAGAGAGCTCCGAGAAGCTGTGACTAGCCCAAGGTCACCCAGCTGGCGTGTGTGGGAGTGTACAGGCTCATCTGAATTCCCCAGATAAGCCTCCACAGCTCAGGCGGCAGAGCTGGGAATCAAACCCGGTTCCTCCAGATTAGATATACGAGCTCTTAACCTCCTACACCACTGCTGCTCCTGGGACTATTTGGTTTAGGGATCGTTGTGTAAATGATCACACAATAATACTAAAATGCCAGGAGCCAAACCTCAGATCTGATGTTCTTTGTAAGGATAAGAATTTGTACAACTGTGCCATTAGGACACTTTCCATATCGGAGTGCGGAAATGAGGCCCAGGCCAGATCTGATCATGTCAGCAATGAGTGATTACACAGCTTCTGTGACTGGTTAATAATAAGCGTCATTGTGTT
Organism: Sphaerodactylus townsendi; assembly: GCF_021028975.2. Lineage (NCBI taxonomy): Eukaryota > Metazoa > Chordata > Lepidosauria > Squamata > Sphaerodactylidae > Sphaerodactylus > Sphaerodactylus townsendi. The sequence goes on along the minus strand of NC_059425.1, from coordinate 20,637,557 downwards.
AATTTTGCTTGTGGAACACGGTGTTCTCACACAGGATCTGGCTGAGGTGGTTTCTCCATCTCGTGTGAGCATAACTGAGGATGAGCTCTGAGCCATTTGAGAGCTCCTTTTGATTTTCATTTGGTCAACACCAACCCACCACCAATCCCCTCATGTACACTTAGCTATGGGAAAGCTAGGAGGATGACTGGTCTGTGAGGGAAATCTACTCTGTGTTGTCGAAGGCTTTCACGGCCGGATTCAACCGGTTGTGGTGGGTTTTCTGGGCTGTGTGGCCGTGGTCTGGTGGATTTTGTTCCTAACTTTTCGCCTGCATCTGTGGCTGGCATCTTCAGAGGTGTATCACACAGAAAAGTCTGTTTCACACTGTGTCTTTGCTATGCAAAGGTGTGGTTGAGTGCACTGTATTGCAGGTGGGGTTATCAGTCCACTGGCTCCCAGTACTTAAAAAATGGACTGATAACCCCACCCACAATACAGTCCGCTCAACCACACTTTTGCATAGCAAGTTCTACCCAAACACTTACTGATTGGTTCCCCACCCTGGGACATAGACAATATACCACACTAAACTTTCCCTTCTCACTTAGACACAGTGTGAAACATACTTTTCTTTGTGATACACCTCTGAAGATGCCAGCCACAGATGCAGACGAAACGTTAGGAACAAAATCCACCAGACCACGGCCACGCAGCCCAGAAAACCCACCACAACCAGAAATCTACTCTGTTTATTTTTTGCGGTCCTTGTTACATTTGCATGTGTTTGCAGGGCTAAAGCTTGGCAGTGGAGACAAGCGATGGGGTCGGGATGATGTTTGTTTTCAGGGCACCATCCTAGCTGAAAATTATGACCTCTAACCTCTCTTCCCCCCAAGTGCTAACCCTGTCTTGTTTCTCCTGCTGCTCTCTAGACATGGCTGAAATGGTTGCTTCCCAAGGTCCCGTAACTGCTCTTTTCAACATGAAACCTCTTCAGGTAAATCTCTGATGGAGTGAAAACTTCTGTTACTCATCTCCTCCTCCCCTTTTCTTTGGTTGGGCTTTCTCCAGAGTAGGGGTCTGTTAACTGCCTCAAGGAGTCTTCTCAGCCCCCTGCTGATTCATGTCTGTCTTTGTTCTTTTTTTTCTCCTCCCTAGCTGTACAAAAATGGAGTTATCCGGAGAACGACTAAGGACTGCAGCAAAGACCATCCGGACCATTTTGCACTCATCGTGGGCTATGGGCAAGGTGGGCAGGTGAAGCTTTAGGAAAGGCTCTAATATGGGCTGGTTTTATGGCCAGCCAGGTGTATGTTGGGCCAGATCCGGCAAGCGGTTAGTGTTTAGATGCAGATATATAGTTTTACACAAATGGAAGAGAGTGATGATAGGAGAATCAATCGGGGGGGGTAGCGAGGAAGGCTGAGACTGGAGGAAATGGGGCTTGTGATGCTGTGATATCCCTTCTAGTTGAGTATCTGGAAGTGATGTTGCAGCGCTGCACAACCCGGGGTTTTCCCCAGTCTCTGTGGTAAAAAAATGATAGAGGTTGGGGGAATTCTCAGAGTGTCACATAATGCACTGATGTCACTCAACTGGAAGTGACATCACAGCTTTGCATGATGCAGTTTCTCCTATTATTTCTGCTCATGGAAGCAGGGGGATTGCCAGCATGGCTGTTAGCTTGGGTCCACTATGAAATGAGGGGCAGGTTTAGGAATTAAAATTTTAAATCCATTGCTTTAGGAAAGATATGGGTGTCATTTACTGTTGAGAGACGCCATACATTGATAAGCAAGATAGAGAAGCCTTCTAAACTAGGGTGGAGAGAGACAGTGAGGATTCATCATGCCTTTATGGAAGGAAATCCCTGAGAGTAGCAATCAGAGTAAATAAAAACACAGTAACAGAACAGACAAGAGGAAAGCACAAAGGCAATGGATGTATCCATAAGGTTGCCAGCCTCCAGGTAAGACCTGGAGATCTCCCAGAGTTACACCTGACCTCCAGACTACAGAGGTTTATGATTGCTTTGGAGGGTGGACTGAGGCACTGTAATCAGTTGAGACCCTTCCCCTGCATCCACCCCAAATCTCCAGGAATTTCCCAAACCCAACCAACTTACCGTACTGTTTCTGCTGTCCCCCTCTGATGTACTGGTGTGCTTGGTGCAAAAAAGACACTGTGCACTCTTTTACTTAGAAAAAAATTGGGGATCGGTGCCAAGAAGGATAAGGGCAATAATGCAGGAGAGAAGTAAGAGGCAAGGAGAAAATCCTGACTGGACGATCTCTCAACAAAGATCAACTTTCCAGCCCAATCACATTTCTACATCTACTAGAGCATGGAATGTCAAAGCTAAGGGCCCCTCCAGACGTTATGGACTACAGTTCCCATCACCCCCTGCCAGCATCATGACACCTAGAGGCACAGTTCGCTTGGTCTTGAGGAGGCTGGTCAATTGCTAGAGGACACCAGTGCTTGTTTGGGGTTTATTTGATTAAGAAATGTGTCGAGAGTTAAAATGGAGGACTGTACTATAGAGCCAGAGGGATAGATAGGTCAGGACCCTGTGATTCCTTCCTTTCTACTGCTCTGGTAGGCCAGGACCCTTTGATGTGTAGACTGCTACTCTCAGAGACTCTTCATATCTTCCAGCCAACAGCTTCCGTCTCTCCTCTGTGGGGAGCAGCAGTGGCGTAGGAGGTTAAGAGCGCGTGTATCTAATCTGGAGGAACCGGGTTTGATTCCCAGCTCTGCCGCCTGAGCTGTGGAGGCTTATCTGGGGAATTCAGATTAGCCTGTACACTCCCACACACGCCAGCTGGGTGACCTTGGGCTAGTCACACAGCTTCTCAGAGCCTCCTCCTCAGCCCCCCCACCTACCACTTCACAGGGTGTTTGTTGTGAGGGGGAAGGAGCCAAGGAGGAAGTTGTCAGCCCCTTTGAGTCTCCTGCAGGAGGAGAAAGGGGGGATATCAAATCCAAACCTTCTTGTACTTCTTCTTCTTGTTGCTGCTTGCTTGCTTCTTCTTCTTCTTCTTCTTTATTTAGCCTTCTTTTAGCTGCTTCTTGTCTTCTTCTTCTTCTTCTTTCTTCTTCTTCTTCTTCTTCTTCTTCTTCTTCTTCTTCTTTCTTCTTCTTCTTCTTCTTCTTCTTCTTCTTCTTCTTCTTCTTCTTCTTCTTCTTCTTCTTCTTCTTCTTCTTCTTCTTCTTCTTCTTCTTCTTCTTCTTCTTCTTCTTCTTCTTCTTCTTCTTCTTCTTCTTCTTCTTCTTCTTCTTCTTCTTCTCTCCAAATTTCCACCATGACAGCAAAGTATCTTCCCTGCATCACCACTCATTCTAGTTAGCAAAGAACACTATATCTACTCTATCCTGCCTTGAATGGAATTCCTTACAATAAAGCACTCATATTAGTTTACTAAAGGTAAAGAAAGGCTCTCTGGCCGTTTCCCCACTTACAAAATGGTGGATGATACACTGCGGTTTCCTTTGCTGCGGGACCTTTTGAGCGCGGGCTCATGGTCCCCGCCGCGGCAGAATTGGGGTCGCTTCATTGTTGCCGCTGAGGAAGTGGGGAATGCAGCAGGCCCCCGGATTATTTGACAAGAGTAGCGTGCAACAAAAGGTGAGTGGGGAAACGGCCTCTGTGAACTTTTATTTTCTGGACATCATACCCAAGCAATTTTGTTGTGTTAAAGATGCCCTCTGCAACATGTGTCACCCCTCTGGGGCCTTATTTTTGGTCATGTTCTGGTGACTCTGGATTCATGATCAGGATCATTTGAAGGCTACAAGTCCCTAGCTAGAGAAAGAAGAAGAAGAGAAGAGTTTGGATTTACATCCCCCCCCCTTCTCTCCTAGAGGAGACTCAAAGGGGCTTACAATCTCCTTGCCCTTCCCCCCTCACAACAAACACCCTGTGAGGTGGGTGGGGCTGAGAGAGCTGAGAGAGCTCCGAAAAGCTGTGACTAGCCCAAGGTGTGTGTGGGAGTGCACAGGATAATCTGAATTCCCCAGATAAGCCTCCACAGCTCAAGCGGCAGAGCGGGGAATCAAACCCGGTTCCTCCAGATAAGAGTGCCCGTGCTCTTAGCCACTATGCCACTGCTGCTCCTGGAGGAACCTGGCTTTCCTAGATGGTTATATCTCTACACAACCCCCCCTCCCGCTTTCCCAGCAAAAGTGTGAAAAGGATTGTTTAGGAGCCATCAGCGCCTCAAGGATGTGAAAGAGAAAGATACGCTACCTGTTAAGCCTCCCCTCTGTGGTCCAAGGGACATCCTGTTGTCCGAGGCCTGGCAGCTTCCCAGGGTCATTTGCCTACTTATCTACCATCATGTGAAAGCGGTAAACATCAAGGAGAGAGGTACAGAAAGGAAAGGAAGAGCCCCTTCAACATATCAATCAGAACAAACGTCAGAACATCCCAGGCTTTGGTTCTGACAGAAGCTACCAAGTGGACTTGCAGGTAGGCATTGGGGAAGGGAATGAAGGACAAACCACAACCTCCTTCTTTTTTGCTCAGTTCCTAGACAACGTGGATCCCCAGCCCAAAGATACTGGATAATCCAGAACTCCTGGGGAAAGGAATGGGGAGAGAAGGTGAGTGATTATGTCACACTTTAAAGATCAGAGGAGAGGGCACATGAGGAAAGAAGAAGCGGTGGAGTTAATGGGGTTATTGAGAACTGAGCATTGTTTGGTCAACTTGGCAATCAATCAGTAGCTTAGAAGAAGATCTCTGGTTAATGGGAGGGCAAACCTTGAGTGGAAACAGTGGCAAAGAGTCTCAGGGCACAGGAAGTGTGCCTTTCTGCTAACCACAGCTCTGAGGTACCTGAAGTGAGGAGAGAGGCAAGGGCTTCCAGTACAGAAGGTGTGGCTTCCACACAACCACGAGCAGTGGTGGGATCCAAAAATTTTAGTAACAGGTTCCCATGGTGGTGGGATTCAAACTGTGGCATAGCGCCAATGGGGCTGGGCGGGGCACAACAGGGCGTGGCCGGGCATTCCGGGGGCGGGGCATTCCTGGGCGGGGCTGTGGCAAGGATGCAGCCGCTGCGCTGGTAGAGATCTTTAGGCGGGGAAACGAATGCACGCAGGCGCAGGCTGCCATGCATGCCGGTGCACCTCCTGCTAGACTGCTTCAAGTTCTGTGCGCTACTGCTGAGAGGAGGGGCGTAACTAAGGCAAAAATCACATGGCAAAACCACCAATTAGTAACCCCCTCTCGGCACACACAAATAATTAGTAACCTACTCTCGGGAACCTGTGAGAACCTGCTGGATCCCACCTCTGACGAGTCCCTTCATGTCTCTTTTTGGAACTTAAATGCTGGAGGTGAGCACTAGGCCAAGATTAGGAGGGTGAGGATGGAGATTTAGCTGCCATCTTGATCTGATAAGACTTTTGCACTTTTTAAAACCCACTTTCTTCCTGTCCAGGGATATTTCAGACTGCACCGTGGGGATAACGCTTGTGGCATTGCCATGTATGCGGTGACAGCGATAGTCAAGAATTCGGAGACAAGATCTGAAGAAAGGGTGCCATGTCCCAGATGAAGGGGAAAAAACGTGCGTGCGCCCTGTGCTTAGGAGGGGGTTGTAGAGAAGAAAACAACACGCTGGTGAAAGGAGAAATAAAAGCTTCTGGCTCAGTGGGGCAGAGATCCGCCTGTCTTCTGCCAACTGCTGGCATGTTATTTTCACTGCGGTTATTGCTGGTAAATGTGTTAATTGCTGTCAGCTACAACCATACATTTCAGAACATTACATCAGTAAAACAGTGCCCCCTATAAGACAATGGCTAATTATGCCCGGTGAGGTTCCCACAACTTCAAAGAGAATTGGTGGGGGAGTCTTTGTTTCGGGGCATGTTCGGCATTATTACCCACCATCCTGTTTGCAGCGGGGCAGGCATTGCCCATCAGCTGGCTTTTTGCTTGCATCAGAGGCCACCATGTTTTGCAGGTTCTCTATTTCGCATGCGTGCTTTAACTTTGAATATAATCTTTAGTTTTTATCTTTAACCTTATCGATAGATCAATATATAGCGTTTGGTTTTTATCTGTAACCTTATCGATAGATCAATATAGTGACGCAAAAAGGCAAGCTAATCAAGAAAAGTCATGAGAAAAAAGAAGTCATAAAGAAAACTAATAAAGAAAATATGGCATCTGTACACTTTGCCCGAACATGATTGTCTTTTAGGGTGGGAAGTGAGGGAGGAGTAATGGCGCCATGTAAACTGCAAAAGGACAATGTGAGTTGTCATTTGCTGAGCTCCCCAGTTTTATGATCGTCAGTCGCTGCTGATGCACTATTGTAAAATTAAGAAAGCATTAGGGGCTTTTCCAGGTGGGTGGAATCACTGATTGCTGCGATGCTATAAAACTATGCGGCCCTCCCGAAAGGGGTCCCAGTTTGTTGATCAAATGCAGGGGCAAATTGGGTGTTTGGACTGATCGACTAGTCTTATTATTTTTTTTTAAATTAGTATTAGTGTTGATTTATCGTTCTGTCGGAATGGTTATTTAATTTTTTTGTAAATCTAAAGTACTAAAGATATGCAGGAGCAGGGAGGCCACGGGCAGCAGAAATGATACAGCAGGACAAGAAGCGGGAAGTAGTCAGTAATAGGAAGGAGGGCAAAGGAAGCGTGCAAACCAGCACGAGGGAGTGTGTGTGTGTGGGGGGGGGGGAGGGTAGGACTAGGTAGGCTGGCTGCAGGAGGAAAGAAGAGGTCTGGGGCAAAGCTGTGCCCACTGGCAAATCTGACCTGCTCTGACAGCAAAGCAAAATTAAAATTGTGTTACATTGAAAAAGTGGATTTGCTTGCTGTGGAGAGAGGGGAAAGTGAAAGCGGGGCTAGAGGAAACAGATCCATACAAGAAATCTTGCTGCAGTGGACATTTGCCACCACGCAGCAAACACCTTGTGCATAATCAGCCAATGAATGCATACAAAGCTGGCAGATGCAATTATCAGAATTTCTGCCTTGCCTTATCTCATTCTTAATTTCATTTCCTTCAGCGCTGTTGATGCTGTTTGAAAATGAAGCCCTTTACACCATTATCCTTCTGATTTGGAAAATACAAAAAGTTTAGAACCAAAGGGCAGAAGGCTGAATAAATGTTAAGTTTATGTGATCTTTTCATCAGCAATAGTCACTAAAATGAGAGAGAGATTCCATTAGGTCAGGTTAAAAGAAGGCAGAAATAGGTTTCAGGAAGAAAACTGACTTGCCCTAGGGATGGGTGGGGTTCACTCTGCCCATGTTTTGCTCCCTCTAGTGGTCTATTGGCATTAAACAGGCTGCAGTCATACGGAGAGAGTAATCTAAAGAGTACTTTCCCTACCACAAGTGGGCAGCTGATCTGGAATCATGTGTGTGGAAGTATGAGACATTGTTTCTACAGGAGAGACCGGTAGAAATGTGTGACTCCATGGAAAGCCATGGGGAGAACGTGAAGAACAAACAACACAGCACAGAGGAGGAATCAGAGAGTAGCTTCCAGCTTAGGATGAAGAGAGCAACATCCCACTCAAGGGTCGAATCCCCACTACCGTCTTAGCCAGGTTTCAGAACACAAACTAACCAGGTTTGAGGTCGTTTGTGTTCTGAAACCTGGCTAAGACTGAATCAGATTCGGCTGAGAAAACTCGTCCCACTCAAACCTGGTTAGGGTTTGTGTTCATAAGAAGAACCTGGCTAAGGCGGTGAGTGGAGGATTAGAGGCCCGGGAGGTGGAATCCCTCAAACCTGGTTAGTTTGTGTTCTGAAACCCTGGCCTCAAGGGTGAGTAGGGTAGAGTTCGACCCATCGAATCCCTCAAACCTGGTTAGTTTGTGTTCTGAAACCTGGCTAAGACGGTAGTGGGGATTCGACCGGGGAGGTCGTCCCTCAAACCTGGTTAGTTTGTGTTCTGAAACCTGGCTAAGACGGTAGTGGGGATTCGACCAAGGATTAAAACTGGAGCACACTTTTGAGTGATGTAGCATTCACCAGAGTCCAGGCCCACTGAGTCACTCACTCCAACACACAATTGGTCCAAATATAAGTTTCATCCAAGAATAAAACTGATCTTTCCCAGAATATTAGATGCAAAACTTATTTTGCAGTTGTCTGTGCCCTCCATGGATTTAAAAAAAAAAATCCCAGAGTTTCACTCGATTTTCCAACAAGGCTGTAATCAGCAGCTATTGTTCAGAGCACGTTGTGTCATTGTTCTCTCTTATATGAGAACATTAAAACAGAAATTATTTGTGTTAATCTTTCCCATCAAAAAAGATTGGTTTGCTGGTCTCATTTGGCCACACGACTCTTTCTCTTTTTGTGCATTCCAAAGTTGTATTCCGAGAGTCATTTAAATATTTTTGAAACTTCAGTTGATAGTCTTGTATGTATAGTTTACTTAATGCATCTAATGAATGGGGCTCTATAAAAATCATGTCAATGAATAAACCAGTCGCTTGGATCTTGCCTTCTTTTTTCATAGAATCATAGAGTTGGAAGAGACCCCAAGGGCCATCAAGTCCAACCCCCTGCCATGCAGGAACACACAATCAAAGCACTCCTGATATATGTTCATCCAGCCTGTTCAAAAACCTCCAAAGAAGGAGACTCCACCACTCTCCGGGACAGTGAATTCCATTGTCAGAAAGTTCTTCCTAATGTTTAGGTGGAATCTCTTTTCCTGCACCTTGAATCCATTACTCTGTGTCCTGGTCTCTGAGGCAGCAGAAAACAAGCTTGCTCCCTCTTCAACATGGCATCCCTTCAAATCTTTAAACATAGCTATCATATTCCCCCTTAACCTTCACTTCTCCAGATGAAACATTTTGCCAGTTTCTGCTTCAATTCTGCCCTAAGCTAACCCTGGGAATGCCTTGTTCCTCTATGCTACATGGGGGTGCTACATGGGGAGTGAGGGGTGTTTTGGGCTGCCACAGATGGGAGAAATCACCAAAAATCACACTTCCCTCCTTATACCTGCAGAAATCTAAGCAAGCCTCAAGCCAATGAATTCTAAATCAGTAAATCTGTCTGCTATTAATTTCTAAGCAGACATTTCTCTGCACTCCAGACTCTGAGGCATGCGGGCAACACTGTTATTACTAAAATGAAAAAGTATGCTAAAGGAGGGCAATCAATAATTTTCAAAAATAGAACCGTTTTCTTGAAGGATCCACCTTATATCATCACTGTCAGCCAGAGGCAGAGCGCTCACGGGGACTTGTAGGGACACATGTCCCTGGACACACACCAGCTGGTCACGTGAGGGGGGGTGGAGAATCGCCCCCCACATCCCTTCCCTTGCCCTGCCCTGCCAGGCTGCTCCTTCATCCAGCAAAGCCTCTGTTGGCTGAAGGAGCAGTCTGGTGGGACGGGGCCAGGCCGAGGGGCAGCCAGCAGCAGGCTCCCACTGGCTAAAGTAAGTGAGGCGTGGGGGGAGCAGGGTGTGTGTGTGTGTGCCCAGTGCAGGTGTTGCCACAGGCGCCATTACCCCACACCCACATACCTCTGCTATCAGTTGTTCATGTCTGATGAAGGGTGCTGTGCCTCTTAAAAACCTACATCCTGAAAATTTTGTTGGTCTCCAAGATACTTCTGGACTCAAATCTAACTGTTCTGCTGCATACGAACACAGCTATCCTCTGAAACTATTACAAGTAAATGTAGAATTACTGGCCTATGTGTAGGATTAGTGGCCTATATGTAGGATTGTCAAGCTCCTAGTTTTACAACTGATCTCCAGACGACAGATACCAGTTTCCCTGGAGAAAACGGCCACTTTGGAAAGATGGACTCTAGAAGATAAAATGGAGGAGAACAACGTGAGCCACTTTGGTGAGAAAGGTAGGGAATAAATGAAATAAAACAAGTAATTTTGTGTGCAAAAACGTAAGACATTTTCCTTTTGCTCACTTTAGATTTTCTTTTTTGGTCCCTGCCCCACCTAAGACTGTTTCCCATGAATGAAAAGGCAGTGGAGTTCTGTGTGTTACATATTTGCCTCTTGTATAAGTTAGATTATTGAGTGCTGGAACTCTGACCCCACAAGATAGGAGGGGTCTCCGGGCAGACGCCGAAGAGCTATGGGGGGAAGGTGGGAGGGAACTAGTCCGTTAAGAGCTACAAGTACAGATTGGCATATTCGAGTTAGTATTGGCTTCTCATTCCTCAATACTGATCAGCTGGTATTTAAGTGATACAGATTTTACCGGTGAATTAAATTTACTGCCTTGCTGGCAACTCCTATCCTGTTCAAAGAGCATTAGAGGAGAGCGGAAGATGATGTGGGAGGAGGGGGTGGAGACTAAGGGAGAGAGACAAGTTACATCCAACAGTTCATTTAAAATAACCAGCCAACTCATTCATTCATTCAATTCATTCATTCAGTTCAAACTAGTTTTATTTTTTATTTTAAGCTACGTTTCAATGTCTAAGACAGAGAGGACAGAAAAAACAATAACCCAGGGGCTTGTGATTGGTTTTATAGATGAAAAGGCATATCTACTTTACATAAATGGTTTTAAAGATGAAAGAGTGGGCCTACCTTACAAACAATTTTGTAGATGAAAGGGTGGATCTTTGTTGTAAATGGTTTGAAGCTTAATTCAATTCAGCCACAAGATCTAAGTTTCTTTAACAGCTGAGAAAAAACTGTTAAATTAAGGATGCTTATGAAATCTGCGGCTGAACCGTTTCCCTGGATTTGGGGATTCCACGTTAAAAGGAAAATATACCAGAGGGAAGTCCTAATGGCACAATCTGGGGTTTTTCTGAAGTTGTATTTCTGAGATGCAGCACAAAGTGTAATAAAATAGAAGCCTCTGAATCTAACCGCTTACACTTTGTTTAAAATTTTCGGCTCCCAGAGAATTGATTTAAAAGGGGTTGTTTTGGCTGCTCTTGGGGAGGAGAGGGTTACGTTACAGAACAGCAGAATTGCATACTTCAGCACCATTTAAAAGAAAAGCAAAAGAAACCCCATCGAAACAACCATGCTATGCTCCAGAACTATATAAATACTGTAATAGCAACTTTTTTTGCAGCACAAAACAGATTTGTTTTGAAGGGGTTTCTATGGTACAGCGGTATTCTTCTGCAACATTTCAAAAATACAACCTCTTCAAAACTAGTTCAGTTGGTGCCAAAAATATACAAATGTCAAAATATGTTTTTCAACACATCAGATGTGTTTTAGTTTGAAGTTGCTGACAGTAGTTGTAGTCTTCTGCATCTTTACAAAACAATAAATCAGTAACCCTTTAAAAAGTTTTCATTGGTACTCTGGAAATATAAAAACATTTTTTTAAATTCTTTTTCGGGGACAAAGTATTAGGTTTGAAAATGATTTTGACATTTTTCGGGTAAAAAGTATGCAGTTGCTCTCTTCTACAACCTAAACACAAAATAAATGAATTAGAAGTTCTCAGAATCAGCCCTTTGTGAGCCAAAAAAAAGTATGAGTTTGATCCTAACAATATATTTCACTATCAGTAGTGGAAACGTCTGCCATCAAGAGATCTAACCATCTATGTCTTCTAGCTCATAGGACAGGATCACTTTGACTAAATTTATTTTTCTTGCAAAAGAAGCTCTTGTCAGTTTGCACTTCTGTGGAAGGTCAGCAATAAATATTTTTTCCTTCAATAACATCTTCGTTCAATTTTTAAAATATACTAATCTTAAGGATTAGCATATTCCTTGCACCAAATACATTATCTACTTCCTGAAATGTTCATTTGCTGCTGAAAGGACAACCCAAGCAGAACCCAAGTCATAATGGAACTGTGGAACAGAAAAACAGAACCGTGGAAATCCGCTCATCCCTACCTCAGATCTGAGGCGTGGGATGTTTACAGGTGACAACAGCAGAAGTCTCCAACATGGCACCACCCAAAAGTGAGTGGGGCCAGGTAAGGCTTTTGCCCAGCAAGTCTTTTGATTCTGTATTGGAAATCTGATTGGCTATGCAGATACTGCTTTGGCAGCAGCTGCCACCAAATCACAAGGATCTACCCTGTGTTACCGAAGTTAAACTGCAATAATAATTTTGTGGCTGGCTCCACCTCCTGCAGCAGCCATTTTTGGGCAACCATTTTTTCTGCTGCACCTGCCCTGCCAAATGTGCCTGCAGGCTCAAAAAGTTTGGGGATCCTTGGTCTACAGTAACAGAGCCCAAATGATAGGGGCATTGGTATCCATGGTACGGATGTTCATTATATGCATGCAGAAGATCTCAGTAAAGGTTCAGTCTCTGGCATCTCCAGTTAGTGGTGCCAGCTTGAAAACCCATAGAGCCTGCCCAAGAAGTCAGTGCTGAGCTAGATAAACTAAGGGTCTGATCCTGTTTTCATATTCTGCTGTTGTTGTGTTCTGGTTTAGAAATCCTTTTCGACCAAAGGTCACAAAAGGAATAAGGGGATATATCATCACCAATCAAGGGCAGAGCAAGGGGGAACAGCGCCTGGGGCACGTGTGCACCCCGTGACCCTGCCATGCCCCAGAATGCCTCCGCCATGCCTACACACCGGCGCATGCCTGGGGCATCCCGCCCCCGTCCCGTTGGTGCTACGCCACTGCTACCAATCACCCTTTCTGTTCCTCTCACCTTCTGTTTCCACAAAAACAACAACCTGACTCCAATCTAGAATAGACATGCCATCTGCTTTCTCACGTCAGTGAGAAAATTCCAGACTCCAGAGACAATGGAGCAAGTGCTCAAGGATCCGGGACCAGATTTCACATCCTTTTTCCAAATCAGAAAGGGGAGGGAGGCATTGGGATTGGAGTGTTAGGCAAGGAGCCAGTTAACTCTTCCCCTGATGGAATTCCTGCCTAATTTGTAGTGGTGCACTCAAGGCAAGACTTGAAGTCTTTCCTTTCTTTTCCCAATGCTTTCTGGGGAATTGTAGTTCCCAGAACACCTGGCCTCAATGATGATGATGAAGATGATGATGTAGAATTAGGGTTGCCAAACTTCAGGTGGTCCCTGGAGAACTAGAAGTTTGACCCACATAATACATTTGATGTGCACGTTTAATCAAGTACACACACTGGTAGAGTTGCAATTCGAAAAAAACATTTCAAAGTTTTAGACCATCCTATGCTGTCTAGTGTGATTTCCTTGCCTTCTCAAGCAAATTTACATACTGAACAACCCTCCACAGTGATAATGTCCCGTGATAGTAGATCTGAATGGTTTTGTTTTGTCTGCAATCTGCCCCAATCAGATTGGGGGCCCTAAAGCCTTCATTTTTCTAAGACCCACTGAAGGGAGATGTGTACTACCTGGCAGGTGACTGATGATGGGCCATGTTTGTATATTATCTTTTCGATCCCATCACATAATTCAGCGTACTCCAATGAGGTAATGATTTTTCGTTGTGTAATTCTCTTTCTGGGCACCAATAATTGCTGACTTTCTAGCCTATCCACTGTTTCTTTTGCTCTTTTGATCACGCTCCATGGGTACCCTCTATTCAGTGGGTTCACCTCCACTTTCCTAGCTGCTTTTCTGTAATCTCGCTTCTTAGAGGAATTTCTTTTTGTCCTTAACACAATTCCATAAGGTATGTTATGTTTTATTTTATTATTGCTGTATATTTGAATTTCACAGTCTTTTGTTAACAGTCTTCTATAATTCACCTGTTAAAAGACAAAGGATTCAGGTATTATTAGACATTAGAAATAATACAATATTTTGCTAATCATTTGCAAAAGAACAGTGATTTAAGGTAGTAAGAACATAAGAACATAAGAAACATACTGTAAATTGTTGTCAATACAATAGACTCTAGTTAACCTTAAGCCACGTGGTACAAAGTGGTATTGTTTTATTTTATGGTGTACCCACCCCCATCCTTGTAATGGTAGACCCACCTAGATGTTTGCAATCTTAGAGGAGCTAAGCCAGAGGTGGGATCCAACCAGTTCTCACCACTTCTCTAGAAGTGGTTACTAATTTTTTCTGAGTGCCGAGAAGGGGTTACTAAAGCAAACTCCCTGCCCAATAGGGACTGGAGGTGTGTGTGTGCGGCGGCACCACTGTTTGAATCCCACCACCATCAGAACCTGTTATTAAAATTTTTGGATCCCACCACTGAGCTAAGCCTATGAAGTCCAGAGTCTAATTGCACCACGCCTGGCAGTACTCCTAGCCTGAATATGGAAAACATACTTGAAAGGGGAGAATCTTTGCCTGCCCCTGTAGTTTAAGTCCACAATAGGCCTCCTCTTCCCTCATCCAACGGCTGTTATTTAGAGAAGTTTAAAGAAAGAGATGATCATTAAGTTCCCCCAACTCATTGAATCTTTAGATTTGGCCAGTTACAGAGCCCCACGAGAGAAGATAGCAGCTTGCTTTCTGTTAACGCTGCTCATCAAATATAAACGGGTCCTTCTTCTTCCTGTTCGTAAGGATAGTTGGGTGGATTGTCCGTCATCTCAGGGAGCTTCGGCGGGGTCACAGGAGCTTCTTGGCATCCTTCCTCACTAATGTACGCTTTGTCGTGGTGAAAAAATACGATCACCGCCAACTTGCACACTAATTTCTGCAAGCATGAAAAGATAAAGGGGAAAAATATGATTACAGGGGTTTGGTTACAGCGACAGCTGGCTAGGTTTTGGACTATCTAAACCCTGTGTCCTCTCCCCCCCCCCCCCAAAACACATTCTGGGCTCAGAAAAATAAAATGTGCTTCATTCAGGGAAACTGTTTGCTGTAATTAATTCAATTGACTATTTGTTATGAGGGCACAGCCACATCTACCCACATTCAACACTTCCCCCCCAGAGTATACCTGAGCTAGGGGCCATTTGGAAGCTAACATGGTGAGTCAGATAAATTGTGTTTGGAAATGCCCCCTCCCCAGAGATCACTCGTCAGGTCAAGGGAGGGGGAGGGGAGAGCAGGTAGATTCCGAATGAGTTTACAATTGTCAGGAAAAAAAAGAAAAAATCCTCTCTCTCTGAGCTCTTCACTGTCCTAACTCAGGGGTGGCCAACCTATGGCACTCCAGATGTTAATGGACTACAATTCCCATCAGCCCCGGCCAGCATGGGCATGGCCAATTGTAGTCCATGAACATCTGGGGTACCATAGGTTAGCCACCCCTGTCCGAACACACAATTGACTAAGCTTTAGGACATCGCTGCCAGCCAATCTGAGCATCGGAAGGCATCACCAGCAACCCTCACTATCCCTCACTTCAGGATTGCCCTCCTCACCCCTTTCCCAAAGCCTGGGGGCCTTGGGAAGTGAGATGGGGGACACAATAAAGCTAGTTCCATCCTGCATGCAGGATCACCCTCCCTTCTGCGCTTTCCAAGACCTCCAGGCTTTGCAAAACGGGGTAGAGAGGCCGAGAGGGCAATCCCGTAGTCAGGGGATTGCCCCCCTCCTCTCCCGGATTGGACTCTCCCTCCCCTCCCCCTTGCTTCCCAAGGTGGGAGGGAGGAGAGCCCTATCCTGCAAATGCCTTAGCAGACCAGGTGCTCAGGAGCAGCAGCAGCAGAAGGCCATTGCTTTCACCTCCTGCATGTGAGCTCCCAAAGGCACTTGGTGGGCCACTGTGAGTAGCAGAGTGCTGGACTAGATGGACTCTGGTCTGATCCAGCAGGCTAGTTCTTATCCTGGGTGCTGGATCATTCCATTTTTTATTTTAGAAGACATGTCTTCAAAACCTTCACAGACTTGAGGACTGCCAGGGATTCTCATATCGAGTCTGTGAAGCTTCAAAGACCCGTCTTCTAAAATGAAAAGGGGGGCGGGATATCTATTACCTCACTTCTGCACCTGCCAATGAGTTTTAGAGCTCACTGTATTGTTTACCACAGTGGGTTTTACAGCTAGTCACTCATAATTTACTGGCCTTTTCCAATTTGAGCCAGAGGAAATTCACACATTTTGACTTACTGGTGTCCCGGGTACCATCACGCAGCTCTGGAGATTCACAGTTTGGTCCTTTGGGCATTCAACCTGGACCAGATTCATCACCACGTGATATATTCGTCCAGATGCTGTCTGGAAAGCAATTGGGTGGATTGTGAGCAAGGTATCTGAAGCAAGCGAACGGAGAGGAAAGCAGGGTTCATCATGTTCTAGCTGCTTGGGTACAAGTAGTTGGGCGTAGAATCACCATGAATTGGAAATCCAGAAGCAGGCCTTACATGGTTAATGACAACACCATGAAATGTGTATAAAAACAGGAAGAGAAAGTGACAAAATAAAAATTAGGATTATTAGATCTGGATTGGAACATTCCTGGAGAGTTAGGAGCCTGAGGGTGAGGTTTGCGGAGGGGAATCGATGGGTTATAATTTTCTCCAGGCGAGCTAATCTCTATCACCTAGGGGTCAGTTGTAATCTCATGAGATCTCCAGTCATCACCTGGAGGCTGGCAACCCTAGGATGGAGTCTGGGAAATGCATGGTTTGGGAAGGGACCTCAGTCAGTTACAACGCCATAGAGTTCACCATCCAACAGCCACACCTACTTCACAAGGTGTCTGTTGTGGGGAGAGGAAGGGAAAGGAACTTGTAAATCACCTTGAGTCTCCTTACAGGAGAGAAAAGTGGGGTATAAATCCAAACTCTTCTATTCTTCTTCCCCTATGAGCCCTTTCAGCTTGCACTTTTCAGTGGCGTAGTGGTTAAGAGCAGGTGTACTCTAATCTGGAGAAACTGGGTTTGATTCCCTGCTCTGCCGCCGGAGCTGTGGAGGCTTATCTGGGGAATTCAGATTAGCCTGTGCACTCCCACACTCGCCAGCTGGGTGACCTTGGGCTAGTCACAGTTCTTCGGAGCTCTCTCAGCCCCACCTACCTCACAGGGTGTTTGTTGTGAGGGGGGAAAGGAAAGGAGTTTGTAAGCCCCTTTGAGTCTCCTACAGAAGAGAAAGGGGGGATATAAACACAAACTCTTCTCTTCTTCATGCATGTTAAAAGTGTAATTATTCACAGATAATAGAGAAGATAATGTAAGAGTGTACAGTTCACAGAGGTCAACACAAATTATTCTCTCATTTAAAATAATTGTTGATTATATATGTACGCTGCTATATACATTGATTGTAAACACATATATAAAGAAAAAATGTACATAATATGTGGAGGCCGTCAGTTTGTTCTCTTGCCCCCTTTAAAAAAAAAGATCAGCTCTAATTCTGAGAGCTCTCCAGCCTCCCTAATAATTAATGATCAAATAAAATAAGACACAAGATATTTATGAACATCCAGACCTAGTGATGTTTCTGGAATTTTCCCCTAAAGGACCGAGGTAGCCATCTGCAGTTGAGCTCATCATGTTATGAGTCCTCCTGGTTTAATTTGCTTTGTAATTTATATTCTGTTTGCTTCATAATTTGAAACAATGTTTTGCATTAAACCACAACAGATTGTTATTACATAGCATAATAAAGGTCAGAGGCATACAGAGGGGAAATGGTGCCTGGGGCAACACCTGCCCAAGGGCCCCCCGCTCCCCCTTCCAATTACCTCAGCTGGCCCACATGACAGGGGGCATGCGAGCCTGCAGTAGGCTTACTTCAGCTGGCCTGGAAGAGGAGCAGTGGGGGCGGGCCCAGGGCTCCCAATTTTGTACCCCCATGTGACCTAATGAGTGGCACCTGGGGTCAATTTACCCCCCCATGTTCCTCTGGCAGATACGCCACTGAAAAGGTACTCTTCGGTCCAATCCGAAACAAAGATATGCCCTTCTAAGCCAGTTGAAGTCTGAGTGATTTAGGAGAGTGAAACTCTCTTTAGGACCACCCTGATAATTTGTGGACAGTCACTATGGCTAGTAGCCACGGATCGACCTGTCCTCCATGCATCTATCTAGTCCCCCTTTTAAAGCCATCTGTGCTTGTGCCCATCACTACATTCACTGGCAGCAAATCCCACATTTTAATCATTTTAATCACTGGTTGAGTGAAGAATTTCCTTTTGCTCATTCTGTATCTATCGCCCATTAGTGGTGATTTCTGCCTGTTTGCGCCTGACCATACTGGTGGTAGGGACAAGGGGCAGTGGTGGGATTCAGCAAGTCCGCACCACTTCGGTAGAACCAGTTGTTAAAATCGTGCTTGTAAACAAGCGGCTGTTAAATTATTTGAATCCTACCGCCGGAACCGGTTGTTAAATTATTTGAATCCCACCACTGGCAAGGGGCTTCCAGTTTCCTTTCAGTGCAGATCTTTTTTTTTTAAATCAAGAAGCCTCCAGGGCAGCATCCAAGCCAAGCAGTCTGTTTTCTAGGGACCTTGGCTGAAATCTAGGGTGAAAAATGCACACAAAGCTGGATTTCTGATATTCTTTCTCTCCTTGAGCAACCCCAATCTTCTATACGAGCTTCCCTCTGTCAGCCCAGCTAGGTTCTCTTTCTACCCAGTGCCCGCTGAGTTACCTCTTACCTCCATCAAAATGTGGGTCAGATCCCCTGGTGCCCTGTAGAACGTAGTGTTGAACTTTTGATTCCAGTAGTTCAGCGCCAGGTCATTTGCTTTGGCAGCATCGTTGACCATGGCCGTTTGATACCTTTGCCAAAGCTCCTGAGCGTCTTTCTTGCTCAGGAATCTTAGCGGACCTGGCGGAGATGTAAACTGCTCCATGCCTTGGGTTGGCAGCCCTAGAAGCAGTACCAAAGTGAAGGGCAAAAGCCAACGTATTATGGAGCAAGGCATTGTGTCTGGAACCATCACTGACCAGAAAACATCTGGCTGGAGAAATGTAGCCTCTGATATAGAGGACCAAGCTCTGCCCTTCTGAAGAGAGCCCCGCCCAGAAGCGGGAAAGAAATCTTATCTATGAGATGACATGCCCTGGAATAGCAAAGAGAAGCACAAAAGGTGACCTTTTATAGTGACACGTCCATCTTGACTGATGAGCCACCATTTTGTGTGGTGTCAAGCAGAAGAAATGTCGCAATGCAGGATGAGACAAAGATATTGAGACGTGTGCCAGCTATTCATCATTTTTACAGATTGTTCATATCTCCATAGCTGTGTCCATAATAGAGAGCCCTTGTTTTGAACACTGCTTATCTATATTTTCCGCCTAGACTGACCTGTGTGCATAAACAAGCATCAATCACAACTTGCCTAGAGGTGTTTTTTTTAATTTAATCTTTATATTATCACAGATGGGTTAAATATATTGAAACCTGTACTAATTTCTTTACGTGTCTAACAAGTTCCGTATCTCTGACTAACCTTATTGGCCATTCTGCACAAGCCCCTGAAAACGTTTTGCAAATGTTTTCAAACCCCCCTCCCCCGGTTTGTCTACACTCACCCTCCCAAAAACGCTTCCTAGCTGCCATTTTGTAGTCATTCCGTTTTTTTCTTAGATTTAAACAACTGATGCCAATGCCGTGCAAGACGGCCAACGCAAGCTCAGACAATGGCGAAGGCAAGAAAGTCCAGGGACTGCGGAGAAGCATGGAAAACATTTTAAAAAGATGGCACAGCAAGTGAAAACATTTTCAAAAAATTTTCAGAAAATAATTGCTAGGGAACAGCACAGTGGTGGGATCCAAAAATTTTAGTAACAGGTTCCCATGGTGGTGGGATTCAAACAGTGGCGTAGCACCAATGGGGCTTGGCGGGGCATGATGGGGGCGTGGCTGGGCATTCTGGGGGCGGGCCTTAATAATTTCTCTGTTACTGTAAAAAACTCTTACTGTAAAAAAAAAGTTCCTAATTTTCAGCTGGTATCTTTCTGTCCATAATTTAAACTCATTACAGCAAGTCCTATCGTCTACTGCCAACAGAAACAACTAAAGAGTCCCCTGGACCCAACAGTAGTTAAAGGGTCCCTCCTCTTACTAGCCGGCAAGCTCCGGGCTACGAGAAAGAAGAAGAGAGGGGGAGGAAAGGGTGTGGAGATGGAAAAGCGGACCCAATTAGTAACCCCCTCTCAGCACACACAAATAATTAGTAACCCACTCTCGGGAACTGGTGAGAACCTGCTGGATCCCACCTCTGGAACAGCACGCAAGTAAAACATTTTCAGGCAAGAAATAAAATGTTTTGGGCTAAAAACCATGTGGAACACCGCAGAGGAAACGTTATATGACTCTTCCCACTGCTTCCAATGCACCAGTTAATTGATAGGATGAAGTTGCATTTCCTTCAGGGAAACAGATCTCTGAAGTTTGGAGATCAGTTGTTCTGCTGGGAGAACACCGGGTCCCACCTACAGGCGGGAAACCCCATTATGGAGCCAGGGTACATGGTTCTCCCTGTTCTTTGTATCCTGCCAGCAACCCTGCAATGTAGATTCGTCTGTGAGAGAGGGACAGACCCAAGCTTAACCAGGCAGAGTAGGAATTTGAACCTAGATCCTAGTAGTCCAACACTCTCTAACCACTGCACTACACTGCCTTTGTGATTACTGCCTGGTTTCTGGACTTCAAAGATATACTAGCTCTTAGTACCGGGGTTCTGTTTAGCTATTGTGGCTGATGGACGGGAATTTAGAAATCTGTGTCTGAGGAGTACAGGAACACAGAGGCCTTTTTGTCAGATTGGATGAGCCGCATGTAAGGTTTTATGAGATTAGGTTGTATGCACAGCCCTCTGAGGTAACAGGTGCTGGCTTTCTTTCTGCGTTAATCTGTTTTCAGTTACAAAAGTTGACATTATGCTTGTTACCTTAGCATTCAAGCAAACTTTGATCAGCTGGCCAGCCCTTTTATTATATTTGTATTGGAAGGGGGAAATTGAACACCTGTGGCTACTGTTGGCCGAAAACTTTAGGCCCTTAGATTATGAATTGATTGAAGTTTTGGCATTATTACATGCGGATCTTTGCAGAGCTTCATAAGCATAAAAAAACAGAAGTCCTTGCTTCCTGATTTGTTACCATCTACAGTTTTGAAGAGGAGAAACCACAGAGAGAAGGTCAGAGGGGGAACACGGATAGCAAAGGGTGGATGGACAGAAACTAGGGTTGCTAACTTTGGCTTGGGGAATTCCTGGAGATCTGGGAGTGGAACCTGAGGATGGCAGGGTGTGGCAAGGAGGAGGAGCTCAGCAAGAAAGTAATGCCACAAAATCTACCCTCCAAAGCAGCCATTTTCTCCACAAGACCTAACCTGACTTAAATGTAGAAGTCTGTATGTGCAGAACCTGTATGTGCAGAACCTGCACAGGGCTCTCGTCATGCTTTTTGTATGAAGAGGCTGCTGTAAGAATATGGCTCCCTCTCTATTTTTCGGTTCTGCATGTTCATTTCATCCAGTTAAGATGTCTGAAAATAGCTATGCTTAAACTTGGTCACAGTTCAGAATGGAGATTAAGGGGTTAAGGCTAGAATGGGAATTAAGGGAAGATGCTTTTGAGGGAGGGTTTGAAGGATGAGGAGGCGGCAGAATCGTTTAAATCCAGGGTCCCCGGTCCTCTTAAGCTTATAGCACTTCTGGAATTTTGAAGATGGGGAGCTGGTTCCACAACAAAATGGCTGCCATGTGAGGCAATTACAAAATGGCTCCCATGGAGTAATGAGACCCCCAACCATGAAAACTGCTTGGGAATTATTTACTGATTTTCTTACTCCTTGTCCATGCAAAATTGGTGAAATAACTCCCCTTCCTCAAGGTTTTAATGCAAGAAAACTGCGGAGGGACAAGAATCCTTCCTCTCCACCCATGACACTGTTTTGAATCCATTTGGGCTCTCTCTCTGTCACTCTCTTTTGGGAGCAATCCTCCACAGCTGCTGTGTGGCTGCAGGGAACACGCAAAAAAGAAGTAATGTGGTTTGGCTCTCAGTCACATCCTGTTGGTCTGATTCCCTTTGCTGTCTGTCACAACTGGCAGAGAAAACCTAAGTTAAACACACAATCCTTTATTAATACACAGAAAAAGGCCACAATGTACAGTCACAAAACATAAACAAGTTGTGCTTTTTTCCTCAGAAGGTGAACAAAGTGCTACAGCCTCAACTCCCAAGACTCTTTGGAAACAGCTGATCAAGGCAGACCTGCATATTCAGAAAAGGTGCATGAGAAGTTCTCAGTCTTCAGAGAGAACGGGAACATCATTCCATTGAAAAGTTTTCACCTATCCCAAAATCCCTCCTCTTGGAAAGCAAGGAATAAAGATTGCAGCCTACCATTTTGCCTGTCACATTAGCTTTCCAAGTGCACGGACTTCTATGCGCACACTGGTATATTCCAACATCTGCTCTCTCCAAATTTAAAAGTGGGCCAGTAAGACCACCCCACGGGACATAGTTCAACTTCAGCCTTGGAAAAATGGGAACAGAGCTGGACCCAACTGGGACAAGATCAACACAAGATGCTGTAAAGTGTGATGTCTCCTTCGACAGTCAGTTCTGTGATTGGCTCAGTGGATAGTAAAGGGAGCCATCGCTGTCCAAGTGGGGCCCCGTTCACTGCCCATTTCAGGTGGTCCTTTTCGAAGCGGAAGAGCAGCTGAAGAGAAGAGAACAAGAATGGAGTTAGCAGGGCAGACATGCTAAGAGGTTCCTAGTGCTGGAAAGAGCAACAGGTGATCTAATAAGCAGATACTTTTTCTACACAACCAAAATAAGGACGTCTTTAAACAAAAAATCTCCTCAATGTCCTGACAAAAAAAGTGTCTTGAGGAGAGAGCGGTTTTTTCTCCTGCCCAGTAAAGCTCTCATTTTCGTTTTCGCTGGAGCCCACCATTTCCTGCCGCTTAAATCCTCCGTTGCGCTGGCCATTTGCCCTGGGACGTTTGCTCTGCATGCGTTGCACCCGAGATGTTTATTCTGCATGCATTGCACCCGGACTTCTTTTCAGGAAATAAACTACACTAATCAACTCAGCAGTTCCTGCTGATTCCGGCAATATATAGTTTTTTCTGGTTTTTAAAATTTTGGATGAGCTATCTTCAAAGTCATGAGCCCATGTATTCTGAGAACACTTGGGAAGGGGGGGGGGGAAGCTGCATGGAGATCCTCCCCAAAACACTTCTTTTCACATCCTCAAGACGTTTTATTTGTGTTGTGCAGAAAGGGCCAGTTTATTGGTTTACAGAAGAAGGGAAGGGATAACCAGGCTATGATTCTGCAGCCATAGCTAATTCTGCTTGCCTTTCTTTCATGCCAGTGACATGGGAAGGGCCCACAGCTAGTAGTAGCCAAGCATCAACTTTGCATGAAGACAGCCCCAGGTTCAACCCCTGACAACTCCAGTTAAAGAATCTCCAACAGCAGGTACTGGAAAAGACCTTTCTTTGCCTGTGATATGGGAGCGTCACGGTCAATCACAGTGAACACTGTTGGAGGAGATGGACCAGAAGACTGGCCTCAAATAAGGCAGATTCAGATTTGTGTTTGGAATAAAAAACACTAGCCAACATGGGAGAACTCAATCAAAGACAGGAATCCTAAACACGGGTTCCATTCCCAAATCACATCAAGGATCAAATTACTGTGGCAATTGAGTGTACTCCAAACTCCAATCAGTTTGTATTTTTGGCAACAGAGTCATTTCTTCATTTTAGAAGAAGAGGAGTTTGGATTTATACTACACCTTTCTCTCCTGTATGGAGATTCAAGGTGGCTTATAAACTCCTTCCCCTTCCTCTCCCCACAACAGACACCTTGTGAGGTAGGTGGGGCTGAGAGAGTTCTCAACCAACTGTGACTAGCCCAGGGGTCTGCAATCTGCGGCTCTCCAGATGTTCATGGACTACAATTCCCATCAGTCCCTGCCATCATGGCCAATTGACCATGCTGGCAGAGGCTGATGGGATTTGTAGTCCATGAACATTTGGAGAGCCGCAGGTTGCAGACCCCTGGACTAGCCCAAGGTCACCCAGCAGGAATGGAGGTGTAGGGAAACAAATCTGGTTCACGAAATAAGAATCCGCTGCTCATATGGAGGAGTGCGGAATCAAACCCAGTCCTCCAGATTAAAGTCCGTCTGTTCTTAACCACTACACTGTTGAGGTTTGCATTGTATACACAACATGCTGCATGCTTTTTCATTTGCAATGTATACCTACAAGAATTCAGTGCTGGTCAAAAGAAGGCAGCATTAACTCAAAGAGTCCATGGTTTGAGTCATATTAAATCGTGACACTGAAGCAGGCATTTTTGGACAATTTTCAAATCATTCCTGCTCCAGGGATCAGGCTTGTTGCAGAAGAACTAACAAGGGTCTTCAAAATGAACATGGGAGGGGGGGGGAATCAAAATCAAATAATCAATTCAAATAAATAAAAATTCCAGCAGTTTCACCAAAAAGGAGCTGTGGGTTAAAAATTGTCCCAGGCTGCCCCTTTGTGGCACCAACTGATTTTGCATTCTACAAATGTTACAGGCATGGCAGTCAGGGGGCTGCTGCATTGCTTCGCAGCTGAGACAACTTTTCTCCAAATTAAAAATCAGAAACACGTGTCACTTGGAAAAAGGTTTACTTTTAAAGGAGTGTGAAAAATGTCTTTGAGGAGCTTAGGAGTGCACCAAGGGCTCATTCAGAGAAACAACGAGCATCCTCCTCTGTAGATAGGCCTTTCTGTGACATCTCTACACCGGGAATAATCAGGTGATCCAATCATATGTGATGCAGAGAGGTGGCAGGATTCTTTCTCTTCTTCACAAAGGCTGATTGGAATGAAGCAAGTAAAGTAACATGCACAGAAGCAACGGGCACCCTCCCCCAACAACAGAATGTTCTGCTGTACCAGTGCTCATGAGGGGATACAGAATTAACCAGACGCAGAATTATATCAGACGCAGAGATGTTGCTGAAACTTAGAATATGTCAGCGCTGTGTTCTGAGGAAGTCCTGAGGCAGTTCTTGTCAATTGCAAAATGTCCCGATGTTAACAAAATAAAAGTGGCAATGTACAAAGTTACCAATTGAATAGTCATAAAAAATTCACACAAATAAAAAGATGGCTGCTGAGGGTTTTCCGGGCTGCATGAGCTGCTAGTTTTCCGGACTGCAAGGTCTGGTAATTTTTGCTCCTAATATTTTGCCGGCGTCTATGGGTGGCAACTCCACCTGGAAAACCCTCAGCAGCACGTTGATTCTAGCCATGAAAGCCTTCAACAATACAAACAGAAAAGACTGTCGCAGAAACCGTGGACTGCGTTTTGGTCGGAGCCAGAAAAGCAACCTTGTGGCTGAAGTCATGAAAACAACTTGATAACAGACTACTCATGACTCATGTAGTGAGCCAATTAAGTGCTGCAACTTTTGCGCAGACTAAGAGACTGTTGTTATCTGTACGCTGCTTATACTCCTTTTTAGGAATTACCATCTCTAAAAGTCGGGAGACCTTCCATTTGTTAACTCTTTCTGGTAGGCACAAGACCACCATGTTCTTGTAATGTTTGTGTTATGTTTTTGATATGTTACACATGTTCATATTAGAGCACCTGTCACTATTAAAATTGCACTGAACTTTATCTCCTTTGCAATACCATTGTTGCCAGTTGGCATAGTGTCTACTTTTATATTCCTGGTATACACACTGCCCACATTCGTTACATTTTGCAACTGTACAAACTACTCTGCAAGGCTGTTGCTGTGTGGATAAAACAGTGTAGAGGAGAACAACGTAAGCTGCATTGGGCCCCCATTGGGAAGATGGCAGGTACACAGGAAGTAAATACATAAATAAATAGCCACAAGCATGGGATTTGCTGGAGTTAATAGAACTGGATCCATTACCTCAAAGTATCGCAGTGGGTGGAAGGGGAAGTAGAACGGCACTTTCTCTCCAGACTCCTTCCCTTGGCTTACAATGGACTTCCACACAACATTCTTGTTCGAGAAGCAAACGTTCAAACTCAGGATAACCTGAGACGGGCCCTTCCTCAAGATGACGTTGAATCTGATTTGGTTATAAGACAATGGAAGCAAACTTTCACAGTCAGGGTTCATCCAATTATGATGGTCTAAAATCACTCTTTAATATTTTTTTTGGACAAAATTTGGATGCTGCCTTACTGGCCAGTCCAGGCCACCAAGAAGAAGAAAGAAGAAGAAAGAAGGAAGAAGGAAGGAAGAATGAATGAAGGAAGGAAGGAAGGAAGGAAGAAGGAGAAGAAGGAGAAGAAGAAGAAGAAGAAGAAGAAGAAGAAGAAGAAGAAGAAAGAAGAAGAGGAGGAGGAGGAGTTTGGATTCATATCCCCTCTTTCTCTCCTGTAGGAGACTCAAAGGGGCTTACAATCTCCTTTCCCTCCCCCCCTCACAACAAACACCCTATGAGGTGGGTGGGGCTGAGAGAGCTCAGAAGAACTGTGACTAGTCCAACTGTGACAGAGACAAAAAACACACATGGTGATGACAGGCGCTTTCTGCACAGTCTAAATATTCCGGGATGGGGAAGTGAAATATCCCGATTTGGTCAAGATTTTTGTACGGGGCTGCCCCATAATATTTCCCTTATCCCAGGATATTCAAAAATCACCAAATTGGTGATTCTTTTGAAATATTCCTGGGTGACCTCGCTGCCGTGCAAACACCATGGGAGCAGACCCAGTATATTTTTCCTGCCTCAACACTTCCTCCAACTCCCTCTGTCTCCCCATCATGAATCAGCAATCAGGAGCGTTCTGCCCATCGGGGAGGGGGGGGGGGGCAAGGAGATGGCACTTCCTGAACCAGCCACACAAAAACCGCAACCAACCCCAAAGCAAGGAAGCAGCAAGCCTGCAAGACTACTCTGTGTGAGTGTGTGTGTGTGAGAGAGAGAGGGGGGGGAGGGGAATATGAGGGAAAACCAGCAGCACAAGCCACTCTCCTAACGGGAGGGGGGTGGGGGATCAGATTTTGCACCAGGCTACATTTTTCCTAGGTACGCCTCTGTCAGCAACTGACAGGGTCCAAATCCAGTTTGAAATACTTCCTTCTGTATAAAAGGAAGGAGGGGGAATCTCAGGAAATCTTGCAGAGAAGGTAAAAGAGAGGAGGCTTCCAAGTGTGAGGGAGATGCATTTAGGGGATAGTCTTAGATCTGCTTGCTGCTGCCACTCAAAAACAACAGCAAATCAGAATGTGGGACACTGGGCATACTCCAATCTGTCCAGTACTCTGTGTGGAATAAAATGGAGTTATTACCTACCGGTTCTGCCTCGGCTCCTGGGAAGAAACTGGGATAAAATAGTGCCAGTATGTACAATCCCGGTTCTACCCCGGTGTAATTGTGCCATGCGGAAAACACCAGCTTCTCAAAATGTAGTATGCTGGTCTGACTAGAGCTCTGATGGGGTATTTACTAGAAATTCCAATAGTTTTTACCAGATTTCACCACTGGGCTGAGGCAGAAACGTGGAGTGCCGTTTGCCAGCCTGGTCAACTGTAAATAAGTGAACAATGTGGTTGAAGGGCCCACCCCAAAGGCCGCCCTTTCTCTGAATGCCCCCCTAGGTCAGTGATGGCGAACCTTTTTGAGACTGAGTGCCCAAATTTGAACCCAAACCCCACTTATTTATCGCAAAGTGCCAACACGGCAATTTAACCTGAATGCTGAGGTTTTAGTTTAGAAAAAAACGGTTGGCTCCCTCTTCCTCCGCCCCACCCGCCAGCCTGCTCTAGCCTCCAGCAAGTCCCGTGCGCACCGCTCTGTGCCTCTCTAGCATCTCTGCCTCCTCTGCAGACCTCCCCCACACACCGCCCCCCCCGGGGCAGCAGCCACCCAGAGCACAGGCACCAGGCCCGCCAGCTGAGTCCTCCCTGCTCACCGCGGTGTGCGCACGTCGTGCTCAGTGGCCCAGGCCAGCCTAGATGTGTGTGTGTGTGTGTGTGGGGGGGGTTGATTTTCCACCCCCCACATGACAAACTCTGTGTGTGCGTGCCCACAGAGAGGGCTCCAAGTGCCACCTCTGGCACCTGTGCCATAGGTTCGCCTTCACTGCCCTAGGTAATCCCACCACCCCCTTTGGGAATCATTGACATGGATGGTTGCAATTCTGACAACAGGCCAGACCACTCATTCCCACATTGCAGATGGGAAGATAAGACTTTCTAAGGACTTCCAACCCAAAGATGTCTCTTAACCGCTGCCACTTCTGTAAGCCACTTGGCAGGTGACCTTGACTGCTTTTAAGTGGAGAGCCCAAGGATCAAACCTGCAGCCTAATGACTCCAACCTCCAGGTGGACCTCAGTGATTTCTCAGAATTACACCTGACCTCCAGAGATCGTCCTCTGGAGAAAATGGCTGTTTTGGAGGCTAGACTCTATGGCCATGCCAACTGGCCATGCTGGCAGGGGCTGATGGGAATTGTATTCCATGAACATCTGGGGCACCATAGGTTGGCCACCCCTGCCTGTGGCATTATACTCTGCCGAGTTCCTTCCCCAGGTTCCACGCCTCCAAATCTCCAGGAATTTCACAACCCGGAGCTGACAATCCTATAAGTGGAGCAGCGTCAGGCATACCAAGCAAGGACTCTACCGCTGAGCCAGGGCTCCTCCCCAGGGGGATGATTGGATGAGAAGCCATCAAAAGCTTCCTTCAAGAAATTCATCATTAGCCACCTTGAGATGGGGCGCACCCACTTGAGCAGCTAGGAAGGTGAACGCAGTGACGTTAAGCAGAAGCGTCTGGATTTATACTCATCTTTCTCTCCTCTAAGGAGACTCGAGGCAGCTTACAGACTCCTTTTCCTTTCCTCTCCCCACAACAGACCCTTGTGAGGTAGGTGGGGCTACTGTGACAAGCCCAAGGTCACCCAGTGGGGTTCTTGTGGAGGAGGAAAGAATCAGACCAGATTCTCCAAATGGTAGTCTGCCACTTTTAATCACTGTACCACGCTGGCTCTGAATTAGCTGGCCCTAAACCAGTAGCACAGTAAGGTCACTTGCTAGCTAGCGCTCTCAAGGCCTGCAGGATGGAAACAAAAGACTGTCTTCTCCAAGGACACCGTACATCAAAAAGAAGAGAAGAAAGATTCAGGATGGACAAAAGGAAATATGACTTTATTCAGCGAGTAATTAACATGTGGCATTCACTATCAGAGGATGTAGTGATAGTCACAGGCATAAACAACTTTAAAAAGGGACTAGATCAGAGGTGGATCCAGCAGGTTCTCACCAGTTCCTGAGAGTGGGTTACTAATTATTTGTGTGTGCCGAGAGGGGGTTACTAATTGGGTCCGCTTTTCCATCTCCACGCCCTCGCCTCCCCGAGAGGCATCCTGCCTTTGAACGTGAAGGTTCCATATGGCAATTGCGACTAATAATGTAACTCCCTGAACTGGGTTAATCCCTTTCAGGTACTGCAATTCATTGATTCTCAGCCTTTCGCACCTTTTATCTCACCCCTCTCTATCAAAGAACCTGTGTGTTTCACCATTGCTGTGTTCAAATTTGTGAGTTGGGGCATTTTCTATAATGTGATGATGATTTAGAAATGACCTGGTGCAAAAAAACGTTTGGGGTTGTGGTGGGGTGGCTGCCCATGGGGTTTTGCCCAGGGCTCAGGTTTTGCCCAGGGCTCAGGTTTGCCTAGGTACCGCTCTGCCCCATTTGCTGAGGGGGGGGGGGGGGGCTGGTGAGGGAACCTACTAAAATTTTTGGATCCCACCACTGGACTAGATAGATACATAGATAGGTCTATCAGTGGCTTTTGTACAATTGAGTTGTGCTGTGTGTGTGTGTCTTCACTATTATCTATCCCTAAATGATATAAAGTTGTTGTGTTTAAATTAAAGGTTTGTTAATTTGTTCAAGCAATTTCCTGTTTGTCAAGCCACAGAGCACTGTCATTGTATTCATTTTTAAATTTTCCTAGGTCTCCAATGGAGATTGACGTGGCCAAGGATAAGTAGGTTACACCTGTCATGTGTTAATGGACCTTTTGTTTCTGTATGTTTCTATGCGCTTGGAAATGTAGCTAACTATATTGACCCTGCATGGCACTCCGGATGGGAGGGGGAGATGGTGGAGGGTGCGGATGCAGCCCAGCAGGGAACTATCGCTTGGCCTTGGGATACTTGTCTTTGAAAACAAAGTCTTTCATACCTTGTTTTCTCTCATTCTCGGGGGAGTTGGGAGGGGGGAGTTCCGAGGAATCAGGGGGAAATAAATATGACCGTAAAAGCCAGGATCGCCAGTACTGGCTTTCTGAAACCTGAGTCCTTGTCGCCAACTCAATAAAGGTTACTGATCCTGTATCTAGAGTCCGCTTATTGATTACTGGTCCAAGACCTGACATTATAGGGCTCTTCTTATGTTCTTTTATTCTTACCCATAGCTCTACTACAAATGTGCTGAAGCAAACAAGTACGGTATAATGATGTTAAATTACACCTATCCTGTGTCAATGCTCCACTACTAGAGACATGCTTTTGCCATCGAACAAATGCAAACAAAGAAAATGAAGCAAGCTTACTCTTTTGGATCCTGATGAACCAGGCCCCGCATGATGACGTCATCCCCTGGCCTGAGGGTCTGGGAGAATGGGCAGGTCAGTGGTACAGCCTGATGAGAAAACAGGAAGAGGAGGAGGAGGAGTTAGCAGCAGCATTAACCCTGAGGGACCGCCTCTCCCCATATTGCCCCGGTAGGCCCCTCCGCTCCTCGGAGGAGGACCTACTCGTGATCCCTGGCCCAAAACTGATCAGGCTGGCCTTGACGAGGGGCAGGGCCTTTTCAGCCCTGGCCCCTACCTGGTGGAACAGGCTCCCTAGGGAGATCAGGGCCCTGCGGGACTTAGAGTTTCCACAGGGCCTGCAAGACAGACCTGTTCTGCCAGGCGTTTGGCCAGCCTGGTTAAAAAAAAAAATACATCTACCATGTCATCTGGCCTCCCGTGGGCACAAGGGGGGGAGGGGAGTAGCCAGACGCCATCCACATTTTAAAATGGGTTCTGTTTTTATATAATTGATATTTAAATTATGTTTTAATGTTTGTTTTAACCTGTTGTGAACTGCCCTGAGCCCTCAGGGGGAGGGCGGTATATAAAACTAATGACAGACAGACAGACAGACAGACAGACAGACAGACAGACAGACAGACAGACAGACAGACAGACAGACAGACAGACAGATAAAGTGGGGAAAAGGGGAACAGATGTACTTAAACTCACCAGATGAGGGTCCTTTAGATGCAGATGCTGCAAGAAGAGAAAGGGCAGAATTAAAATCACCAGTGCTGGTTTGGAAAGGCTGATACTGGGGCACAGGAGACATAGCAGTTCTCTTGAACTCCAGTTCAGTCAGAGGCGGAGCTACCAGGGGACCGGGGGGGGGGTGCATGTTGCATTGGGGGCATGCCTGGGGAGGCAGAAAATCCCCCCCTGCGGGGGCCCCCCTGCCCCCACACTTACCTTATTGAAACTGCAGGCTGGAGGAGAGGCCTGTTCCCTTCAGGCTGAAAACAGCCTAGTGGGAACTACACTTCCTAGGAGACCTTGTAAGCCCCAAGGTCTCATGGGAAGTATAGGTCCCACCAGGCCATTTTCAGCCTGAAGGGAAAAGGTCGCTTTTCCAGGCTGAACTAAGGTAAGAGTGTGGGGGGTGGGGGGGGGAGCTGGGCGCTGAGGAAGGGTGGGGGAGCAGAAAACACAGAGTTCACACCAGGCGCACTCTGGCCCAGCTACGCCTCTGAGTTCAGTAGGAGAATGTCTCGTTAATTCCAGAATTGGAACGTGTGAACACCTTTGCTGGTTCATTTGCATCCTTCCCTCTGGTTTCCAGTGTGCACGTGTGTATCACTGACAGTCATGAATAAAGGGAATTTTGAGGCAATTGTGTGATTGCAGCCAGATTCTTTGTGGGCTGTTTTTCCTTCTGTGCACATGCTCTCTTCTGCTTGTTGCTGTGCCTTGTTAAAGAGAGACAATTGTGCAGTCACATCAGGATTGCTCTCTTGCGGTTTCATCAGGGTGTACCCACAACACAGAGAGTAGGGAAAGACGCAAAATGCATTGAAGCTGAAAGCTGTTGGAAGCTGGGGTTGCGCAGCTGCTTTGTACAACGTTGGAAAGCAGAAAACAGAATCCCAAGGGTTCTTCGGAAACAAGACGAGGTGACTCCTCCGCAACCTGGGGAGGAATTAGGAGGAGGCATTGTGGAAGCACTTTTACCTTTTCAAGATCTGGTACTCACCGGGGCAAGAGGGTATCCTGTTCGGCTGTCATCAAAGGGCTGCCAAGTAGAAAGAGAACACTACAAATCAAGAGCCTGCAAGAATCAACAGAGATCTGGCTGTGGTAATTTCACCATCGGTCATGGCTGGGAAATGCGTTCCACACCCTCTGCCTCAGAGGGTATCATCCTATTGTTTCCACTGATGTACAGTTGGAAGCAACTTGATGGCACTTAACACATATCTTTATGCATGCTCTGCTTACCCCCAAGATAGTTTGCTTCCCAGGGGGGTCTGTTTCTCTGTTTACATGCAAGAAGACCTCATTATTTGCTCCCAGGCAAGCCACCATTTTGCCTGCCCCTGCTCCCCGGTCACTCCCAGGTTGGTTGGCTGAAAGCTGGCTTTCCCCAGGGACCTTTAAAGTTGGGGGCGGGGGGGGGAGAGGATGTTTTATAGCTCCTGCAATAGAACATTAGTGTGATATTTTTAAGAGGCCCATTTCCCCCCTGGAAATGCCTCTTGAAGAATGGGTGGAACTGCTCCTGTGTGGGCAGAGGAAAGAGGGGACAAATGGAAAACCCAAAACAGGGCAAACAGACACCGCTCTGTTTCACTGTGCTGGCGGAGGGATTGCACTTTCCTCACATTTGGAAATCACAGGGATTATTGGATCTGCCCCACAGTGAATTCAGGAGGGGGGGAACCTGCTTGCAATGGAAACTCTGCCCCAAAGGAAATGAACACTGAGCACGTTAGGCCCCAATGTGAAATCTGCCTTTGGTCTCAGCAAGAAAGGCAAGCTGTATATAAGGGAAACAAATTATCAAGGGGATGTTGCTCCCTTGGCAAACTCTCAATTTCACTCCTTCGGATACCACATAATTAGTAGGGGTGCTGCTAACAGCCAGGTAATGGCTAGAGACAGGAGTGTATCGAGGGGAAATGGCGCCCGGGAGCAACACCTCCTCCGGCTGCCTCCTGTCCCCACACTTGGGAGCGGGGCTTGGGGGTGGGGGAGCAGGGCTTGAACCGAGCCCTGTCCCCCACCTCTCTACAGGCCGGTTCCTGCTGTCCCCAGGGCCTGGGGAGGGCAAAAGCCAGCCTGCACGGAGGCTGGGGTTTGGCGGCAGCGGGTGGCCCAGGCAGCCACTGCGGCTGCCCGCTGCCGAGCATGGGATGAGTCTGGTGCACGCTGTTTCATCATGTGGAGTGGGGTGCCCCGTGCCCCCCCACTTGACAGAAAGACAGAAACCAGGGACATGTTCCTATAGGCCAGTGGTGGCGAACCTATGGCACTCCAGATGTTTGTTCGTGGACTACAATTCCCACCAGCCCAATTGGCCATGCTGGCAGGGGCTGATGGGAATTGTAGTCCATGAACGAACATCTGGAGTGCCATAGGTTTGCCATGACAGCTATAAGCCGTATGCCTCTGGCTGGAGATCTTCTGGTATTAAAACTCGTCTCCAGATGACAGAGATCTGTAGAAAATGGCCGCTCTGGGGGATGGACTCAATGGCATTGTGCCCTACAGAAGCCCCTCCCCTTCCCCGACCCTGCCCTAACAAGGCTCCACCCCCATAATCTCCAGCTTTTTCCAAACCCAGAGGTGGCAACCCTAATACTTAGCCTACTTTTCTTTTTCCAAAACACATCTGTTCCTCCAGGCCTTTAATTGGCTTTTAAAAAATCTAACCAGCTTTTTAATGTCCTCCTTTTGTTTTATGGTTTATTTTATGCTGTTCGTTGGCTTGTTTTTCTAATGTATTCGTGTTTTTAATTGTAAGCTGCCTTGAACAAGATTCTGAAGAGGCAGCATTAAAATGAAGAAATAACTTGCAGCAGTGAGTTCCTCAAATTAACTAGTTCAGGGGTCTGCAACCTGCGGCTCTCCAGATGTTCATGGACTACAATTCCCATCAGCCCTGCCAGATGGGATTTGTAGTCCATGAACATCTAGAGAGCCGCAGGTTGCAGACCCCTGAACTAATACTAGCCCAAGGTCACCCAGCAAGTGTCATATGGAGGAGTGGGGAAACAAACCCGGTTCACCAGATTAGAGTCCACTGCTGTTAACCACTATGCCGCATGGGCTGTATCGGAACACGCAATTTCTTGCTCTTAACACTTGCAATTTCATAAGTCCCTTGACACATTTTTTAAAAACTCTTCTGCTTTGATTCATGAGAAAAGCAGAAGATAATCACATTCTTGTTAATAAGTTAAATAATTGTACACTGCCAGCCAGGAAAGCGATGGTTTTCACGATGATGTCACCAGAGACTCCCAGTGTGTTTATCCGGACCAGCGGAACGCTGAGATGATACTGGAGGTAGTGTAGGCCATTCACGCTCACCTACGGAAGGAGATACAAGTCGGGATTCATGACCGCCCTCGAGCAAAAGAGAGAGCAGGCAGCCCTGGGGGGAGGGGGGCAGCTCAGCCTCCAGCACTGGATCTGAGCTGAGCTACCTCTTGTACTTTTTCAAAAAGCACAAGGACACCGGAAGAATCTTTAAAAGAAATCCTGTGATCTGTAGTATCTAGGGTTGCCCATTTTGTCCACCAATAGCTGCAGTGATGCCCATAACAGAAACTTGCTCTGTAGACATTAGCCTTCCCTAGTCCAAAGCCGTATAGAAGAGGCTGGATTTATTCCCTGCTTTTTTCATTCATAAAGAGTGTCGAAGCATCTCACAGATGCCTTCCCTTCCTCTCCCCACAACAGACACCTTGTGAGGTGTGTGGCTGAAAGTTCTGAAGAACTGTGACTAGCCCAACGTTACTCAGCAGGCGTCATGTGTGGGAACGAAGAATCAAACCTGTTGAAGTGTGACTTTTTTTCTCCCTTTGCAGGGAAAGC
The DNA here is from genome assembly GCF_021028975.2 of Sphaerodactylus townsendi. NCBI lineage: Eukaryota > Metazoa > Chordata > Lepidosauria > Squamata > Sphaerodactylidae > Sphaerodactylus > Sphaerodactylus townsendi. Next base: position 20,602,659 of record NC_059425.1, on the reverse strand, counting down.
GAAGGAGACCACTTTGGCTGGTCTTGCACTGCAGACTTGCCCCTCTGTTGGCACGGGGAATGCCTCGATACAATCGGGTGTTCTGCACTGCTCCTGGCCCTGCAGCGTATCTGCCACATTTTTGCCCCTGCACGGCACCGCAGCATTGGGCTCCGCGGATTTCCAGAACCGCAGAGTTATTTTGGAATGCCCCTTTTTTGCTCCAAACGCTTCCGCCGCAGTGCAAAACGCCTCGGTAGCATAACTGAGGCCATTCTGCCTGCCTTGCCACTCTGGCCTGTCCCACCAATGGACAGGTGCTGAGAATCAGCAGCCCCCCCCCCCCACACACACACATTGGGGGGAAAAAAGGAGGGAGTGTTTTTGGAAAGAAAAGTGGAGTGTACAGACGCCACAAATGGGAGGGATGGATTTTCCACAGGGGGGGAGGTGAGATGGCCAATTATCTGGCACTGAGCTTGGATTACGGGGGGAGCTGGGACAGCCGATTGTCGGTGCCAGTTTTGTATTAAAAGTCATAAAACAAAACTAGGGAAAGTGAGTGGGGGAAGGGGTAGAAAATCAGCCAATCAGAATGCGGGAAACAACGGTTCTCCAAGCATGCGTGGAAGCGATTCTGGAAGTTCTCGTGGTGCAAATGGAAAGGCACCGGGCTGGTGTAGAACCATCTGGGGCAGAACGCACCACCGCTGCTTCGAGCCCTGTGAAGCACTGGGGAGCAATGTAGAGTCAAAGAGCAGGGCAAAAAGCACCACGGCAGGCACACTCCCGGCCGGATCTACCACGGGGCATTTTGTCAGTGAAAAACCAGCCTGTGTGTTAAATTTTTTGTATAGTTTTCCTGCTCCTCCCCACCTTTCCCCACCCACTTTCTCCCACTCTTCAAGTCACTGTTTCAAAATGATCGCTATTTCGAAATGGTGAAACAATCAGACAGGCTTTCTTTTTCACTTTAACACTGAAGGTCCATCACTGCAACAGACTTTGTGAAACTGACGTTAAATTGACATGGTCTAGCGAAGTAACACTTGACTAAAGATGGCACGCAAAGAAAGTGGCAGGCAACTTTCCCAAATTTGCACAGAAAGAATAAGGAAGTGTTGGGCAAAATGGCAGGTCAGCTCAGCTGGGGACACTGTGCAGGTGGAGAATCCCTATGTCAACAAAACACTACAGGAGAACCCCACTGCAAAAACAACAGCCATTGGGTTAACGAGTGTAAGCATAAATGGCCCAGGAGAGCGTGATCTCATCATATTTTAGAAGCGAAACCAGGGGTCTGCAACCTGTGGCTCTCCAGATGTTCATGAACTACAATTCCCATCAGCCCCTGTCAGCATGGTTAATTGGCCATGCTGGCAGGGGCTGATGGGAATTGTAGTTCATGAACATCTGGAGAGCCGCAGGTGGCAGACCCCTGAGCTAAACAGAATCAGCCCTAGTTAGTACTTGGATGCAAGATTTGTAATTGGGGTGGGGTGGGTTTCCAGCAAGGAAAGGTAGGATGTACATGTTTTAATAAATAAATAACATACGAGTTTTTCCATCAATCATGTCTAGCATTTTTGTTCAAACCCAGGAGTCTCTAACCTATGGCCCTCTAGATGTTCATGGACTATGATTCCCAACAGCTCCGCCAATTGTCCATACTGGCAGGGGCTGATTGGAACTGTAGTCAGTGAACATCTGGAGGGCCATAGGTTGGAGATCCCTGGTTTAAACCATCTGGTAACTCTAGTCCCAATCTTATTACAATGTTTATCAGATGTCTCCTCAATCTGTTGACTGCACTAGTTTATAATATATAATCTATCTTGAATCTCAGTGAGAAAGGTAGACAACAAACAAATAAATACAAAAAGATTCTTGTTCCTCCTTGAGTCAATCCCCCTCCTCCTCCTTGGCTGAGCCCCTGCTTGGAAGGACTGGCACAACATGAAGAAAGTGCCCCATTCTCACCTTCACGTGTTCTTGCTCAAAGAGGAACAGTAGCAGGAAAGGATCTCCTCTTTTCAAGCGCTGGTTAACAAACTTCGATTCCTCCATCCAGCGGCCATTTCTGAGAGAGTTGCAAATGACATGCGAGTGTGGGCGGAATCGGGGATTGAAGTGAAAGGCAATGTCGGCCCGTGGGCTCAGGCTGCAGCCGGTCTGGAAGTCAACCTGGAACCTAGAACCAAGGCAGAGGGCAGGAAAGGTGAGTCAAAAGTGAAGAAGCCCTCAGGAGTCCAATAATACTGGTAGCAGGGAAGTAGGTATAGGTTTTTTATGGAGTGGGTTTGGGGGGGAGGGACCACGCCCCCATCCACCCCTTGGGGGCATGGCCACGCCTCCCCAAGCCCTGACACCAGCCTCAGTGCTTACAAAACAGCTCTCCAAGGCCAGGAATGGCAGGTTCCCCTGCCCCCACACATTGGCTGGGCTCCCAACCAGCAGCCAGCAGTCCCTTCTGCCCTCCCCTCCAGGCAGAGGCATAGCTAGGGAAAATGGAGCTCAGTGCAAAATCTGATTTTTGCACACACACACACACCCCATGGGATCCAAACAGCATCACTTTCAATGGCGTTTAAACTAGGGAATCCAACTTCTCCTTTTAAATCCACCTTAAGGGGAGAATCTGGGCTCCCCAGTTAAAACAACATTGAAAGTGATGCTGTTTTGGGGTGGATTATCCCCCACCCTGAAACAGCATCACTTTCAATGTTTAAATTGGGGACCTCAGATTCTCCCTTTAAAATTATGCTGAAGGGGGTGGGATTTAAAAGGAGAATCTGGGGAAATTTGGAGGGTTCCTGCTGTCAGGGGTGCAATTGTTAAGCTAGCAGCACCAAACTTTCAGGGTATTTTTAGGAGACTCTCCTGATGATACCACCCAGGTTTGGTGAAGTTTGGTTCAGGGGGTCTAAAGTTATGGACCCTCAAATGTGTAGCCCCATCTCCTATTAGTTCCCATTGGAAATAATGGGGGATGGGGGCACCCCCTTTGGGAGTCCATAACTTTGGACCCCCTGAACCAAACCTCACCAAACTTGGGTGATATCATCAGGAGAGTCTCCCAACAAATCCTTGAAAATTTGGTGCTGCTAGCGGCTAGCCTAAAATATGTGCCCCTGCAGGCCAAAATGGTAAAAACACTTAAAAATTTAAAAAAACCACAAACCGGTGGTGGAGTTTCGAACATGTAATGGGGGGTTTAAACCTGGGAACCCCCCCATTACCTACGCCCTTGAGTGGTAGCATCTATGCTCTACAAATTGATCACAGCTGGGGTATGGAGAGGTGGCTTCAATAGATGCTGGGAAATGTGACCCGCTTCTATACGGTGGGCATATCTACATTATGAATCTCAAGCACACTCGAAATGCTTCAGCCATCACAGTTCCACCTCCGACAACTCCAGCAGTGTGAGGCAATGAGGACAGGCTTTTCATGGTTGTTGAACCCTGAAGGGTTAATCTGCTTCCATGTAAACCTGTCCATGCCTGCTGAGATTCTGATCTGGCTGTGTTGAGCTCCAGAAGCAGAATGAGTGGTTAGTAGGTTCTTATTGGTGCAGGCACCCATATTTTGGAATAACCTCACTAGACTGGGTGGTCAAAGGGATACTTTGGTTTCCTTTAAGAACCAGTCAACATTGTTTTTATTTGCCCAAGTTTTTAGTGGCATTTTAAGAAATAACAACAAAAATAACAATTATTGTTGTTGTTATTAATAATAATAATAAACGTGTATGCTACCCTTCCCCTCATAGCAGAGCAGCTTCTAACATATAAAAATAACAGTCATGCAATAAATAGCACTTCAAAACTGAGTTGGCAGCTGAAACCACTAATCAATAAATAAGCTAAAGATTTCCAAAATTTAATAACACCCCAACCAATTACCAAAAACAACAACAGGGGGTGGGGGGGGGGAGGCCATTTAGATGGTAAGATAAGTAACTGCCTCAACCATGTGTCTGTCTTCCAGGCCCCGTGGAACTGCATCAGATCAACATTTTATTGCAATGAATTATAATTTTTAACATGAGCTGTAAGGGATTTTAATTTCATTTATTTATTGGCACATCACTTATCTACAAAATGTTATCAGGCAAGGAAAAAATAACAATTATAAATGAGCAAAGAACAACAAAAACATGTATCAGAAAATGTTAACTAAAGGACTACAACTATCCAGAAGAAAGAAGCTTAGCACGAAAACGGACCCCTCTTCACCTGATTCTGAAAACAAATGTAGAGATGGTGTCAAGAAAACCTCTTTTGGGACCAGCTTCCTTTACCAGGGTGCCAATATAAAGATGGCCCTTCTTCTGATAAGCTACTTGTCTACAGCCAGAGGCGTAACTCCAAGGGAATGGGGGGGTGCATGACGCACTGGGCGCACACCCCTATAGAGACGTGGCGAGGGCGTTCCAGGACGGGGGCAATCCGGGGCAGGGCAGGGGCAGAGGACACACAGGTGCACTGGGCGCTTTCCCCCCTTGCTATGCCTCTGTCTAAAGCAAGGTCTTGGAAGATGACTGTTAGGCAGGTTCATTTGGGATGTAGTGGTCCCTCAAGTATCCTGATTTTGGTATCTCTTTTTTGACGTCAAGACAGTGCAACAATCTTTTAATGAATCAGCTGCAACACCTTGCAAAACCACAATTCCCATCATTCTTTTGGATAAGCCAGGACAAACAAACCAGAGAGACACCAGTAGAGTATGGACATGTTTCACAGAGGCTCTACAATACTAAATCAAGTCAGGATTAGATGCAAACCTCACCCAGTTCAGAATGGATCACACATTTAAGTTAAAAAGGTGCTGGACAAAATGGCTCTTCTTAAGAGGTAAAAAGGAGAAAGAGTGAACTTTTCTCATGTTTCAGCACACACATCTCCATGAATCAAGGGTCTTAACTCCCATCAGAGATTGTGCTGCACCAGGAACAGTGTTTGCTCTGTAAAGTAGGCGTTTTCCGCAAGGACCATATATCCTGGGATAAGGAGGTGAAACATCCTTGTTCGGCCATGACTTCCGCATGCCTTCTGGGTCTAACTTGGGCTCACCCCATGAGAGTTCCCTTATCCCGGGGTTTCCAAAAAACGATAAATTGGCGGTTCTTAAAAACACACACCTGCCTCTCCCGCTCCCATGCAAACATTGCAGGAGATCGCCCAGTTTATTTTTCCTGCCTCACCACCTACAGCCAATCAGAATGTCAGAAAAACAGGACAGTTCGCGCATGCACAACAAATTTGGCAAGGAAAATGAAACTAAACCGGGGCCATGCATAATCACCTGGAGTTCTTCCTCCCAGCCTGAAAGCTCTGATGGGCTGCCATGCGGAGCGAGAAACCAAGATAGAAGCATCCCGATATGCGCAATCCCGATTTCCCCCAGGATATTATGTCTGTCTGGAAAACACTGTAGCGTCTACCAATAATTGCTATTTCAACTGCGATAGCCTCCATGGGCAGAGGTAGTATACCAGATGCTGGAGACAGACGACAAGGAATGGAATCCCAATTATACTCTGCTCAAGAGCTCCCAAGAGCTAGCCAGCTGGCTCCTGCTGCAAGCAGACTGATAGATGAGAAGTTGGACAGATGTTCTGAAACAGCAAGATAGTTGTTTGGATATTTATGGAAGGAAACCCTTCCTGTCTGTCTCTTTGCAATAACTCACCTTTCCGCATTCATTAGAATCATGCCCTCCACTACAACCATTCTGCCCGGGACCAGGCTGCCAAAAATTGTGGTGATGTAAGGGAGGATCTGAAACAGAATTAGCAGCACTCAGATTAAGGCAATTTGGGGGTTAAATCCTACAAGGATGTACGGCCAGTGTCAAGGCTGATCCTGCCTTGGTGCAGTAACGTAACCGAGTTTACCTGGATTTTGTCTATGTCACTCCCAGAACAACACATGCCATTTAAGAAGAAGAAGAAGAAGAGTTTGGATTTATACCCCACCTTTCTCTCCTGTAAGAAGACTCACGGTGGTTTACAAGGTCCTTTCCCTTCCTCTCCCCACAACAGACCCCTTGTGAGGTAGGTGAGGCTGAGAGAGGTCGTTTCCCCACTTACCATCTGCTGCGCGCTACTATCGCCAAGTAGCGCGGGGTCCCACAGCACTCTCCACTACAGGGGCGGCAACAACGTAGCCGCCTTGACGCTGCCGCTCTCGCACCCCCTCAGCATGCGTCATTCCTGGTGCTCCTCAAAACGACGCCTTTTGATGACCATGGGGAAGCCCAGGAGCGCGCCAGAAATGACGCGCGCTGAGAGTAGCGCACAGCAAAGGTGGTCGATGGTAAGTGGGGAAACGACCAGAGTTCTGAAGAACTGTGACTAGCCCAAGGTCACTCAGCAGGAATGTAGGAGCGTGGAAACACATCTGGTTCACCAGATAAGCCTCTGCCACTCAGGTGGAGGAGTGGGGAATCAAACCCGGACTAGAATCCACCTGCTCTTAACGACTACACCACGCTGGAGTCCTCATATTTATAAACTGTGGGCACCACTGGAAATCTGACACCGCATGGTGGACACAGCCACAAAATGGCTACCATAAAATGGCTGCCACAGGAGGAGCCTGGGAAGCGTTCTTCAGTGACAAGAACTACACTCTTACATGGGGAAACCATGAAGGATTTGCTCAGGTGGCAATCTACACCAAAGTGCCAGTCATTCCCATGTTCACTCAAAATGTTTGGGAAGGAATCCAATAACTCAACAGAATAAAATTATTTTCGGTCACTCACTGTACAAATATCTCCATTTGCAAGTAATGCCACTGTGCAGAAACTTTCTGGTCAAACTGCCCACATTTATTGGGGATCCTATTCAGTGGTTGGATCCAAAAATTTTAGTAACAGGTTCCCATGATGGTGGGATTCAAACTGTGGCATAGCGCCAATGGGGCTGGGCGGGGCACGACGGGGGCATGGCCAGGCATTCCGGTGCGGGGAATTTCTGGGCGGGGCTGTGGCAAAGACGCAGCCACTGCGCCGGTCCTTGGGCAGGAAATGGATGCATGCAGGTGCAGGCTGCCACGCACGTCGGTGCACCTCCTGCTAGACTGATTCAAGTTCTGCGCGCTACTGCTGAGAGGAGGGGCGTAACTAAGGCAAAAATCACGTGGCAAAATCACCAATTAGTAACCCCCTCTTGGCACACACAAATAATTAGTAACCTACTCTCGGGAACCTGTGAGAACCTGCTGGATCCCACCTCTGATCCTATTCCATACGAGCCAAAAGTAACTGCAGAAGGAGTGATAGAAAACCCAAGAGTGGAGTCAAGTTTTTAACCGACAACATCAGAAACAGCGGGGGAATGTTTACAGAGTTTTGATGGAACAGTTTGCAACACAGAAAAAACAAGAAAGATTATGGCAATCTGGGAATCAGAAAAAGTTGTACAGTATTGTTAAAGTTAAGTTTATAACATAGTTTTCCAGGGTGAAAGGTTCTTATGGCATCTTATTTGTTTTCTACAGTTGCACAGATTTTCATAGAAGCTAACCCTATAATCACTATTAAATCCAGATCCCCATGATCCAGATTAAATCAACTATTAGATCCAGATTAAACCTGTCTTCACAGATTAGGGTTTTTTTTTAAGGCAGGGTGTTTTTTTTTCCAGATAAGACTGGGGTTCCCGACCTTTTTCAACCTATGGGAACATTTGGAATTCTGACATGGCATGGTGGGCACAGCAACAAAATGGCTGCTGCAGGGGGCGGAGCCAGCCACAAAAATTATGGCTTAACTTCAGAAACACAGTATAGATCCTTGTCATGTAGTGACAGCTGCTGCCAAGCCCAAAACAACTTTTAAACAAAAATCTACATAGTCAGTCAAGTGCACTAGTCAATCAGAATCCTTGCTGGACAAAAGCCCTATCTAGCCCCACGCATTTCCTAAAAACACTTTGTGAGTGCTGGAAGAGGTGTTGGCGGGGGTCCATCACATCCACACGCACTATGTTGGCGCTCCCAGAAATAAAATATAAAATTAAAATTTAGCCTGAATGAAACTACATTAAATGTGTTATTGCCACCCTAAGTTAACTACTTGCAGGGAAAAATGATTGTTGGATACATATCAGTGATGAGAATATCTCATGCAGACCAGGGAGATCTGGGTTCAAATCCTTACTTGTCGGTTGGTTGTGGTGGGTTTTCTGAGCTGTGTGGCCATGGTCTGGTAAGATCTTGTTCCTAATGTTTCGCCTACATCTGTGGCTGGCATCTTCAGAGGGGTATCACAGAGATACACCTCTGAAGATACACCTCTGAAGATGCCAGTCACAGATGCAGGTGAAACGTTAGGAACAAGATCTTACCAGACCACGGCCGCACAGCCTGGAAAACCCACCACAACCAGTTGAATCCGGTCATGAAAGCCTTCGACAATACCCTACTTGTTACTTCTTTTTCAGCCTAATCTATGTCACAGGGCTATTGTGAGAACAAAACACAGATAGGGAAAGCCAGATATACCTCCCCAAGCTTCAAAGGGTTGGAGAGAAGAGCACTAAAATAAATAAATAAATAAATAAATAAATATGGGTGGGACAGCTGAAATTTTATCTCCTTCATTCTGCAGATAACCTGCCGGAGCCAGCCTTATCTCCTTTCTACCTAATTTCTCAAGAGTTATGAAATCTCACTAGGAAGTGGGACTTTTTCCCAGAAGAATTCTGGTGCCTTTAAATTGTGCCAGGTAGATGTTTCAACAAGCTTAGCAGATTTTTACACCATCTGGGGGAAGATGCAGCTGCAAGAAGAACACGCCAGTTTTCAGCCAGCCAAGACAATTGCTAAATGCAGAAGCAGTACCCGGAGAAGAAAAGCACACGTTTGTTCACAGAAGAAGAAAATGTGGAAGAACAACGTGAAGAAGGACAAGAAGAAGAAAATGAAGGAGGACAAGAAAACCAAGATGATGAGTATGACAAGGAGGAGTTTGGATTTATACCCCACTTTCCTCAACTATAAGGAATTTCAAAGCACCTTACAAGCTCCTTAAGAACATAAGAACAACCCTGCTGGATCAGACCAGAGTCCATCTAGTCCAGCTCTCTGCTACTCGCAGTGGCCCACCAGGTGCCTTTGGGAGCTCACATGCAGGAGGTGAAAGCAATGGCCTTCTGTGGCTATTGCTCCCGAGCACCTGGTCCTTCCCTTCCTCTCCCCACAACAGATGCCTTCTGAGGTAGGTGGGGCTGAGAGAATTCTGAGAGAACTGTGACTGGCCCAAGGTCCCCCAGCAGGCGTCATGTGGAAGAGCAGGGAAACAAATCCAGTTCACCAGATAAAGGTCTGCGGCTCATGTGGAGAAGTGGGGAATCAAACCTGATTCTCCAGGTTTGAGTCCATTGCTCTTAACCACTACACTGCCTTGCTCACTAGGACTCAAGGCTGCTTACACAGAGTAAACAATGCAATAGGATTTGGGTTGTAGAACCAACCAGAAATCTAAAACACGAAATGAGGCAAAACATGGGTCTTCATGTGATACATTAAATGATGCAAAATTACATAGCGGGATCCAACTTGCAGCAAACTATACACAGCAGGAGAGACCACAGTCACTAATAATTTGTCCCCGAAACTTTGCGGAGCCTTTTGTAGAGTTCTACCCTGCTGCCTGCATAGAAAAGCCCTCTTGAATAATTCAGTTTTGCATAGTTTGCAGAAAGCCAGGTGAGTGACGAACCTAGGGAGAAGGCAGAGACAGAAAAGCCGGGATCTAAAGTTTTAATCCCTCACTGAGCCGAGTTTGTGAGTGACAGGCAGGGAGTGGGTGGAGGTTAAGAAAGGGTCAGAGCTTTTGACAGGATTAGAAAAATGTTCAGCTCTGAGCTCCAGAGAGAACAGACATGTTTCTGAAAAACCTGTGGTGTTGGCAGCAAAAGAATATTTGGGGGGAAAGTCAAGAAAGGGAATTTACTTCTAGGGAGGGAAGAATTCCTAGGCCAGGTTCTAAGTGCAGAGCTAGTTCATCTTCTTCATATAATCATAGAGTTGGAAGAGACCCCAAGGGCCATCCAGTCCAACCCACTGCCATGCAGGAAGACACAATCAAAGCACTCTTGATACATGTTCATCCAGCCTCTGTTTAAAAACCTCCAAGGGAGGAGACTCCGCCCATCTCCGAGGAAGTGAATTCCACAATCAAAGCACTCTTGAGAACTGAGGGGAGGAGTTGCGTCAGAGAGGGACCCTTCTCTAGCCAGCAAAGGAATTGACGTTGCATGTGGGAGAAGAATTTCCATCTCCTTTGGAAGGATTTACTTCAAAAGCTGTAAAGCGATTCTAAAGTGTGAGAAGTGTGACAGGAAGGCCAGTTGGGAGAATATTCCTTTCTGTACAGTTTACACACTGGTGTATTTCGGGTGGGGCAAGCCAGGGCATAAGCCCCAAGAGCTACTTGCTTAGTGGCACCTAGGCTGCTGCCCCTTTGCAAAGCTGTGCCTTGCCAACTTCAACCTTTTGCTCGGAGGGCTGGTATACCAGCAATTAAGAACAGCCAGTTCTTCAGTGGGCCTTTCCCCACTTACCTTAAGCCCTGTGCTACTCTCCTCATGTAGCGCAGGGTCCCCCAGCACTCTCCAAGACAGGGGTGGCGACAGCGCAGCCGCCCCGACGGTGCCGTTGTCGCGCCCCCTCAGTGCGGGGCATCCCTGGCGCTCTTTTAAACGGCGCCTTGTGATGACCCCATGCAGAGCGTGGGGTCGTGGGGATGCCTGGGCGCGCGCCAGGGATGCCACGTGCTGAGAACAGTGCACGGCATAGGGGGGATTAAGGTAAGTGGGGAAAGGCCCAGTGTTAACCAGTTCCTCAAAGTTAACCTGATAGTCTCTGGAGAGCTGGTTTACTAAAGGTTGGAAGGAATGGGTAGAGGCCAGGTGTACCAGTTCTTCTTAATGGTGGGTATTGGGTAGACAAGCTCCCCAAGGAGTTGGTCTACCCCCAGTTAAAAGGAATGGGTAGACCTGGCCACCAGAAAGCTGGTCTTCCATGATGGGGAAGACCTGCCGGATTTGGGGTATGTGTGCAATTTCAGTGCTTGGCTCCATTTTCAGGTGATACACCCCTCAGTTTGCAGGCATCAAAGTTAACCTCTGTGAAGTGAACCTCTGAATGCTGGCGTGAAATCTTGACAATCAACCCCAGGGTTAGCTAGCCCCTTGTTTATTGTATACTTATCTCATATCTAAGTAAAGAGTGTTTTGTTTGAGACATATCATTGTAAGGCCGTAAAATTATTGCTGTAGCAAAAATATCATTGTGAAGGTAATAATACCTATGTGTGTGTTAAGCATTATTTAAGAAAACTGTGTTACACAGTACAAGGTACAGAATATTCTTTTTGCTATCACCTGGAGGACAGCAACTTTTAGTAATATTTCAATGGAATGTTATTTACCAGGTGATGTTATTTACTTCCATATCATGAAAAGCCTTAGCTACCCACTCCAACACATTAACCTTCTATTTATTTATTTCTTGTACACTTATTTCCCACACATCACCAAAGTCCCTAGGCAGGGAACAATAACAAAACACTGTTAAAAAAATACAGTCATAAAACCATCTTAACAACTTCCTTATCAACCATCCCCATCCCCCATCCTAACCGGCCTTCTTAAAACATCAAACGGGAAGGACCCTTTTTTCCAGGTCTACTGGGAAACCCACGAGAAGCCTCAGAAATCCAGCTTTGCTAACTTAGTAAACACCTGGAACGCGGCCATGAAATCAAAATTCCCAGAACTCCCTTGCAATTCAGCCTTGAAAAACAAGTTTGACAACAATGTCTTTTCATTCTCTCTTCTCCTCCTTTTAAGCTTCATGCTCAGATATGAAATGCTCAATTGTTGAAACCGCCTGGGAGAATGTTTCTCACCTTGGACTTACCACCAGGGCCGGCAAGGAAGGAGTAAAAGAAATGCCACTCACCGGGTGGAAAACAGGAGCCTGAAGAATATACTCCGCTATGTTGGTGGCAGATTCCATAGCGCAGTGGGCCAAAAGACATTCAAAGCGTGATAGTTACCAGTTACTTAACTACTTCTGCTTACCGCAACTTTAAAACTTGCAGGGAATCACATGACCTGAGTCACACAGCTGGGCAAAGTTAAAAGAGAACAAAGATAAATAGGGGAAAATCAGAGACACAACTTTCTAATCCGTGCTTCTTCCCAGGACAAAAAAATACCACCCAATTTTTTTTTTGTAGGAGTGCCTGGAAAACGTTGGTGTCAGATCAGAAAGTTAAGATACTCCAAAGCGGAACTCCTCGTTTAAAGACAAAAAATGATTCTGAATGTTGTGCCTTAATTTCCCCCCCTGCGTGGTTTAACCTTTAATATTTCCAAACATATCAGCATGGAACCTCCCCCCCCCCCAAAAAAAAAAAAAGTAAACAACCAGGCCAACATAGGTTTTGGAACTGTGCAACCTGGAAAGTGTGTAACTAGAAAACCCACAAAGACAGAGGACTCTGTGGATCTGAGGATATTTTATTCATCCTCTAGCTTTAAAAATCATGTTGCTTTGAGGTTGCATCAAATACGTGAGCTGGTTCTGAGAACTCTTTTAAGGCAGCATTTGTATTACCAGTACCTTCTCCAAATCCATCTCCATGGGCTTCTTTATCGTTTGAAAGTTGCAGGAATCTTTCCGTGCAGGTCGTGTGATTCCAGGGACGACAAGCCCTCCTGAAGTGTCCACCTGATACATCACATAGGAACAGAGGCACCTCATGCAGTGGTCAGTCTTGAAGGCTTGTCAATGCCAGGCTGGGAAATTCCTAGATTTTGGGATGCGCAGGTGGGTAAAATGCCTGGAGCCCACCCTCCAAAGCAGCCATTTTTCTCTAAGGGGAGCTAATCTCTGTCATCTGGAGCTGTAGTTCTTGGAAATCTCTGGAAGCTGACAGCCTTAGATATATGGGAAAGCTAGTGAGATAGGGATGATGGTCTTTCATTTCTTCCTTCTACTAAATGGGATCTTTGTCCCCTGAATACTATGCTTTTGTTGTTTCCTGCTTCCGGAAAAAATATCCTCTCCCATTATCTTGTCATATAGTTCAATGCTTACCTCCCCTACTTTACCCTGTAATGGCAGTTTCTAACTAAATGACCGCTTTCTTAATCGGTTTGTCTCTCTGACTGATGCTTGAGAACTTCCACTGACAGCAGACTCTAGGGGTCTAACTCTTGCACAGTCATGAAGCTCAGCCGTTGACTTTAGGCTCACGGCTTTCTCTCAGTTTAACCTACCTCGCAGGGTTGTGGTGGTGGTGATGGAACTCTCGTGTGTGTTCAGTGCAAGGGTTGCCAACTTTTAAACCAGTCCTCCTTCTTGTCGCTTTACTGTCAGTTTGATTGGCACCAAATGCCAGAGGAGGTCAGAGGTGTATGTAGGGAAAAATGGAACCCGGAGGCAAAATCTGAATTTTCCGCACACACACACACACACCCCGGCACCCAGGTCTACTGCCTGGAGCTGGCAAGGACTCAAGTCTACCGCCCAGAGCCAGGGAGTGCACCCCCCCATGTGATTAAATGGCGTGTGATACCCCATGTCCTTCTGTCAGATACGCCCCTGGTGGAAATTGTTTATTTCTATTCTATGAAGAGCTTCACTTGCCCGTATCTACACAATAAACCTCTGTTAAAGGGGCCGGGTGTTTTTCTCCAGGCCCGTTGAGTCACTGACTTACACCCCAGGTTTACTTAGAAGAAGGATAGGATGCAATTCTGATAAAAGAAAACTTGATGTATTCTTTTCTGTGTGTGGATTAATTCCTTCTGACTGTTTACCACTCAACCTGATCGACATGGCTGTGACTCCTTACAAAGTATTGGATGCAGACATACCCACATTTTGCTCGTTTTGGATCAGGGCCAAGGTCAAAATAATTTTGAAAGAAACCCACCTTCTCAAACAATTTTTTTTTGAAAGATGTTGTCTTTGTAACACTGGGGCAGTGGAAGAACTAGTTTGTTATTTGACAAAATGAGGGGTTAAAGTTCCTGATTTGCTATCACAATTTAGCCCATTTTTTCTGCCATGTTTTAATCCTCAAATAACATATTGTAGTGATTAGGAGTGGTAGACTCTAATCTAGGAGTGGTGGACTCTAATCTAGGGCTCATTCCGCACATGCAGAATAATGCACTTTCAAACTGCTTTCAGTGCTCTTTGAAGCTGTGCGGAATAGCAAAATCCACTGGCAAACAGTTGTGAAAGTGGTTTGAAAACGTATTATTTTGCATGTGCTGAAGGGGCCTAGGAATGGTGGACTCTAATCTAGAGACCTGGGTTCTCCACTCATCCACACATATGAAGCCTGCACATTTAGATCTTGAACCAGTCATAGCCCTCTCAGAACTCTCTCAGTCCCACCTACCTCACAAGGTGTCTGTTGCAAGGAGAGGAAGAGAAGGTGATTTTAAGCCACTTTGAGACTCCTTGTGGGAGAGAAAAGGGGGTGTAAAAACCATCTCTTTTTCAACCCTGTGAGGTAGATTAGCCTGCAAGTGAGGTGCGGGAGGACTCCAATGTTATTGGACTAGCTGGAGATCACCTGGTGAGCTTTGTGACTGAGGAGCCATTTGAATCCGGATCTCCCCACCCTTTGTAGGATGTTGGTTTGTTCCTACATATATATGCACTTCTTGTTGATTGCTGGGGGCTGTTATGTGTGTGTTTAGGTCTATAACTCATAATTTTATTAAAGCACGGGGTCTGCAGTCTTGTGCACACTTTCGTGGGAAGTAGCTTCATTGAACAAAACAAGATTTATGTTTGAGCAAAGGTCCATAGAACCAAGCTGCAAAAGCTATCATTCTTTGCACATTTAGCTCCAAACAAGCTCCATCAAACACAGCGGTGCTAAGGTCAGCATGCTTATGCTCTGACTGATTGAGAGAGCTTTTTGGGGGAAACTATTTTATTTTTCTTATTTCTATGAGAACCAAAGACCTTAGAAGAACAATATCCCTTGATTTCATAAGACTGTCGCACTCTCCGAATTAATTCCATACAGAAAAGAATTAGCCTTTAAACATAGAGTGCAGTTAGAATGGCAGGTTTTGGAATGATGATTTGTAGAAAACAGCTAATTTAGATAACCATCTTAGTGGGCCTTGTGTCATGTTGTTCTGTCCTAGGAGACCCCGACTCCCCTTTCATAGGCACCCGGACAGGAAGAACGAGGCCTTTATTGCCTGCCAATAGAGAAGGCCTGAAGAGTGAGTTATTTCCTCCAAATGTAGCACTGGAGGGAATGGATTTCTTAATAGATCACAATGCTTCCATCTTCAAGGATACATCCTAGACTATGGATCTCCAGCCCCAGCAGCAGATAACACCTCCTGGCTTTTCTATATGATAAGAACAGAACAGGGTAAATTGTTTATTGTTACATGGCACCAGCCTGGCCTGCAATACTTATTTGGGGGTGGTGGTGATGTGTTGTCCTAGGTTGCCCAAGGGATGGGGGGGTTGCTTATTACCATATTAGAATCTCCACCCAGGGGTGTGAAAAGCCCACCTCTTTTAGTACACGAGACCTGTGTTTTTGTATGAAGGGGGCTTAGCTTGTATGTAAAGGGAGGGATTGAAGTGATGTAACCAGTGATGTATTGTTGATGTATTATTGATCGACGTATGAACCATTGTAAAACTAAGTGCCCGAGATGTATGCTTCACTTCTGCCTACTATTTTGCTTCAGCTTGATAAATCCCTTTTATTATTTTATGCCGCTCATCTCTTCAGTCTCTTTTGAGTCTTTGGGGACCTGATCCTGATTCACAAATGCGTGACATCATGTTGATGCAGAGTCTCTGTATCAATATACATTACGAACTGAGCACAGGTGGTGCTTATATTTGTGTTCTGATGTTTTATCATTTATTATCATTTTATTATCATTTTAATTTTTATTATCATTTTATTCAGAGTTTTTCATTTTATTATCATTTTATTCTGATAAAGGCAAACAGCTGCAGCAGTTAAAAGTCCCCCAATCCGAGTTAAGGAGCAGCAGTGGCGTAGGAGGTTAAGAGCTCGTGTATCTAATCTGGAGGAACTGGGTTTGATTCCCAACTCCGCTGCTTGAGCTGTGCAGGCTTATCTGGGGAATTCAGATTAGCCTGCACACTCCCACACACGCCAGCTGGGTGACTTTGGGCTAGTCACGGCTTCTCGGAGCTCTCTCAGCCCCACCCACCTCACAGGGTGTTTGTTGTAAGGGGGGAAAGGCCAGGAGATTGTAAGCCCCTTTGAGTCTCCTGCAGGAGAGAAAGGGGGGATATAAATCCAAACTCTTCTTCTAAGTGGCAGCTTTAAATTTTGTTGTTGTGAGATCTACCTTTCCTTGATTATTCATCTTACTCCCACTAGGGGGCAACGTTGTCCCTGATTTCACATAGGCTGACAGAGGGACCTTGTGCTGGATGTAAAAAACTTTACTTTGATAAATCAGAGGCCATTTGAACCATGAGCAAAGGGTGGGCCAGAGGTTTGTTAGCTTGGCTGCACCCCCCAGATTAACCATTAAACATAATAAGCATGTGCTGAGGGCAACAAGGAGAAAGGGGACACCACAGAAAGTGAAAAAGGGGCATCCTCCCTCCCCACACACCACAAAAAAAGTTCAACTTCAGGTGAACCAGGTTGCCACAATAAAGGACTCTGTCACATGCATCTATATCTTACAGGCAGAATCGCAGCCAATACCCTTGACTAAAATGTATAAAGATTGACATCTCTCTCTCCTATCTTAGTGTCACCACTGAGGGAATGCGAATTCTGGCAGCTAATTCTGGTTTGATTCCCCGCTCTGCCACCTGAGCTGTGGAGGCTTATCTGGGAAATTTAGATTAGCCTGTACACTCCCACACACGCCAGCTGGGTGACATTGGGCTAGTCACAGCTTCTCGGAGCTTTCTCAACCCCACCCACCTCACAGGGTGTTTGTTGTGAGGGGGGAAGGGCAAGGAGATTGTAAGCCCCTTTGAGTCTCCTGCAGGAGAGAAAGGGGGGATATAAAACCAAACTCTTCTTCTTCTAACTAGAAGCACACACATTGATATCTTCATAGCAGTCACCGGGAGCAGTCAGTTTGCTTGTATATACACATTATATACGCATGGCGTAGTCGTTAAGTGCTTGCACTGCCACTCACATGGTCAGGAGTTCGAGCCCCCTGTGGGTCAGATATCCTGGCAGCTGGCTCATGGTCAACTCAGCCATCCATCCATTCCTTGATCGGTAAATGAGTACCTAGCACATAGCTAGGGGGTAAAGAATGGCCGAAGAAAGCAATGGCAAACTACCCCACAAAAAAGGCTTGCCTATGAAATCACTGCTTGCAGGGGTTCCCCAGGGTCAGACACGACTGAAGGGGAAACTTTACCTTTTTACACATGATCACATTATCAATAGGGGTATATAGGCAAGCATACGCCAATGGAAATGGAAGGGCTGGAGCACCGAGATTGGGCTGTGTTTATGGCATCAGTTGGACTTAAGAAATGAATGGGAAAATCTGTGATTGCCTGACGAAACGTCTAGAACTATTTCGCCCAGCCTGTGTCTCTCTGGATCTCGTGGCAAGCAGAGTTATAGGGATGCCAACCTCCAGGTGGGATCTGGGGGTCCCCTCGAACTACAGCATATCTCCAGACTACAGAGATCAATTCTCCGGAGAAAAC
The DNA here is from genome assembly GCF_021028975.2 of Sphaerodactylus townsendi. NCBI lineage: Eukaryota > Metazoa > Chordata > Lepidosauria > Squamata > Sphaerodactylidae > Sphaerodactylus > Sphaerodactylus townsendi. The sequence continues at coordinate 20,584,933 of NC_059425.1, read as the reverse complement.
AGCTGCTTTTGTAAGGCTGAACACACTCAAATGAAGTCGACTTTATAGAAAAGGAACAAACTTTATTGATCTGTGTCGCCCCAGCTACAGGGTGCTGGGACGGAGGGTTCTTGCCCTCAGTCCCAGTATATATAGAGTGTTTGAACCGGTGGTTCATGGCTATGATTGGTCCTTTTTTCTGCCGCCGAGAATCGGTGGGGACTGATGAATTCTGGGAAACGTAGTCCTGACAGCTTTGGGGGTGGGTGGGCTCAATGACACTGAGGCCCCAGCCCTCCCCAGGCTGCATCCCCAAATCTCTAGGAGTTTCACAACCTGGATCTGGCAACTCTAACCCCCACCCCACCCCCCTATTCCCTGCCAGTGGCCAGAGGGCACCTGTCAACTCTCATAATACCCTTCAAGCCAACGGACTTTAATTAATGGAGGAAGATGGTAACTGTTTTGGATTGCACTGTTTGAATTTATGAATTATTTCCCAGCTTTTGCCATGCTATTTATCCCAACCCTGCCACATTCAGAGCAATAGTTTCCACTGAGTAGTTGTATTGGTCTGCAATAGGAGCAGGATTCGAGCTCGGTGCTGCGTTAATTAAGAGACCAACAAGTTTCCAGGGTGTAAGCTTTCAAGAGTCAACTTCAATTTCATTCACAAATTCAGAACAATGGATCTTCCAGAGCGGATTAAGGAACCTATTCTTATCGCACTACAAATACAAGAATCGGGATTTTTTTATCTCACTACAGATGCTAATTTTCTGCCCCCAAGAATCCCACCCCCACCCCCTCTAATCAAGCTGATTGCAGTTTGCTTTGTACCTTTTCCATTCTGACTCCTTTCTCTGCAATACCCCCCACCCACCAGCTGTCTGGGGAATATAAGGACTTGGGGATCTCTCTTCCCACTTGTATTTGATACACAGAGCTTTTGACTCTGAACAGTTTATACCCTGATAATCTTGTTGGGTTCCAAGGTGCTACTGAGCGCCAATCTTTGCTATTCATAGCAACAGAAGCTTAGAAGGTGATTTCAGAGTATTGGAGAAACTGAAAAAAACGCACCATGATCCAGAGCCACTCTTAGGTGACCAGAACTGGGAAGGCAAGACGGGTGGGGACATTGCAAATGGCTAATTTAAAAACAACAACAGGCTTAAACCCTCAAGTAGGATCTGCTAGGGTTGCCTGGAGGATGAATTAGCAAAGTCTTAACGGGAAGGATGCCATGAAAAATGTCAACTGGTCATTTTCATAAATTATGCCTCTTTTCAAGGGACAAATTTTTTTTTCTGTAGCAGTTGACTGCCCTTCCCGTTGTGTGCTATATAGGACAGCTTGTAACAAAGGCTGAAATCTTTTGCTTATTTATCAGGAAGCTTATTTGCCCCATTATTTACCCTTATTTACCAGGAAGCTTATTTACCCCATTATTTACCCTTATTTACCAGGAAGCTTATTTACCCCATTGACCAGGCTGACCAGACGTCCCGCTTTTGGCGGGACAGTCCCGCCTTCAAACAATTTGTCCCGCGTCCTGTGGGTTATTGAAATTGTCCCGATTTTTGGGAGGCTGCCGCACTGCCTTCTGGGGCGCAAGGCAGTGCGGCAGCCTTCCGCGAGCGCGGCCGCAGGAGCACGGCCTTCTGGGGCTTGCCGTTTAAACGGCAAGCCCCAGAAGGCAGTGCGCTCCTGCGGCTGCGCGTGCAGCCACCTACCCCCCCGTCCCGGTTCAGAAAGGTGACCATCTGGTCACCTTACCATTGATCAAAGTGGGATTTTCATCTAAGTAGGCATGCCTAGGATTGCACTATGACTATATGACTATAGGATTTCATTGAGGGGGGGGCAAACTACCTACAGTCACTCCCATCCCTTTATCAGATTTTTAGAAATCAGCAGTTCATAGGGTTCTGGGTTTACAGTGACAATTCAGGCTGCTGTTTAAAAGCACAGCTACAGAGGCGGCCTTGAAAGATGGCAACACCTACATTGTCCATTTGATCACTTTAAAAGGAAGAGATGCCAACATAGTTTTGAAATACCCCCACGCCCCCAACGATGGTGTGGTTGTGAGTCAATTTTCAAAGGTGCCGTTTACCCTTTGAGCAATGACAGTACGCTTTGGGGCATATGACGTGCAGCTAGGATGACATGCGCACTTGGCACACTGTCGGCACATCCTGCCCTGTATTGGATGATAGATGGCCTGTGATAGCAGAGACAAGAAGGCGCACAAAGGAGGTGTCGTTTGGGGGCAGAGGCATGTCTAGGGAAAATGCAGCCTGGTGCAAAATCTGAATGTTCTGCCCCCGCCCCACTCTATGGGCAGCTGCCCTCCCCCATTACGACCTTGCCAGAGAGAGACATCTCTCTGTCTTGAAGTCAGTGTATGGACCCAGGGGGAAGGAGGAGGGGGCGATTTTCCACCAATCCCCCCATGTGACTGAATGGCCGCATCCCGGGGACATTTGACCCCGTATGTCCCCCTGGGTGGTACGCCCGTTTGGGGGCTTGACATGGTTGCAGGGAGGCACAGTGTATTCTGCACTGCACAGAACTCACGGGGCAGGCTGGACTACGGAGCCTGCAGTGAGATCTCAACGGCTCCCGTAAGACACAGATCCCAAGGATGACTGCAGAACTTGCTTGCAAACAAGCTTGCTTAGGATCACAACTGCTGAAAGGAGGCGATAAATTTGCAAGCGCCTTAAAAGCGACCTCCGCCTGGTCATTGTGCTGCTGCTAGACCTATGGAAACCTTGAGAACTACTGAACACATTCTCTTCCACTATTCCTGTTTACCAGGTTCAGTCCTTATTTTCTGGTCGCTGCCCGTAATTTGGCCTTTGAGGGGTGTGCTGGTAAAATGTTGTGAGTGCTGTTAGCACCTCTCTGGGTGAAAAGGTGGGACTAGGATCGTGGTGTCTACGTGGGCATGAACATGACCCTAAGCCCAAACTGCAATTCCACACCTTGTACCCGTTACTGTAAATATATGCAGCCTACCAAAAATGAGTGGAGCCTTCAGCCATGTGAGAATTGTTGCAGGCCTGGAGTTTGTGCTCCTTGGGCTGCAGCCACACATTGTTAGCTATTACGGTATCCATGTTCTTACACCAAAACTGTGTCCACATTGCCCTACTGTCATAATTCACCATTTGGGTTACTAACAAGCCTGAAGGAGGGAAATCAGAATGATATAACCCAGTCCCTTCAGATCTTAGAAGCTAAGCAGGGTCGTTAGTTGGAAGGGAGGCCACCAAGCAAGACTGCAGAGGAAGGCAGAAGTTGCCATACATTGGCTGTGACTTGACGGCACATTACGCCCACAGAGAAAGATTATCGCCCTGGCCTGGATGGTTCAGGGTAGCCCATTCTTGTCAGATCATAAAAGCCAAACAGGGGCAGTACTCAGAAGCAAGACCACCAAGGATGGCTCTGCAGAGGTAGGCAATGGCAAACCACCTCGCCTTCTCACTTGCCTTGAAAGCCCCTTGTGGGGGCACTAATGTGTTCAAAGCTAAGCAGGATTGGTGCTTGCAAGGGAGACCACCAAGGAAGGCTCTGCAGAGGAAGGCAATGGCAAACTACCTCCGCTGCTCACTGGTCTCGAAAGCCCCTTGCTGAGATCTCCATAAGTTAGCTGTGACTCAACAGCACTTTTCCCCACATACACAACTGGCTTAGAGAAAGGTGTCCAATCCCTTTAGCAGAGGTTTAACATGTGGAATTAGACAGCTGAAGTCATTTGAGGGAGGGAGGTAAAGTCCCATTAAACCTCTGTTTGAAAGACAGGACTTTCTCCCCCTCCAGGCAGCTGGTAATCCTATTTGCAACTGGATTTTCCTGTGTGGACATCTGAAATCTGGCAATGCATAATTGCTGGAGAGCAATGACAGCACATGTTCATCTGTGAAATATTGAGGGGCATATCTGTATATCTACCAGCCAAGTGTGGGCTGATCTGTGGATATCTACATCTATGGACTGGGCCCACACTGACAGCAAGCAGATCTTTCTGCAAACTTGGGGGAACCAGGTTTGCAGAAAAATCTGAAACGAAATCCCCCCCCCAAATAATACTGTTGCCTGTGCATATGTGCACAACACTTACCTCCTCTGTTCTAGAGGTGTGAAGGCTGCAGCTGTGGAATTGGGGGGGGGGGATTGGAAAGGAGCTGCATCTGGGCTCAGTGGGTAGGGGAAATGGGGTCTCCCTAAGAGTCTCATGCCCCCCACTGTTGTGACAGAATAATTTCAAGATGATCCCTTATGTTAGTCTAGTGGAGTGGTTCCCAACCTAGGGTATGTGTATATGCCAGAGCATTTGGAGGTATGCAGGAAAAATTACATAATAAGTGTCCTCATATGGGGGTACAGTTTTGGGGAAATGGGTTGCCAAGGGGTACATGGGTGAAAAAAGATTGGGAACCGCTGACCTAGTGTGTGAATTTGAAGGCCTTCCTTGAGGTCCTCTATTCAAGTAAGCAGTTCAGATTGTTGCGAATGCTTGCAAAAACCAGTTGGAGATGTTGCTTAGATTAAAGCTGTTTATTCCTCATTCCCACAGTCTCTTATTCTGGAACCCAGAAACATTACACCCACTTGTAAACATTATTACGGGGTAATGGTGGCAAACCTTGGTCCTGTGAAGGGAACTTGTTCACCCATTTTCTGCATGGAACTAGCTTGCCCCTACTCCCAAGAAAGTAAACCAGCTACTGAAATTAATCAGACGAGCTACCTTTTGGTGTAGTCAATTTCACTCTAAGGGAGAACAAAGACGAGGACAGGTTACGGGTCCAGTAAGGAGAAGAAGAAAAAGAAGAGTTTGGATTTATACCCCACCTTTCTCTCCTGTAAGGAGACTCAAGGTGGCTTACAAGCTCCTTTCTCTTCCTCTCCCCATAACAGACACCTGGTGAGGTAGGTGGGGCTGAGAGAGTTCTGAGAGAACTGTGATTAGCCCAAGGTCACCCAGCAGGAATGTAGGAGTGCAGAAACACATCTGGTTTCCCAGATAAGCCTCTGCCACTCAGGCGGAGGAGTGGGGAATCAAACCCAGCTCTCCAGATTAGAATCCGCCTGCTCTTAGCCACTATGCCACGCAGGAGTCTGTTTCTCATGCAACGCTTCACTTGAATGGATGAAAGTACACTTTATTCTTTATCCAGTCCTTTTGCCAACAGGTAGTTTGAGGTGGAGTATAAAACAGTATTAGGCGGACTTCGGCTCAGGCACTCCCAGTCATGCACCATGTACTTGCCTGCCATGCCCTGGGCCTCCGAAGAAGACAATCCCTCGAAACCTTTGGTGTCCCGGGTTTTGGATAAGCTCACTACTGCATGGGAAACCCTCCCTTGGTATTATTTGAGCAGCCTGCTAGCAAGGGCACAGCTTCTCCCAGACAATCTGTTTCCTGGGAGTTTTCAAGGACTCCAGATGCAAAAGCCTTTGTCAATACATGGTTTGCAAGGAGTTTGCATTCTCATAGGGGAGCATGCACAGAGGCAATGCTCCCATTTGAAGGAGGAGGAGTAGTTTGGATTTATACCCCACCTTTCTCTCCTGTAAGGAGACTCAAGGTGGCCTACAAGCTCCTTTCCCTTCCTCTCCCCACAGCAGAAACCTTGTGAGGTAGGTGGGGCTGAGAGAGTTCCGAAGAACTGTGACTACCCCAAGGTCACCCAGCAGGAATGTAGGAGTGCAGAAATGCATCTGGTTCACCAGACAAGCCTCTGCCACTCAAGTGGAGGAGTGGGGAATCAAACCCGGTTCTCCAAATGAGAATTCCACCTGATCTTAACCACTACACAATGCAGTCTGGCATTCTAGGCAAATCCTCACTGCTTGGTTTTGTGGATTGTCGACCCTGGTGTTTCCTTTCGTGTGTGTGTGTCGGTTAGCGGTGGTGCTCCCAGGAGAATTGTTCTTTGCTGGCTGGGATGGGCGTGGAGGTTAGTCCTCAGACCACAGAACTAATGCCAGACCTTGCTAGATCTTGGGTCCTGGAGCATCACAATTAACCCAGCATGAATCATGAATTGTTAATGCCATCGATCGATCTCCTGCTGCCTGATAAATTCAATTTGAAGATACTTTATGGGCAAGAGAAGATTCAGACCTGGAGGTTACCTTCAAGGCCAGCAGCAAAGAGACAGAAGTATGAACTGCAAAGGCACCAGTTCAGGCCTTGTCTTGCCATGGACTCACGCAGGGGGCCTTAGGCAAACTCCTCTCAACCTCAGTTCATTCTCTGAGTTTATAATAATTGTGTGCCATCACGTTGCAGCTGACCCACGGAGGCCTCCCACGGTCATGGAGTTTTCAAGGCAAGAAGAGGTGGTTTGCTGTTGCCTGGCTCTGTGTAGAAATCCTAGATTTTCATGGTGGTCTCCCGTCCGGGTTCTACTCGTGGTCAACCCTGCTTAGCTCTGACAAGAGAGAGCTATGATGGGCTACCAGAAGGCAATAATACAAACCTTGCAAGGTTGTTGCAAGGATAACTAAGGAAGCAGCAATGAACTGCTTTTGAAAATTCTAAAATGGTGCACAAGGACTAACTCCTATTTAGTTCTTGTCTGAATTCATAGAATCATTAAGTTGGAAGAGACCCCCAGGGCCATCAAGTCCAACCCCGTGCCATGCAGGGACACACAATCAAAGCACTCCTGAGAGATGGCCATCCAGTCTCTCTTTAAAAACTTCCACAGAAGGAGACTCCACCACACACCGAGGTAGTGCATTCCACTGTCGGACAGCCCTTATTGTCAGGAAGTTTTCCCTGATGTTTGAGCGGAATCTCTTTTTCTTCACCTTGAACCCATTGCTCCTGGTCCTAGTCTCTGGAGCAGCAAGAAACAAGCTTGCTCCCTCACCAACATGACATCCCTTCAAATATTTAAACATAGCTATCATGTCCCCCCTTAACCTTCGCTACTCCAGACTAAACATCCCCAGCTCCCTCGTGGGGCATGGATTCCAGACCTTTTACCATTTTGGTTGCCCTCCTCTGGACCCGTTCCAGCTTGTCAATATCCTTCTTGAATGTGTTCAAGTCTCTGCGTTTGTTAAATTTTCAGCAACAGTCATTTTTCACATAGTCACTGGGCAGCCCGGTCTTTGAAAGGAGGATGAGACGAAGACATGGAGGACATTGTGCATGGCGTGTAGTGGTTAGAGTGATAGATGACCAAGATCTAGGGAGGGTTGCCAGCTCCAGGTTGGGAAACACCTGGAGATTTTGGGGCTGCTGCCTGTGGAGAGCACAGTTTGAGAGGGGAGGGACTTCAATGAGAAATGATGCCATCAGGTCCACCTTCCAAAATGGACATTTTCTCCAGGTGAACCGACCTCTATTGCCCCAGAGTCAAGTTGTTGGAAACCTGGATCTAGGAGACGGTGTTAATCCTGCTGCTGCCACATGATCTCAGACCAGGTGTTCACTCTCAGCCTCAGTTACCTCGCTGAGTTGTTCTGAGGATAAAACGAGGACGAAGGCGAGGGAGACAAACTGCTCGGAGCCTCTTGGAGGAAGGGTGGGATTAAAATGGACGTTTTAGTAATAGCTAAGTGGAGCGGAGGGGTCTGTGGCCCCGTGGCAGAGCCTCTGTGTGGCATGCAGAAGGTCTGGGTCCAACCTCTGGCATCCCTGGTTAAAAGGACCAGGTAAAAGGTGACGGGACAGAACTTTGCCTGAAACCACAGTATGGACTTTGATGGACCAAGGAGTCACCATAGGTCGGCTGTGATCTGAGAGCGCTTTCCAAAACCAGACGTGTAAAATACACTTCTTAGATCCATAACTGCAATAGGAGATGCAAGAAAAATAATTTTTAAAAGGCAGAGACTACAGAATTAAAGAGTAAACCAATGCAACCCCTTGGCCAATTGGCCTTTTGGTATGTTGTATTGGTGCTGGTCTATGACAGTTCAATATCCGCTCAGGCTGAAGACATGAAGTTGCCTTAAACAGAATCAGACTAGTGTCCATTGAGGCCAACAGTGTTTATTTGCTAGGAATTAGAACTCTGGCAGAAGTCTTTCACACACCCCACGACTGGATCTTTTTAATTGGAGATGCCACGAATTGAACCGGATACCTTCTGTCTGCAGATGCGCTGCCACTGAGTCCCGCCCCCTCGCTAAAACGTCATCCTAGTTCAGGGGTCTGCAACCTGCAGCTCTCCAGATGTTCATGGACTACAATTCCCATCAGCCCCTGCCACCATGGCCAACAGGTTGCAGACCCGTTCTAGTTCAACAGAGACTCGTCAGACGACACGCCGTCTCCCTTTCCTCCTTTTGCCCATGTTGTTATGCAAGTTATTTTCGAATGTGATTTCTGTTCAGCACGAGACAGTTTGATTATATATATTTTAAAACTGCAAATACCCAATCAAATTAAATGCAAGATTAGAGGTTTGAAATTTGCAGCTTAATTAGCATTTTCGCAAAATGGCTCGTTTGCGAATATTTGCGATTGCAAATGGAAGTTGGACTCGAGAGATTAATGCTTCAGCATGAATGTTAAGATCACCTACTTAGCCGGCCTTGGAGAATTGGGCGGGGGGGCGGGGGGCGGCAATGAAAGGTGTTGCATATTCTTTCTGTCTCCGGGTAGCGGCTATAATTGGTGCAGATTCCTGAAGGTGCTGCTAATGCACGTCTTAAGCTCTTGCCTTTTTTTTCCCTCCTGAAGGAGTGGATTGCAACGGCATTAGATTTCTGGAAACATGTCATGGGCACAGCAGGTGTGCGTGGAAAGAGCAGGGACATTTTCCTCGTTGTATTCCCCCCTTCCCAACACTTCCTGGCTCTGATCCAAATAAGGAGATTCAGTCATGAACACGCTAAACTCTTATAGGGCAGTTCCAGCATCCCAGGTGCTTCACAGCCATAGCTGGCCCGCACAACTTGCAAAGTCATCCATCCTGTACTATTCTTTCCATGTTGCACGGGGGGGGGGGGGGGGCGCGGGGGGGAGGGCTGAGCTGGGAGGCTCGCCAAAGGACCCAAGCCAAGTTTGTGATGTGAACTGGCAGGGTCAGGAAATAGCACGGTACAGCTACAAAATAATTCAGTAAGAAGCTTGTAAGGTCAAGGACTACAGCCTGTAGATTATACCGGTATGTATCATTTGTACTGGGAGACAGCATGGCATAGTGGTTAAGGTGTCAGACTAGGATATGAGAAGCACAAGTTCAAATCCTTACTCATTCCTTGGAAGCTTGCTGGGTGACCCTGGGCCACTCACACACACTCAGCGCTGACCCTGGCTAGCATTTGGATGGGGACCTCCAAAGAATACCAAAGAATACCAATCTTGATCCTCCTTGATCTGAGATTGCAAATGCCTTAGCAGACCAAGTGCTCAGGAGCAGCAGCAGCAGCAGCAGAAGGCCATTGCTTTCACATCCTGCATGTGAGCTCCCAAAGGATTCTGGTGGGCCACTGCGAGCAGCAGAGTGCTGGACTCTGGTCTGATTCAGCAGGCTCTTTCTTATGTTCAGGGTTGAGACATGCAATGGCAAACCACCCCAAAGGTCTCTTGCCTTGAAAACCCTACAGGGTCACCATAAGCCAACGGTGATATGACAGCACAAAAGAAAAACAGTTTGCATTATCTGTTGATGTAAGAAGGTTCCAACTATGGAATTTGTGCATCATTTAATGTGCTTGTACTTTGTAGAATCAAGGGCCATCAAGTCCAACCTGTTTCTGTATCTCTGGTTGGTTCCAGATTTCCACAAGTCACATCCTATTGCAGTGATAGTAAAACTTGTTGAGACCAAGTGTCCAAATTGCAACCCCAAACCCACTTATTTATCGCAAAGTGCCAACACGGCAATTCAACCTGAATACTGAGGTTTTAGTTTAGAAAAAACGGTTGGCTCCAAGGCGATCGTTACTCGGGAGTAAATTTGGTGGTAGTTGGTGGCTTTGCTTTGAAGCAACCATGCAACTCTTCGAATGGCTGAATCACGATCCTAGGAGGGTTTACTCAAAAGCAAGCAAGCCCCATTGCCAGCAACTGAGCTTACTCCCAGGTAAAGGATCGTGCTTTAATTCTTTGCATGAAAATCAGTGGGGTTTAACAGTGCTTTAACAGGGTTACCTACACTGCTTCCCCAAAACTAGGGCTCATTCCGCACATGCAGAATAATGCACTTTCAAACTGCTTTCAGTGCTCTTTGAAGCTGTGTGGAATAGCAAAATCCACTTGCAAACAGTTGTGAAAGTGGTTTGAAAACACATTATTTTGCATGTGCGGAAGGGGCCTAGGTCTTAGGTTTAATGCTAATAATCGAGCCCAGCGGCCCAGGCCAGCCTAGATGCGTGTGTAGGGGGGAGGCAATTCCCCCCCCCCCACATGACGAACTCTGTTTGCGCGTGCCCACCTGGCACCCGTGCCATAGGTTCGCCACCACTGTCCTATTGCATTGTTGATTGGATATCCCATCCTGTTGACTATACGGAGTTACTCTGTGTCATCTTCCTTGATGCCTGTCAGGAGAGTATCCATCTTAATGGAATTTTCCTGTTCGGCCTCCTGCTTCTTGCAAGTGCAGAGTGCCCCCCCCCCCCATATCCGCCTCTCTTAGGGACAAGTTCTCAGGTGGGAGGGGTCAGTTCGCTGAGTCTCTGAAATGTCCATGAAGACAGCTCTATGATTGGCTGCAAGGTCGGGAAGTTAGGGCCAGCTTTCTCCATAAGTGTAGCTAGTAAGAAAAATATCCTCTCATCCCTGTCCTCTTTTATCCCTCCTTGCTGCCCGAAAGATATATATTGAACTCTGTAAACTTTATGCCTTAAGGACTAAGCTGTGCCAAGTTAGGACGTCAGTAAATAAACAGCAAGCTAGCTTTATTGTTTTCTACACATCCTGCTGCCACTGAACTGCATGCCTGGTTTTAATATCTTTTTTCCAAGGCCCATTATGCAGGCATCAATAGCGCCACAGAAGTTTGCTCCGCTTTGGGGTTTCCCTGTGGCTTGCCCACTCACCAACTCCTTCCTCAGGAGGGAAGGAAGGGTGGGAGGAGGAGGAGCAGAGGCGTACGGGGTCCAAACGGCGCCTGGAGACAAAGCCTCCTCTGGGCACACTCCCCCCAGGAGCCCCGCCCATCCCTGCTGCAGGTGGCCCATGTAGCCACGCCCACCTGCAGAGCGTGCAAAGTTGGGCATCCCTCAGCCCCACCTGCTGGGCTCCCAGGAGATCAGGGTCGTGACCCCGTCCAGCTGCTTTTAGCAGGCCTTGTCCTGCCATGAGCTCTCTTTTCAAGTTATGGCATTTCAACAATAACTTGAGAAGATAGTCCAAGGCAAGACTAGGTCTGTTAAAAGCAGGGGGGTGGGGCCACGTTCCTGATCTCCAAGGTCAGTGCCTTGGACTATGTTTTCAAGTTATGGTGAGCATTTCGACAACATACCTATGAGCCTTTGCTAAATGGACCTATTTGGATTTATACCCCTCCTTTCTCTCCTGTAAGGAGACTCAAGGTGGCTTACAAGCTCCTTTCCCTTCCTCTCCCCACAACAGACACCTTGTGAGGTAGGTGGGGCTGAGAGAATCCTAAGAGAACTGTGACTAGCCCAAGGTCACCCAGCAGGAATGCAGGAGTGCGGAAACACATCTGGTTCACCAGATAAGCCTCTGCCACTCAGGTGGAGGAGTGGGCAATCAAACCCGTTCTCCAGATTCGAATCCACCTGCTCTTAACCACTACACCTCTTCTGGCTGTAGCTCCTGCTGCCGCTGGAGGAGAGAGAGGCTTATCGCTCTCAGTCCTCCAAGAAATGTGACCCTTCCTCCCTCTGCCCTGCTTTGTAGGAGACGCCTGAGTCCAATATGGGGAAAGAGGGAGAATTCCCCTCTGGAGCCGGCACATCCCTACCAGTGAGACTGCCCATTCTGGCAGTACAAGGGACAAAAGTGCCGGCGGAGGGGCAACTTGTCTGAGCGTCATGTGATCTTGCGGCGCCCGACACGGAAGCTGCCTCCATTGTGCAAGCTCGCCAATTCTTGCATGATTTTATGGAATCAGCTGTCCAGGGATGGTGGGGTGTTGTGTGGTTTCCAGGCTGTCCACAGATGGCTGCAGCCTGCGCAGGCAGAGGCACTGCAGTGAAACTCCAGTGGGAGAACATTGAGTCGCAGACAAATGCCACCCCATGTTTTAATTTCTGAGGAATCATTTGCCTTCCCAGTTTAAAAGTTCCTTATTGGGGGGGGGGGGGGATTCAGAACCTCCTTCAGGCTACTGGCAGAAGGGAAATTGTGGATAATTTCTTGGCCGACAGCTGGCACATGCATGTGTTTGGAGACAGTGCAAAGACCCATACAGCTGTCAGTGTCAGTCCATACTGATTTGTAAACACCCCCCCCCCCGCTCCTGAATCCTGCGGTCTCATTGGTGTTTGAGGAAACCCCCCCACCAGCCTATCCAAATGTGGGTCCCTCCCTTCAGCAATCTGGACAGCAGCAGCCCAAACGTTCCCCAATACCAGACAGCAATTCTGTTTGGTTCTGTTCATGACCTTCAGCCCACTCGGTATCACCCCAATGGGTGTGTGTGTGTGTTTAACCTCCGCCCTGCC